>NC_084536.1:24058831-24391331 GCF_024500275.1 Phycodurus eques
CGGTCATGTTAAAGTAGCTGGCGCATTAGTGGCATCATTGCACAAGTCAAAAACAAAACCTGAATATATTAAATTGGTTACAAGTACATACCCGAGAATTGGATACCCACCTTCCCTCCAGCAGCGGCCGAATGCTTTTGTGCTGGATCTCGGTCATGTGTTCAAATCCCATCTCCTTCACCCCTTTCAGTGTGCTTTCACTCACCAGTTCGGCGAGAGAAGCGAAAGACGTGTCCTCAAACGCTCCTGACACAAAGACCGACAGATTAGAGCTGCAACTCGTTGACAAAATACATTTAGAAATACTGTACAATCAATATGTACTTGCAGTTGGTCTCGTCGGAGGAATTAGGGGTGAGACTCCTCTCACCTCAAAGACAACCACAAAGGTTTATGTGCGCCTTGACTGACACCCATTTCATGATGGAAAACATTGAAAGGGCAACACTTAAAGGCAATGCGTCTAAAAACGAAACATGAGGCTCTCTGTTAAGTTGATTAGCTCCACTGGAATGTCATCACTTGTACAAAGTCAGCAAAATCAGTAGGTAGCATATGGATTTATTTTAGGCCCATTCTAATGTTTGACAGGGGGAAAAAATGATAAGTTACATGGCCGATGTTAAAAAATATACAACTCATGAAATAAGCGTCTAGTATCTTTGTTGTTTGTTTACAACAAAGATACTAGGCTGACCATTTGACAATACTTTGTCCTTTAGTATTTGCTTAACTTTACATTTATGCACATTTAACATTAAATCACATTTCTTGTACTCCGTTATTTTCTTTGCCATGAAGCGATGACTTGAAAATAAAAAGACACTTTACTCAGATGTCAAAACATGTCATCTTTGACAGAATTTTTTAATATTTGATGAAAGTTCAACTGAAAGGTGAGCTAATTTTAACACTAATAATGCCCTCTAAATTCTGAATATAAACATGATCAACATATCTATGAGTGACACACCTAAAGTGGGGGTCAAAGCCAAAAATCCAAACACAGAAAGAAATTACCGGTAACTATCAAGCTGAATTTGTAAGCTCTTTTCATGTCAAAAAATGCAAAATACAGCGGTTTACATTAAACTATGAAAATAAATC
This sequence comes from Phycodurus eques, assembly GCF_024500275.1. Lineage (NCBI taxonomy): Eukaryota > Metazoa > Chordata > Actinopteri > Syngnathiformes > Syngnathidae > Phycodurus > Phycodurus eques. Next base: position 24,059,939 of record NC_084536.1, read on the forward strand.
AAACCCACCAATTATGTAGTAGGATGAAAATAATTCTGCATACTGTTCAGTTTCGCAACAATCATTACTCTATCATTTTAATCGTTAAATTATGGCAGTATTTATTGATTCAACCTTGTCATGCCGGATGCATTTGCAGCCAAATGTTTTCTCTTGCATGCTCTTTTTATATTTCCTCTATCCGCTATTGTTGCTGAAATGATGCAATTTCCACATCGTTGGACTCCTAAAGATGATCTTTATCTCGAAATATTTATTATATTAACGTACTTTTAAAGTTACAGGCCCATTTTCTCAAGTGACACAGCTGCAGTGATGTCTTAATTCATTTCTGGTCTCTGGGGCCTGTGTTTGTGTATCTATCTGGCGTTATCGGGGATTTCAGTATTGTTCTCCATAGACAGTCATTTCAGACATGCAAACACATTATATATTACTCGTGCACTCACTGTCGTAGTCTCGCCACGCTGCACTATTTGCATATCTGTTGTTGACCAATACTGGCCACTCATGCCAGAGTAGCATCTGCCCCATTTGCACACAGATTGAGGAATATCTGCAACATTTGCACAATCAACACTGTCCCAGATTATCGCACGACTCGCTTGAAGTCTCGGCGCCCTTTACGCAATGGTCATTGCACCGGACTATTGCAATATTCGTCTTTTGAACTGCTCTAAGTGCTAGAGGACTCTGCATCTTTTTGGACAATTGTCCCCCCCAAAAAAGAAAAAAACATTTGTACCAGCATAACTAGTAACCCTTTATTGCTCAGTGACAGTTTTTTGTCAATGTCTTTATGTCTCCAAAGTGTTCTCTGTCAGTTGACTGTCCGTTGTCGTACTAGAGCGGCTCCAACTACCGGAGACAAATTCCTTGTGTGTTTTTTGGACATACTTGGCAAATAAAGATGATTCTGATTCTGACCAAAGGCATGAAAAAGGTGACCAAAAAACAACCACATTGTAAGGGCGTCTGGGGGGGATCCCCCGTGCCCCCGCAGAGAATTCTTGGGATTTTAACAAATAAACCAATCTGGAAGACTCTGAAGCGTACAATAAGGAAACATTTTAAAAACATTCACGCAGAAAAAAACATTTATTTACACCGCTCAAGTACAAGTTGATGCACAAATTTAAGATTACAATTGTATTTGCCTCATTTCCTCAACTTGAGCCAGGCCCATCTCCACCTGCACCTGATGCCTGCTTCAAGCTGTGCCACATGACTAGCATCCTCCTCTATTAGCACTCTCATTCTGGAAAAGAATCGACTAAAATCATTGTCTCTTTCGCTGCATTTTTCACCATGAGCAACTTCATTCTGTGTTGTGACAATGCCAAACATCGCTCCCTCGCTTAATACATTAAACATTAACATCCGTAAACTAATTAGATAATTGTAGGCGCGTTTCCTAATTAATACAAGATGTAGTAGCGGATCAGCTCTTGTCGCAGATCTTACGTGTGCCCCTGGGACCGCAACCAGGACCACGACCCGCAGCATCTCAAACGTGAAAATACAAAAGACCAGTGCAACAAATACTACACTGGCAAAAATATTGCTTAAACGTAAGAGTAGCAATAGAGGATGTCTGCTCCAGGGGTGGGTAGAGTAGCCAAATAGTGCACTCAAGTAAGCGTAGTTACTTGACAATAATGTGACTCAAGTAAAAGTAATCCTCCAAAAAATTCCTTCAGAGTAAAAAGTACACAGTGAAATCATTACCCAAGTACTGAGTAATTAGTAACTTCTGATTTTTGAACCACAGCATGAACATCAAGAAAATAAAATGGTAACGACAACCTTTCCAACATGGTGGCCACGTAAGCGCGACGATCAGCCAGGGCTAGCTTATCTCGTGCTAATACCTATGCCCGGGAAGCCCAAGAGAAGACGTAGTGTGAGGTCATGCGACCTTCTTGTGTCGCCCTGAGATTGGATTGGCGCAAACAGCGCCCAATGAGGAAGTCGAAGTCGTAGTCTCGCGCACGAAATAGTTGATAAGCAATAATTGACAACTAAAAGTAGCGAGCGACATTCAGAAAATTGTAACGGAGTAAAAGTAGCGTTACTTCTTAGCAGAAGCGGCGGAAGTATATTTTCTGGTCTCGTCAATTCCTGCGACTTACCCAAAGCGGGTCCCGAGCGCAGAGGATATGATTAGCCGGCCAGGCCAGAGAAATCAGTATAGGTGTCAAAAATATACAAATGGAATCAATACAGCAGCATGTAATGTCTCCGCCTCTTGCATAAAGTCAGCTGGCACAGGCTCCAGCTCACCCGCGAACCTGGAAAATGGATGGCGGAAAAAGGACAGTTACCTGTCAAGCCAGATGGTAGCTCAGGTGGATCCTCGTCCTCAACACCCCCCTCCTGCTCCTCCGGTTCGACTGTTTCCTCCTCCTCTTCCTCCAGCGGACTTCCGTCATTCTCCCCATTTACTTTGTGTTGAGTTTTGGGCTTTTTCTCAGCTAAGATAAGGTTCATGACATCCAGATGAGCAATCGTAGTTAGTGCATTTTTGCATAATTGTTCATGAAAGATTCTAGCACTCCTAGTCACTTTAAAGTGCTCAAATTTCCAGAGGACTCTGCACTATTCACGCAATTGGCACTGTATCAGAATATCGCTCTCTTTGCCATTTCAAACTGCTGTAAATTGCCCGATTTGCACAATTGTATCAGCATTACCGGTTACCTTTCATTGCTCAGCGACTCACCGTAGTGTGTTTTTGCTTCCTAAAAGTATATTTTGTCACAATGGCTGTCAGCTGTCGCACTAGAGCGGCTGCAACTACCCAACACAAATTTTTTGAACTACAAATAAAGATGATTCAGATTCTGACTACAGCACAGGGTTCGTTTACCTGGTGATTCAGCCGTGAGGAGCACCTTTCTTTTCTTTCTTTTCTTTTGCTTTGCACAGTTTCCCCCCGCATCTGTTTGAATATCAACTGTTTCTTCGTTCTGCTTCTGCTGTCCCTGGACGAGTTTAGTTTCAGCTTTGCAAGCTTCTTGCGAGCCTTTCTTGTCCACCCCGCGCGACCTCACTGCGGAAAAAGTTGAATCATATGAGCTCCTGGCAATACTGATGTACTTCACTTTAAATGCATGGTTAATGTTGACGTAATTACAGTGCATTGCTTGAATTGACGATGTTACTTCTGTTAGTATTAGTTCGGCGGATGCTTAAACCCACACAACTGGATGGTTACAAAACCTCTCGTTCACTTCCGTACACGAATAGTAGCAAAACATGGATTACGGCCAGTTACGAGCTCATTTACCACTGAAATATGAGTTATTCGTTTTTTGATACTTTAGAATCTACAATAGAAATCATACCGTGTAAAGCTAATGAAGCTAACAGTCGCTGCCAAGAACAGTAACATCGCACTTTAACGTCACACTACTTACTAGACTCTTCGTCCTCTGTGTGCTTCTTTAGTAGCTTGCGCTCTTTGTTTTTTTCATTTCTTCTCGTGATTTTCTTACGGATAAGCTTCATCTGTAAATCGGCCATGTTGACCACAGAACCACACGTGTATGCGGACAGAACTCAAGACAGGACCCGAAGACAGAAGCACACTGAGAGTTGCCTGATTGAAAATGTCAAAGCCCCCACAAGGTGACGTGCAAAATGCCTAGTGGAAATACCAAAAATGTGAGAAACAAGTCTTGGGAGAAATGTATTACATGTAACGAGATTATATAATTTGATTCCAAAATGTATGTAATTGTAATTCATTAAATTACTGGGAGAAAATGTATAGTTAAAATACAGTTTATTTGGGAAAGTTCCATGATTTTATCTTTACCTACGTTTGAAAAATGGCTGCAAACACAGATATGTAGAGGTAGATAAGACACGCCCATTTAAAACTCCGTGCCGACAGCGACGTAAAGCTAGGAAGGTCAAAGTCGAAGAAGAAAGCCCAAAGATCAAGGATGTCGGTACATTGCGCTGCATACGGTTGCGTAAAAGGCCGTACAATTACGACAAGGAAACCGGGAGTCCCTTTCACTTCTAAATAACAAGGGGGGCAATTTTTCACGCAGGGCCAGGTAACTTTCAAGGGTCATTTCTTGGACCCCTCCTGTTCAGCCTTGGGTCAAATTCTTCAGCCTTAATGTTTACTATCATAGCTATGCACATGACACAGTTCACACACTTGCAGTATCTCCAGATGACTACAGTTCAATCGAGGTGTTGTGTCACGGTCTAAAACGGATAAATAACTGGATGAGCCAAAGCTTTCTTCAATTGAAGCACAACAAAACTCGAGATCAATGTTTTTGTCAGTGAAGAAAATCCCGAAGGAGAATGTTCAGCTATCGGTTTGTGACCTCAAACTGAAGCGCACTCGGGTTCCGCAGCAGGATAAGGATCCAAAACACACCAGCAAGTCAACTTCTGAACGGCTTAAAAAACAAAATTAAGGTTTTAGAGAGTCGAAGTCGGGACTTGAATCCGATGCAAATGAACTAAAGAAGGTCGTTCGTGTTGGAAAACCCTCCATTTTTGCTGAATTGAAACAACTCTGCAAGGAAGAAAGGGGCCAAAATATCTCCGCAGAGATGTGAAAGTTATAGGAAACGCATGATTTCAGTTGTTGCTGCTGAAGATGGCCCAACCAGTTATGAGGGTTAGGGGGCCATTACTCTTTCACACGGGGCCCTGTAACTGAATCGTTTTTTTGGGGGCCCTAATAAATGAAATCACCATTTAAAGACAGCATTTAAAGTTCACTTGGGTTATATTTTCCGAATATTTACATTTGTTTCATGATCTTAAACATTAAAGTGGAGAAACTATTCAAAAATCCGAGAATTTGGGGAAGCGGGCAATATTTTTTTTTCTACAAAAAATTGGGCCTCACCACATGCAACCAAATATATATATTTAAAAAAAAAAAAAAAAAATAGGCCTCACGACGCCACCGATGTGCTGTGAACAATAATACAGTTGATGATGAACATCAAATGTTTTTTTTTTTTAATTTTTCACAAGGTGAAACATTTCTAAGAATTCTATGTCCACAAAAGGCCCATTTCTCCAAAATATTGTTTACAACTCAGTCTCAAGCTGTTAGTTTGCCAAGGTGATGTGGCATATCAAGACGTCAATCAGACAGTGTGATTATTGCACAGGTGTGCCTTAAGCTGCCCCGCAATAAAGGACCAATTGGATGCCCCCTCAAAACTTGAGCCGTCTGCGGCATCGTGCAGTCACAAAAGGGCACATTTTAGAGTGGCCTTTGATTGTGGGCGGCCTAAGAGACACCTGCGCAATAATCACGCTGTCTAATCAGCGTTTCAAAATGCCACACCTGAGGTGGATGGATTAGCTCGGCATAGGAGAAGGGCACGCTAACACTGATTTAGACAGATTTGTCCTCAAACAATGTTTGAGGAAAAATCGACCTTTTTGCACATAGTTCTTTGAGTTCAGCTCAAAAAGTTGGAATGAAAAAAAAAAGTGTTGCATTGCCTCTGCTCAGAATATATACAGAATATGGATTATATTGTTTTCAGCTATTTCAACCTGAGATAAATGTTGGCCACTGTATTTGTGGTGCTAATTTGAAAACCACCACAGTACACAATTAAATACACTGTGTTAGGTACAGTATCGACAGTCAAATGTCAATCCTGTTCATGTGTCCGTGTTTCTGTTTACAATCAGCAAAGTCTTGAAAAGATATTTTTGAAACGAGCTGTAAAATGAAAAAAAAAAGACTTAATACAACCTTGAAAGAATCAACAACATATAAAAAATCTATATGATCTTTACCATTGAGTACTTTATCTAAAATAGCGCAGTTTACACAGGTTAAATGTGATTACGGACAGGTGACATTCATAGTATCATCGACAGTGGGTATGGAAAGTATTCAGACCCCCTGAAATGTTTCACTCTTTGTTATATTGCAGCCATTGGCTAAAATCATTAAAGTTCATTTCCCCCCCCCCTCATGAATGTACACACATTAATGAATTCATCTTCCATTCCGCTTCTCCCCACAAGGGTCGCGGGCGTGCTGAAGTCGATCCCAGCTATCTCCGGGCGAGAGGCGGGGTACGCCCAGAACCGGTCGCCAGCCAATCACAGGGCACATAGAAACAAACAACCATTCACACTCAAATTCATACCTATGGGCAATTTAGAGTCTTCCATTAACCTAGCATGCATGTTTTGGGGATGTGGGAGGAAACCGGAGTGCCCGGAGAAAACCCACGCAGGCACGGGGAGAACATGCAAACTCCACACAGGCGGGGCCGGGGTTTGAACCCGGGTCCTCAGAACCAGTCTAACCCCGTGCCGCCAGACCCCATACTGGCAGGGAAAAAAACTGAATTGTTGCAATTTTTGCATATGTATTATAAAAGAATAACTGAAATATCACACAGCCATAAATAAGTATTCAGAGCCTTTGCTCAGCACTTAGTCGACGCCCCCTTTTGAGCTGATACAGCCATGAGTCTTTTTGGGAATGATGCAACATGTTTTTCTGGTTGTGGAGATCTCCCATCCCTCCGCAGATCTGAGGGTCACTGTCTTGTCGGAAGTTGAACCTTTGGCCCAGTCTGAGATCCTGAGCACTCTGGAGAAGGTTTTCGGTCCAGGATATCCCCGTACTTGGCGGCATTCGTCTTTTTCTTCGATTGCCACCGGTCGTCCTGTCCCTGCAGCTGCAAAACACCCCCGCAGCATGCTGCTGCCACCACCGTGCTTCACTGCTGGGACTGTATTGGACAGGTGATGAGCAGTGCCCGGTTTTCTCCACACATGCCACTTCGAATTAAGGCCAACAATTTCTATCTTGGTCTCATCAGACCAGAGAATCTTATTTCTCACCATCTTGGAGTCCTTCAGGTGTTTTTAGCAAACTCCACGCGGGCTTTCACGCGTCTCGCACTGAGGAGAGGCTTCCTTCCGTCGGGCCACTCTGCCACAAAGCCCCGACTGGTGGAGGGCTGCAGTGATGGTTGGCTTTCTAGAACTTTCTCCCGTCTCCCGACTGCATCTTTGGAGCTCAGCCACAGTGAACTTCGTGTCCCTCGTGAGGATAAGCGGTATGGAAAACGGATGGATGGATGGATAAGTGCTGAAAACATAGGCAAAGACAGAACAATGATAGTGCTGAATTGTTGAGATGTATGGCTTCCAACGACAGATGGGACTTTTGAGAGCCGCTTCTCATGTCTACAAATGGTCTGATAACCTCGTTTGGCCACACGGTGGCATGTCTTCTAACAATATAGGTGCATCAATATCAAGTTATCACAATCAAGATCATTTCTGAGAAGAGTTCCATTTTTTTCCAACACATAGTGACATGTCGTGACAGATTCCGGTCAGCATTATGCACATTCTTTGACATGATTTGTTTAATAACAGTGATCCAAGCACGCCGACAGAACTGTCACAGAACAGCAAGTGTCTCATCCTCTGTCTTGACCGTGCGCGGATCTATTTCTAATTTGATCTCAGAAGCATGAATCATAGCCTGAGGGATATTTCCATTCATGTCTTCAAGTGTTTGACCTGCTTGGGTCCTGCAAATCCTCCTCATGTGCTTTACAGGTCCCCTGCTCTTTCTCTTCAAAACCCTCTGCAAGCATGTTTGAGGCCTCGAGGAGCTCGGGAGCTGTGCGTTTTCTCCTTGGTGCGTCAAGGGAACCGGAATACGCCTCTGCATGTCCTCCTCCACCGCTTTGAACACCAGGTCGGTGATGTCGCGGCGAAGTCGGATAAGTACCATGCTGTCTTTAATCTGACGCATATCTGCCAGCATGACATTTACAAACTGGCTTAATACATCATGATTTGGTAGATTTGCTGCCGCCAATTGATCGTGACCATCAGGTGAGTCTTTGTCGTGGTGAGGTTCAAAGCTCAAGGACATGGTCTCTGCGTGACGAGCTTGTGCATTTGCACAGTAGGAAGGAGGGTTTGAGGTGGATGCCTCAGATGGAAATTCCTCATTTGGATCTTGCACAGCCTCGTCATCGTCCAACGGGCTCCCAAATGTACTTGTACCCGTCTCATGATCATTACTCCCCTCAGTCTCAAGCGCTCCCTCTTCGTCCTCGTGATCATCGGACTTATCCTCCTACGACAAAGTTGATTGGAAAATTACAAAGCAGCAGTCAAACATTTGCAGGATAACACGATGCGCTGGTTTCTACCTACCGGATAGGAATCGCCGCGTCTGCGAACAATGTAAGGTCTCAGGAAATCCAGTTTCTCTCTCAGCATCCTTTGCTGAAAAGTGTTGACCCTCTCTGGGTGCCACAACACCCTTCCATATTGAGTCCGCAGAGACCTTGATCTTCTGACAACATCGCAGACTGGTGTGAAGAAGTGCAAATAAGACACCGTCAAACACGGTAATGTCACCCTTGTCAACGTGCAACTACAATGTTGTATGTAAATGGCAATTTAACACGTGTCTCGTGACACTATAGTACACTTCTCGTCATTAAGGGTAATCCTATTTCCCATGTTTAATGGTTGACAAAATGTTAGCGTTGCACCTCCAACTCGAGCTGCATCGCACAGACCCCTGATGTACACGCCAAATAGGACAAGAAGTATCAAGAAATATTTGCGAACAAAGTCCAGTCACTCGTACCAGATTTCCCGATCAACAAGGCGCACTCGGACCACAGCTTTGTCTTCATATCCCTGTCGTAGAAAGACTCCAGCGAGGAATTAAACAAACATTCGTGCCTTTTCCAGAAATCGATGAGTATGTTATCCCTTTTAGCGCCCCAGTGCGGCCCCCGAATCTGACCACGAAAATGTGCCATATCTTGTCGTTATTTAGGAAACTGTGGCGTCCGCTTCCCCACAGACCGATGACGTTCCGCTTCTTCGTTCGTTTGGCTTGACGACGGAAGACCAGTACTGCCACCATCTGGTGAGGAGGCCAACCGGCCGACCGACATGGACTGTGCGGGAATCGATTTGATTGTGGAGGGTATGTGCCCGCTGTGCCACTTCATTCTGCCGAAGCCGCTGTTTAGTGGCACCTCGCAGCACAATCACTCTACGGGGCAGCCGTGATGTTGTAGGTGACCAAGAAACGACCAAGACATTGTTTCCAAAAATATAAAGTTGTGAATTCAAAAGGGACGCTGTCTCCTGGCGGTGATTGACAGCAAGACAAGCGCGCCTCCGCCATCTTGCCTCTCCCTGCCGACCAGAAGCCGAGTACGGAAGTGGGAAGCGGAAACGCCACTGTGCGGGCTCAGGGTTCCGCCTGTGGACAGCTCGCCGGTCGGGTTCTTCTGCTGACACCATTTTAGCCTTTCTGTACACCGCGAAGTCGGGGAAAGATGGCTGGACGGCTACCGGCGTGTGTTGTGGACTGCGGTACAGGGTAAGACATAACGTCCTTACGTCCCCGGGTGTTATCTAGTGCAAGGACGATACGAGAATAACGGGGCGTGTATGTCTGCGCGTTAGCCCACGAGCCAAGTTGCGGACGGCATAGCTTTGAAACATTCGTGTTATCGAACCCTCTTTAGCCTGCTTCATAGGCTTTCTTTCATGTGTTCTTTACGTGGCTTGTTCGCCAACGTCAGTCTCCGGCGATTCCGGAAAGTATTTCTTCCTTGTCGAGTACATTTCGTTGAGTTTGTGATGAGCCAGCCAGGATAGGAAATGGTTCTCTCTCGCACCGGTTCCGTTCGTTGAGTAGGCCTTTCCTTTTATTTGAGATGTCCTCTTGTGTATCCTACGGAATCCCAAATTTGGCAGCTCTTCGACGTGTCGGTGCTGAGCGAGGCAACGACTTCTGAGCATGCGCAATACAGCAGTCTTTCCACAGCGCACACTTCCTCCTTCATTCTTTTTAGTCCATATATGGTTATTTATTGCACCGTCCGCTCTTTGACGGCGCTTTTGAAATGTTTACTTCTTTGTCATGCCCTTTACTATTCCTCGAAGATATTATCTTATGTAATGTGGCGTTTTCAAGGAAAACCACCCTCTCTGTTTGTCTATTTCTCTCATTTTAGGCCATTTAGTAGTGTCATATTGGGAATTTGTCATGTAAATTACCTGGCCACCTCTGTTATTTGTTCATTATTAACAGGCTGTTTTTTTTGTTTTTTTGTTTGTTTTGCAAATGACTGCATTTACCAGAATCTGCAAACTTAAATTTAGATTGTTCTCACGTAGAGGCACTCGTCACATTGTCTGCATGCAAAAAAAAAAATACCCCCACCACTCCCTCCCACCTTTAGTCTATTATCCGCACGGGGACAGTAAAAAGTGCGTTTGAGAATGAGGCTGACCTGTGCTATTTTATGCTCCTTTATTAAATGGCATTTACTTGTCTCTGCCGCATGCAGATTTGCCCTATAAATCAGTGTTTTCTTACCAGAAATTGCAGTTTCTGCAGGCCAATGATTTTAGTGAAGTCGTTCGATTGTCCTCAAGCAATCGTGATGTAAGCCAGCCGAATGGTGTTGGCTCTAAATGTTCGTAGGTTGTTGGAAGAATTGCAAGATACGGGGGATCTTGTAACTCTCCATTGATTTTTGGTTTCCAGAAACCAATATAAGAGTGTAATATGCAGATGTGATGATAACATGTTGATATATGAAAAGGTATGTTATTTTCAGTGTCTCAGAGGAAGATGAAAAATGTTTTTGGAATTGATGGAAGTATCCAGCAATTATGTTAGGCCAACTAATATCCTACTAATCATAAAACTGTAATAATATCTTAAATTGTCATAATTAGTTAAGTGCAGCCATTTATTAACAGTAGTTTAGCACAGGAATTCATTCAACTTAGGTTAGCTTTAGTCAGTCATTGCATAAGTATCCTGTGGTGTAGTTCAGCCTGTTGAGGCAGGTTGAGGTGGGCAAGCTGGGACTGTTCAATGGTATGAAGAAGTGAAGTATGTCTGCTGCCACATAGTATTATTTCTATGAGTTCCTTTTCTTTTTTTTTTGGGGCATAAAGCATCTGTTACAGGGTTAGTAACCGATCGTATCAGAATTGCTGTTTTAAAAAGTGCTTCCAATGCTTCACGACCTGGGATCTAGTGTTGTTTCGTTCATGAACGTTTCGGTCAGAAGAACAAATCTTTTTAGTGAACGAACCGAACTGAATCAGTTTATGCAATGAGTCGTTCGTTTAGCGTGGTCGCCACCCGCCGCCGTGAGGGCGAGCGAGTCGGCTGGGAGCGGAAATGGAACTGTTGAAGCGTTCTGTCACTCACTTCGGAGTCTTTGGCGAATGACCAATGAGCAGCCAGCGTGCAGGCCTGGGGCGGGACTTCATTAAATGTACTGCCATGTGATTTGCGCTTCGCCAGCGTTGTCGCTCACGTCGGTGAATGACCAATGAGCAGCCAGCTTCAGGAAGCGCCGTTCAGGCACGGGGAGGGACTTACGTCAACTGAGTGATTTGTTCAGTGAACTGGTGTACTGAAGAACTGAAGAGTGATGCGTTCAGAGGAGTGACGTAAGTGAACTGGTGTACTGGAGAGTGATTTGTTCGTTGTACTTCGTTTGCGATCCGTGAAGGAGCAGTGTACGAGTATAATGAGTGATTTGTTTGTGCAAGGAACGACGTAATCCGCAATGAACGTACTCATGAGTGATTTGAACCGCAAGTTCTGACGTCCTCGCGGGGATAGCTTTCACTAGCAGCCGTTTCTTCAAGCTAACAACTAATGTTGAGTCAGTCAAGCACATGAAAACAAGCACACGTACTTAAAATACATGTCAATTAATAATAAATGCATATACATACGCATACATATCATTCCTTCTGTGTCGCTAATGTGATTTAAGATTTTTATTTCATAATAATAATAATAATACTACATTAAACTTACATAGCGCTTCTCAAGACACTCCACTAATCAGATACCAATAAGAGTCAGGTGAGTGAGCAGGAAGCCCGGCTGGCGGGGGCCGGTGTCAGCGACGCTGGCGAGAGCCGAGCTGGATGTAAGCGGACGCGGAAGGCTGTTCGGTAGCTGAGCTCGCTGCATGCGTGTTTAGGAGTCACGGCCGAAGCCGGGGTGTTCGAGAGCTTGTTGAGAGATAGAGAGAGAGAGGTAGGTGATAATTTAGCTTAAGTTTTTTTGTTTGTTTGGTTGTTTATATCTCCCCCGCCTTTCCTAGTTTACAATACGTGACAAAAACAACGTATAGTCCTTCGGTCAACGTGTTGAGTGAACGTGAACCTCAGGGATGGATCATTAACCGAATGAGGACGCACTTGAATGATTTTGTGAAAAACAACTGAACAAATCCTTTTCAAGAACTGATTCGAATGATTCAGTAAACTCAAAATAACTGCCTTGCCCATCACTACTGGGATCTTTGGAGAGAGACTTAAATTACACTGTCAGTTAAAGTTAGAAATTGAGACCTTTAACAATAGCAATTGAAGAGAAGCAGAAACTCCCTGCATATCTTTCTGCGGAGAAATGTACCGTATGCAGTGCCTTGCAGTCAATGGTTCCAGACATTCTTTATAATTGAATGGATATTTGTGAAAAGTGCCAGCCAGTATTTGTGTGTGGGGTAGGTACATTTTTTTGTTTTGTTTTTGATACCGCATGTATACTAATGGGTGATGAAGGAAATTGTGAGACAAACATTGTTACCTCTGTGACTGGTGTAACTTTGAAATAGAATCAAATATAAGGTTTACTTGTTCCACTATTATGACCAGGATGTGGCCTATCATTCCCCCAGTCATTTGGCAGTGGTAAACTGCTTTGACTCCATCAGCCGCGAGAGCAGGAAGTGTGGGCTTGCCCGAGATAGAAATACATCTGGTTGGCATGTGTAGTGACTTCCATGACAGGAGTGCGATGTGAAACAGGCCTACTGATTGTTGAATGAGGAAGCTTAGATGTGTTTTTTTTTTAAGATGTAAATTTTCTACATAGCAGTTTTCTGCAGTACCAAATTGCTATGTAGGCATTTGCATTTAACGATGCCACTTGAAATTTATTGGGAAAATGATTTTTACTGAAATGAAGCTACAAATACTGACTTGGTTAGCTTTTCATTTTTTTTAGGTGCAATTCTTTTTCTCTTGCAGTTACACCAAACTGGGGTACGCAGGGAACACAGAGCCACAGTTCATCGTTCCATCATGTGAGTTTTGTACTATGGATTCAGCTCACACAGCGCCCACAGTGTGCCTTTTAGAAGAGGGAGCGTTTCACTTCATGATAGTTTAAACTTTGTTCCAAATATGGTATTTACTTCAAGGATGCACAGAAGTTTGAATTGTTTACAATTTCATGTACCTTCTCTTGATGGTGTGGATATAAGCATTTTTTTAACCAAATCAAACTGCTTTTAATAGTCACTGTTTCACAACTTAATTAAAAGACCTCTTTGTCCATTGTCAACTATGTGAATTTAAATTTTCATGTCAGGCATTGCCATCAAAGAGTCAGCTAAGGTTGGAGACCAAGCTCAACGGAGAATGATGAAGGGGGTGGATGACTTGGATTTCTACATCGGAGATGAAGCGGTAGACAAGCCGACATATTCCACAAAGGTACTTGCTGCAGGAAATTATCCGTTTTGACTTAATTAGTCTGTAAATTATTTATTTACTACAAATAATGTGTCTTTGTTCATCTATCTATACCAGTGACGTAGTGGCGGGCGGAAGAATTAAGTGCATTTCCACTACGTGGTAGAATGTAAATAGTTAACCTGTCTATTATCCACTTTTTGTGACACGATGAGATTTGTTTTTCCTTTTTTAAATATGTATCTTGGCTCAATAAAGGTTGGGAATCACTTTTCTACATGTAGGTAGTGTCTCTCGTCATCATTTTTACCTAACATTTATTGAATGTCAATAGTGGCCAATACGTCATGGGATTGTAGAAGACTGGGACCTAATGGAGCGCTTCATGGAGCAAATCATCTTCAAGTACCTTAGGGCTGAACCTGAAGACCACTACTTCCTCCTGGTGAGAACACTTCTCTGCTTTGTATGGACCTTGCGCCTTGAGCCATAGAAAACATGATTGTCAACTTAAAACCTTTGGCGATCTAAATGAAAAAGGGAGCATCCTGGTTCTAGGATTTAATGGGCCACTTCCAAAACACTGCCATTTTATATCCATTTACGTCTGCTTTCAAGTGAACTGTATTCACTATCACTGCATTTACTGAACACCTAAAGCAACCTGTATACGGCAGCATTCAAAATATAGAAAACGAGATTTCAGTAACATCTAGCTCCAATGACAGGGTACTGTACAGTACATCGAATCTGTCCACTTACACTGCCGTTAGCTTAGCAGATACCCAATACATAAGTTTGAGGCCAGATTTGGATCACGTGATATCAGATTCCATGCATTTTTCCCTCTAACTTCCCTGATGCAAATGCACATGATTGTACACGAGAAACGTTTAATCAAGGCAACTGGACTATAAACCATTGTGGTTATACTCAAAATATTTGTATTTTCCATAAAATTACAGACGGAGCCTCCTCTGAACACACCAGAAAACCGTGAATACACAGCAGAGATCATGTTTGAATCCTTCAATGTACCAGGGCTGTACATTGCTGTGCAGGTCAGAATCACATACTTAATTCTCTGCTTGTATAAGAAAGATGCTCTGCAAGTACTGAATGATTACTTGCATGATTTGCTCAATAATAATACCAACATGTGTGACCTACTATACAGGCCGTGCTTGCTCTCGCAGCCTCATGGACGTCCAGACAAGTAGGCGAGAGGACATTGACGGGCACTGTTATTGACAGTGGTGACGGTGTAACCCATGTCATCCCTGTGGTAAGTGTACAGGACTACAAGCATGCACACATTACACTCACTAAAAGGTTTGTCTTACTCGTGCATGCCAACTGCCTCTCACAAATTACTAGTGGTATCACGATTCAGTCGTTCATTACATCGATATACCGATTTATATTCTTACGATCCAACTGGATCATTCAGCTGGATCGATCTGTGCTTGGCAAGTTAGCCTTCCAGATGAAAATATATTGATTGAAGTCATTTTAAAAGATAATCAATCGTATCCATACAAGGAAATAACACATTGGAATTCAAGCCGCATACATTATATGGAGGTGTGAGTGTGTTGTATTTCCAAGAAACATGCTTGTAATTCCTTTTACTTAGCTTTATTTTTCAGTTAGCACGCTAGTAGTTGGACTGAGATACCACTGTGTGTGTGTGTGTGTGTGTGTTTTTTTTAAGCGCTTTTATCGATAAAGATGTGGGCCTTTCTGGTCGATGGCAGATGAGAATGCGGTGAGCGAGAAATTATAAAAATTAATGCGTGTGTGTTACTCGCTGTGGTGCACATTGAAACCTTTCAAGCTTGCTAGCTTAGCTAAAGAGGAGAATGAGTGACAACGTCACCCACTGGACGCTGTTTCGCAGCATCACGTTGTGCTACAAAGACCAGGTTTGTTCATTTGTTTTGCCCTCTATGGACAACCCCAATTCCAATGAAGTTGGGAGGTTGTGTTAAACATAAATAAAAACAGAATACAATGATTTACAAATCATGTTCAACCTATATTTAATTGAGTACACGACAAAAGACAAGATATTTAATGTTCAAACTGATAAAACTTCATTGATTTTAGCAAATAATCATTAACTTAGAATTTTATGGCTGCAATACGTTCCAAAAAAGATGGGACAGGGTCATGTTTACCACTGTGTTACATCACCTTTTCTTTTAACATTCAATAAACGTTTGGGAACTGTGGACACTTAATTGTTGAAGCTTTGTAGGTGGAATTCTTTCCCATTCTTGCTTGATGTACAGCTTCAGCTGTTCAACAGTCCGGGGTATCCGTTGTCGTATTTCACGCTTCATAATGTGCCACACATTTTCAATGGGGGACAGGTCTGGACTACAGGCAGGCCAGTCTAGGACCCGCATTCTTTCACTACGAAGCCACGCTGTTGTAACACGTGCAGAATGTGGTTTGGCATTGTCTTTCTGAAATAAGCAGGGGCGTGCATGAAAAAGACGTTGCTTGGATGGCAGCATGTTTCTCCAAAACCTGTATGTACCTTTCAGCATTAATGGTGCCTTCACAGATGTGTAAGTTACCAATGTCATTGGCACTAACACAGCCCCATACCATCACATATGCTGGCTTTTGAACTTTCCGTCCATAACAGTGCGGATGATTCTTTTCCTCTTTGGCCCGGAGGACACGACGTCCACAATTTCCAAAAACAATTTGAAATGTGGACTCGTCGGACCACAGAACACTTTTCCACTTTGCATCAGTCCATCTTAGATGAGTCTGGGCCCAGAGAAGACGGCGGCGTTTCTGGGTGTTGTTGATAAATGGCTTTTGCTTTGAATAGTAGAGTTTCAAGTTGCACTTACGGATTTAGTGCCGAACTGTATTTACTGACATTGGTTTTCTGAAGTGTTCCTGAGCCCATGTGGTGATAGCCTTTACACATTGTTGTCGGTTTTTGATGCAGTGCCGCCTGAGAGATCGAAGGTCACAGGCATTCAATGTTCGTTTTTTGGCCTTACCGCTTACATGCAGTGATTTCTCCAGATTCTCTGAAGATTTTGATGATATTATGGACCGTAGATGATGAAATCCCTAAATTCCTTGCAATTGTACATTGAGGAACATTGTCCTTAAACTGTTCACAAAGAGATGAACCTTGCCCCATCTTTGCTTGTGAATGACTGAGCAATTCAGGGAAGCTCCTTTTATACCCAATCATGGCAACCACCTGTTCCCAATGAGCCTGTTCACCTGTGGGATGTTCCAGACAGGTGTTTGATCTGCATTCCACAACTTTCTCAGTCTTTTTTGTCACCTGTCCCAGCTTTTTTGGAACGTGTTGCAACCATAAAATTCGAAGTTAATGATTATTTGCTGAAAACAAAGTTTATCAGTTTGAACATTAAATATCTTGTCTTTGTAGTGTATTCAATTAAATATAGGTTGAACATGATTTGAAAATCATTGTATTCTTTTTTTTAATTATTGTTTAACACAAAGTCCCAACTTAATTGGAATTGTGGTTGTATTATTAAAACTTCCTAAAAGTTTTTTCCTCGTGGAAACCTTATTGTGCTTTGTTTCTAGCGATTAGTATTGACTGTTTAAAACAGGGATTTTCAAATTTTGGGTCCAGCCAGGAATTCCTTACATTGGAGACATTTTTTTCAAGGACGCCCTGTCGGAATTCCTTACAGTGGAGAAATTTTTCCAAGGACACCCTCATAATTCTAACACCAATTAAACATCTCCTTTCGAGGAAAAAACTGACCGAACAAGTGAAATCATAGCAGAAAAGAATCAAGAAAATTTCACCTGCACTGCTGGTATTTATTTCAGTCATACTGGTTGAATTTTTGGCTATTAAGTTTCTAATCGATATTCAGCCACCGAATCTTTTCGTATCATTGTAAATGAACCAACATCATCCGTAAATCGAACCACAAATCGTGATACGAATCGAATCATTTCTCAAACGAATCTTTTCACCCCTAAAAATTGCTCTCTTCATAGTCTTAATATTTCTCATTTCTTCAACATGTTGCAGGGACATTTGTTTTTAATAAATTCATATACTCCAACATCCATCTATCTATTTCTTATATACTGTAGCTCAGCCTGTTAAGACTCTTGGGCGAGCTGTATAGAAAGATGCTGGAGTACTGTATGTGCTTATAAAGTCAGATTTGTGTGATTTTTAATATTAAACATAGCGGGTTATCACGCAGTAGGGGCAACACATTTACTGTAATTTCTCGTGTATAATGCGCCCCCCCCCCTCCCCCACCAAAAGTGCCAAAAGTCAATAGTGAGCATTATACATAGGTATAGGGGGGAAATGAAAAAGCTTTCACATTTTATAAATGTATGCCGCCATCTACAGGTTATGAAAAAGCTGTGCAATTTCATTCCAATGTCACCGCCACCTAGAGCTTATGAAAAAGATGTAGTTTACACTTTCATTCCAATATGACAGGGGTACGTATGACTGCAGATCCTGTATGTACAGTTGTGGTCATAAGTTTACATACCCTGGCAGAATTTGTGAAATATATATTTTTTTAAATATGACTGAACAACAACCATCATTCATTTCTTTATGGTTATGTTTTGTTAATGATAATGCTTTTCTGAAATGCTTGACAGTTTAATTTGAATCCCCTTAAAATAAAATTTAATTTGTTTCACCTAGCCCTTCATGTTTTCTTTAAATAATTTTACCCATCTTACAAATTCTGCCTGGTTAATCAAACATATGAGCACAACTGTGTGTTTTCTCATTTACTAAATAGAAGTAAGGCTGTGAATTTCAAAATAAGCACAAGTAAATAAATAATACATGTTCAAATAATGTGCTTAACTTCAGAATAATTCTTTGAAAAAAATACTACGTTTTGATCATAGGGGTAGAAGCAAAATCATGCATTGTAAAAATGCATTATACAAAGGTATAAGGGTTTTCCAGAATGTTAAGGTCAACTTCGAGGGTGCGCATTATGCAGGAGAAATTACGGTAGTTGGAGTTGTCGGGTTGTGATACCCCGCCCCCATATCCTAAAATGAATAGAATCAGCTTTTTTAGCCATCAACCGGTGCAGTGAGAGGAGTTAATCGTAAGTAGCTCACAGTATTTCAAACATTGGAAGGATAACACAGCTCAGAAAATTTTTCTTGTATAGTACATTACAGTTGCAGGGTGACTGAATCACCATGTCTGTGGTTCTAATATGCACACAAATACATGTTTATGCAGTTGGCATCTCATTAAATAAATGTAATTGACATCAATGTTACAAACATTCTCCTTGTATTTTGCATATCGAAACCCTATTATTTGCTAACTTTATTGAAGTCTCCGTGTGTGTGTGTGTGTGTGTGTGTGTGTGTTTGTGCCCCCCCCATTTTTCTTTTAACTTGTGCTCTAGGCTGAAGGTTATGTTATTGGCAGCTGTATAAAGCACATTCCCATCGCAGGGCGAGACATTACTTACTTCACCCAGCAGCTGCTAAGAGAGAGGGAGGTGGGCATCCCACCAGAGCAGTCACTGGAGACAGCCAAGGCAGTCAAGGTTTGTCCGCAGTTTGAGTTTTCAAGGGCTCTGATTTATTTTCCATTACCCATGAATTTTTTACCCTTGACACTTGAAGTTATTTTTCGTTTTTTTTATGACTTTTTTTTTCTTTAAGCACATCTGAGGCGATAAGAAAATCAATGCCAAGTCAATACAGTATACTATTTTCGAGATATATTTGTATATTCGATGAGGCTGCAGCCCTTCAACATTTTACCACTTGCACAGCTGTGCCACATGTATGACTTTACCATAATCCAAGAGACTTAATTTTTTTTTTCTATAGTTAGAGCAAATGGCTTAGAGGGGCACTAAAACCGAGATGTCAAAACTTTGTTTTATATTAAATGTGCATATCTTCATTATCAAGGAAGGAAAAAGTATGTAAACCATTTGGAATTTCTTAAAATCCTGCATAAATTGGTCATAAAATGCTGTGCTCTTCATCTAAATCACAATAATAATAATAATAATAATAATCCCCAATTTGTGTACCGGTTGCGGATTTTCCGTGCGTCATCGCAACATCCAATCTTTGACGAGATGTTTTGGTGATAAAAGTATTTCATTCCACAACTGAAAATGTACTTTTGGGCCAAATTTTCGGTGACTTAGACATTTTAAATGGCTAGCGTCTATAAGTATGTGGTGGCTCAACGGGTGTGATGACCCAGGCCATTAGGCCATTGATGTCGAACCCTGCCCAACTGTGAAGTATCGTGGAGGGAACATCATGGTATGGGCGTGCTTTGCCTCCTCAGGGCCTGGACAGCTATCATCAATGGAAAAATGAATTCACAAGTTAATCAAGATATTTTGCAGAAGAATTTGACACCATCTGTCCAACAGTTGAAGCTCAAAAGAGGTTGGGTGCTGCAACTGCACAATGATCCAAAACACACAAGCAAATCAACGACACAAGGGCTTCAGAAGAAGAAAATACGTATTGTCATCATATACATGCGCTAACCAAGTTGTTAGCTGATATGGATCTCTTTCACATCATATGAATCTCTTTCACATCAAGAGGTTAATGTAAATGGGTTATACTCTTCGCTGTGATTCCTCTGATGACCACTGCGTGTTTTCCATCTCAGCCACGGTGTACATTTGATCGAATGAGTAAATCCATCGCTCCCTGCAATCTGTCAGCCGACAAAGTTCAGTGCTGTGATCTAATAGCAGGCAACTTGCTACTATAGCTTCGACGTCATTTCCTGTTTGCAGCTGATGATGAGTCGCCCCCATACATTGATTTAATTATTCTGTTTCATTCTTATACCACAAATGCATTAATCAGAGTGCCGTGTTTTGACTAGTGCTGGCATATACGATGTATTCTTCTTTTGGGTTTAGTTCCCCATGAAAATTCTGTGGTTCATTCAAACCTTAACTACTGTTGTGTTTCCTCAGGACGACACTAGGTGGTACTCATGTTCTTGTTGGAAGCGCCAAGACTGTTCTATTTAAGTCTACCCATCCATCCATCCCTCCATTTTCTGTATCGTTTATCCTCCCTAGCTCTTATAGAGCTACAGTTCCAAATGAACATTTAACTGACAAAAACAAACATTTAAAAAACCTGGGAGGCTGGGACAATCAGAAAAATAAATTTTCTATCAAAACCTAAAAACAAAGAACATACAGTAAACGTATCAAAAGAAATTAAGAAAACCACTCATTAAATTTCAATTCAGTTGAATTTTTAGAGCAAATCCAGATTAGGTGGAGGTGGCTATTGTCTCGACCGGTCACATTGAGATACAAAAAGGGGGCTAAAGGGAAGGAAAGCGTGACGATCACCTCTTAAACTTAAATTGATTCACCTCAGTTATATGGTTTATATTAGAGGTTTCTCTCAGTAGGAAGAGATATACAGATAAGGACCGTAAAGGTTGTACATACATACATTCATTGTACATATTGGTTGTTGAAAACATTTTCTTTCCTCTGCTGTTTATGCTATAAAGTGGTTGTATAGTTTCCTGTAAGGAGAACCTGTGACTTCTGTGAAACTTAGGAATAACATGGTAATATATACTTGAAATTCTTGACGTGATATCCTTAAATATTATAAAATATGTTTTTAATTTGAGAAAATTAGTCAGGACATTATTACCCTTCTTTTTTTCCCTGTATGATAGTAAGGCTTATATAAATGTTCACTCAATGTCCCTGTTAGGAACGGTTCAGCTACGTGTGCCCAGATCTTGTCAAAGAGTTTAACAAGTATGACACAGACGGCTCCAAGTGGATTAAGCAGTACACCGGTATCAACGCCATCAGCAAGAAAGAGTTCACTATTGATGTGGGATACGAGCGATTTCTGGGACCTGAGATCTTCTTTCACCCAGAGGTAAGTGGTGGGGGGTGGGGGGGGGGGACAACAACAAATTTTAGCAAACAGTCTTAACAACCAAAATGTACAAAATTGATTGTGATTGACACTTAATTTCAGTCGTCATCAAGATCCATTTAACATACTGTAGCTAAATCCAAAGGTGTGGACACTTGAGATGTGGGTCGTCCGGACTCAAGTTGTAATTGGACAATGGACTTTTATTCTAGGTTTACTTTTTTTCTGGAGGGTCTTAGGCACTTGTTTTTATCATGGGACACATTATAGTTATGCTTGCCCTCGGGGGCACATAATGGTGTAATAATACACGTATAATTGATGCCTGTGTCCATATTATCATCAGATCAGATTTGAATATGAGACAAAAGTTCAGAATTCGAGCTTTTATTTCATGGTATTTACATCTATATCTGTTAAACAACTCAGGACTTTTCAAGTGAGCAAAAGTATTGGAACAGACATTAATAAATTAACTTAAAAGTTTAATATTTGGTGGCATAACCCTTAATTGCAATAACTGCATCAAGCCTGCGACCCATTAACAAAGGAATTGACCTTGCTGTTCGAATACTTTTGGCGGGGACACTCTCTCTCTCTCTCTCTCTCTCTCTCTCTCTCTCTCTCTCTCTCTCTCTCTCTCTCTCTCTCTCTCTCTCTCTCTCTCTCTCTCTCTCTCTCTCTCTCTCTTCCCCTCCCCACTACATCGCTCGGTGTATGGCGGGCCCCCAAACTTTTTTGCATCACGGACTGCTTTCATTTAAAAGCTAATTTTGACGGACAGGCATAAAAACAAATTCCATTTCACTGAATGTAATTTTTGTTTAAAGGAGCCCTGCTTGTTTCTCTTTAATGAACCAGTCCCTTCTTGAAGTAATCCCATGACCGAGATGAGCGTTTTGACAGAGGCACAAGATGGATGCGCCTGATTTTCAAAATAAAACTTCTTTCACACACGAACAATCCAAAAAATATTTCTGTTCCGACCGGCAGGCACTCGTGACGCGCCATCAGAGGGCCCCGCCGGCATATACAACAACATATGGCTAGCCATGACCCCTGCTAGCCAGAAGATGAGCTGCACTGTTTGTTTATTGGCTAGGCATGTGGTTAGAGTGAGCCAATTACACTTCTTTTCTCTTACCTGATATATTGTCGTCTTTGTTTACGACTACCTAGTTTGCCAACCCAGACTTTACCCAACCTATCTCTGAGGTTGTCGACGAAGTCATTCAGAACTGTCCTATTGATGTCAGGCGTCCTCTCTATAAGGTAAGCTGGCATTTGGTGCAAAATAACACACAATTACCTATCAGCATGTTGATTGGTGAGGAAGCAAGATTTCACAGTATCTATGCTCGTCAACAAATCCTGGTTTGATGCAACTGTTATGATTTTCTATCAAGGCAGACTTAACCAATTTTAGATTGTTAATGAAGTTTAATTTAACTTTTCCTTGGTCAGAACATTGTTCTATCTGGAGGCTCCACCATGTTCAGGGACTTTGGTCGCCGTATGCAGAGAGATTTAAAGAGGACTGTTGATGCCAGACTGAAGATGAGCGAGGAACTGAGTGGAGGCAAACTTAAGGTTTGGAAAATGTACTTTATCACAACAAAGACTGCCACCCACTTGACTAGTATACAGAATCAAAGGTTCACCCTTGTAAAATTGTTAGAAAACAGGGTGCGCATAAATTTTTTTTTTTTTTTTTTTGTAAAGTGGTTGCATTCTTCAATATTAATCCTGTGATCTCAGATCTTGGCAGCGCGTGCACATGCAGCAGCTTCTCTCTGTCCCAACCGAACAATGTTTTCGTGTCTTTTCATCTTATCTTTCGTCTTTGTCAAATCTACATGTCCCAAGGCGCAGATACAGTCGTAGGTTTCTACTCGACAGAGGCAGAACTACTTTTATGGTGTTAATGTCTACTGTCACTGAGGAGCTAAGTAACTGCGGTCTGCTCAGGGTGCCTACAACAACTCCGACCCCCACTCCTTGCATCCCGCCCACAGTGGAGGCGCCACGAACGGCAAAGGAAGAAGCAGAAGCAGGGCAAGCGTGGAGGTATCAGAGCAAGGCTAGCAGCTAAACCACACAAGCCGGCAATTCCCACCATCGTGTTAGCCAACGTACTCTCTCTGGACAACAAGCTGGATATCATTCGACAACTCTGTTCTACCTGTAAGGGTGTAAGAGAGTGCTGTGTTTCTGTGTTTGTGGAAACATTGCTTAACATCAGTGTTCCAGACGGTACCATTCTGCTCGACCGGCTAGCATGCTACTGAGGGGACAGAACTCTCGTCGAGGGAGGTAAGAGCCGCGGCGGCGAGCTCTGTGTTCACATCAACATAGCATGGTACCGGGACGCTGGCTTGGTCAGTCAACACTGCTCACCACTACTGGAGTTTATGGTTCTGAGGTGTCGGCCATTTTATTTTCCGAGGAGAAGCACTTCAAGACTGTTTTGCCACCACAGAGTGGACCATGTTCAAACAGCCTGTCACCAACAACTCCATCACAGACCTTCAGGAGAACACAGAGACTTACCACCTACATTAGCAAGTGCATGGATGAGGTCGGATGAGGTCATCACCAGTCCATCACTGTTCGTGCTAATCAGAAGCCATGGCTGACGGCGGAGGTCTACAAGACTACTGAACGTCC
The DNA here is from genome assembly GCF_024500275.1 of Phycodurus eques. Classification (NCBI taxonomy): domain Eukaryota; kingdom Metazoa; phylum Chordata; class Actinopteri; order Syngnathiformes; family Syngnathidae; genus Phycodurus; species Phycodurus eques. The sequence goes on from NC_084536.1 coordinate 24,084,077, forward strand.
GCAACTCTGCTTTTACATCATGGCGATGAGGAGGGCCTGAGGACAGCTCGGGCCAATCTTTCCCGTGGCATCAAGGAGGCCAAGGGGGAGTACTTCAGGAGGATCGCCCACCGCTTCAGTAAAAGGAGTGACACCATTAGTCTGTGGTTTTTCAGACAATTACAGGATGGTGCTGATTCTCATCCCAGCCGCTTCACACTCTGCTACGAACTGCTCCAGTGAGAGTTGGAGGTCACAGCTGGATGAAGCCAACAGAACCACATCATCAGCAAAAAGCGGAGATGCAATAATGAGGCCACCAAACCGGACCCCCTCTACGCCTCGGCTGCGCCTAGAAATTCTGTTCTCACCGGAAATTCTCACCGGAAATGAGTCCGACTTACTGCCGGATATGTGGAACAAACTCTTGACTCCGGTCGTACAGGGACCGAACAGCCTGTATCAGGGGGTTCGGTACCCCATACTCCCGAACCACCCCCCACAGCACCCCCCGAGGGACATGGTCGAAGGCCTTCTCCAACTCCACAAAACACATGTAGACTGGTTGGGCGAACTCCCATGCACCCTCGAGGACCCTGCCTAGGGTGTAGAGCTGGTCCACTGTTCCACGGCCAGGACGAAAACCACACTGCTCCCCATGAATCTGAGATTCAACTTCCCGACGGACCCTCCTCTCCAGCACCCCTGAATAGACCTTACCAGGGAGGCTGAGGAGTGTGATCCCCCTGTAGTTGGAACACACCCCTTCTTAAAAAGGGGGACCACCACCCCAGTCTGCCAATCCAGAGGCACTGTCCCCGATGTCCACGCGATGTTGCAAAGGCGTGTCAACCAGGACAGCCATACAACATCCAGAGCCTTGAGGAACTCCGGGTGAATCTCATCCACCCCCAGGGCCTTGCCACAGAGGAGCTTTTTAACCACAACCCCAGATATAGGAGAGCCCGCCTCAGAGAACCCAGACTCTGCTCCCTCATGGGAAGGCGTGTCGGTGGAATTGAGGAGGTCTTCGAAGTATTTTCCCCACCGGCTCACAACGTCCCGAGTCGAAGTCAGCAGCACCCCATCCCCACTATGCACAGTGTTGATGGTGCACTGCTTCCCCCTCCCACGGATGGTGGACCAGAATTTCCTCAAAGCCGTCCGGAAGTCTTTCTCCATGGCCTCACCGAACTCCTCCCATGCCCGAGTTTTTGCTTCAGCGACCACCAAAGCTGCATTCCGCTTGGCCAGCCGGTACCCATCAGCTGGAGGAGTCCCACAAGCCAAAAAGGCCTGATAGGACTCCTTCTTCAGCTTGACGGCATCCCTCACCGTTGGTGTCCACCAACGGGTTCGGGGATTGCCGCCACGACAGGCACCAACCAACTTACGGCCACAGGTCCGGTCGGCGGCCTCAGCAATGGAGGCGCGGAACATGGTCCACTCAGACTCTATGTCCCCCGCCACCCCCGGAACATGAGCAAAGTTCTGTCGGAGGTGGGAGTTGAAACTCCTTCTGACAGGGGATTCCGCCAGACGTTCCCAGCAGACCCTCACAATATGTTTGGGCCTGCCACGTCGGACCGGCATCTTCCCCCAACATCAGAGCCAACTCACCACCAGGTGGTGATCAGTTGACAGCTCCGCCCCTCTCTTACCCGAGTGTCCAAGACATGCGGCCGCAAGTCCGATGAAACGACCACAAAGTCGATCATCGAACTGCGACCTAGGGTGTCCTGATTCCAAGTGCACGTGTGGACACCCTTATGCTTGAACATGGTGTTCGTTATGGACAATCCGTGACGAGCACAGAAGTCCAATAACAGAACACCGCTCAGATTCTAATCGGGGGGGCCGTTCCTCCCAATCACGCCCTTCTAGGTCTCAGTGTCATTGCCCACGTGAGCATTGAAGTCCCCCAGCAGAACGATGGAGTCCCCAGCGGGAGCGCAGCACCCCCTCCAAGGACTCCAAAAAGGGTGGGTACTCTGAACTACTGTTTGGTGCATAGGCACAAACAACAGTTAGGACCCGTCCCCCCACCCGAAGGCGGTGGGAGGCTACCCTCTCGTACACCGGGGTGAACCCCAACGTACAGGCGCCGAGCCGGGGAGCAATAAGTATACCCACACCTGCTCGGCGCCTCTCACCGTGGGCAACTCCAGAGTGGAAGAGAGTCCAACCCCTCTCGAGAGAACTGGTACCAGAGCTCAAGCTGTGCGTGGAGGCGAATCCGACTATATCTAGTCGGAACTTCTCGACCTCACACACCAGCTCGGGCTCCTTCCCTGCCAGAGAGGTGACATTCCACGTCCCTAGAGGCCCCTCCTACAGGTGGTGAGCCCATGGGAAGGGGGACCCACGTTACTCTTTCGGGCTGGCCCCATGGGTGCAGGCCCGGCCACCAGGCGCTCACCTTCGAGCCCCACCGCCGGGCCTGGCTCCAGAGGGGGGCCCCGGTGACCCGCGTCCGGGCAAGGGAAACCCGAATCCATTTATTGTACTCGTCATAGGGGTTTTTGGAGCCGTGCTTTGTCTGGTCCCTCACCTAGGACCTGTTTGCCATGGGTGACCCTGCCAGGGGCATAAAGCCCCAGACAACTCAGCTCCTAGGATCAAACCCCTCCACCACGATAAGGTGACGGCTCAAGGAGGGGGAGGTCTGTCCTAGTAATGTAAATAAAATTATTTGTATCGAAGGCACAGATGAATTGCCATGATTTGATTGTGTTTGTGACATTCTAGTTTGTAACATTCAATCGTTTTTTGCTCTGCTAGAAGGACTTCTGTTAGGCAGTGATGGCGGAACTCGTGCTGCCGCTGTTTATCGTGACATGGTTTGCAGAATATGAATTATGTCAAATTCTTCTCTCTGCAGCCCAAACCAATTGATGTCCAAGTTATTACTCATCATATGCAGAGATATGCTGTCTGGTTTGGCGGATCAATGTTAGCATCAACGGTAAGTAGCATAGCAGTACACACTTGCATGCGTTGCTAGATGAATGTGATCTTTGTATCTCGTGACTGGAAGTTCGCAACTACATTCATATTAAACTGTTTTTTGTACTATTTGAATTAGTATATCACGTTCCAAATTAGTATGGGCATGTGTTATACAAAAACATTTGCATTTTAGCATTTATGTGGTTTTTGCATATTTGTTTCTCAAGTTTGTTCAATAACTAGAGGACGTCTCAATTTCAAACAAGTTTGATAATTACTTTCCCAGCTGAGCCTAATTAAACAAATTTTTTTTAGGTGATTCCACATTATTACTAAGTCAATGCCATGCAATTTTGAATTGTCCAGTTGAATGGAGTTCTGGATGGTTGTGGATGACCACCATGTCAAAACAATGGATGCGGAAGTTGTTAAAGGGGTGTTGAAGAGGGCTCCTATGGTAAATTATAACTAGATCGGCAAAGATTCCCAACAGCTGTGTTGTTGTCGCACATTAGTATGCTGTGAGAGATCATCAGGTGTGCTGTGGGAAATTATACAATTTCACTTAATCGGTATAGAAGTGATTGTTTACTACTAATAAATTATCTTTGTTTATGGGCATAGTTGAAAGCAGGCATGCCCCCGACTTCCTGAATGTGTCCCATATATTCTTCCTTATTTGATTATTTTTAACTGACTCTTTACGCAAAGGAACAAAAACTGAAGAGTATGTAATAAAAGAAGAGGACACTTTGCTCATAAAACTAATCAAAGAAAGTCTTTTGCATTGTTTTCCTGACTTCAGTCTATTTTATCTACTGTCGTCTAATCCGAGCCAATCCCAATTGATTTAGGGTGAAACTGCAATTAGCTTGTGTGTTCCTTTAGAGTAGTCTACTTAAGAGTGCTGCATAATAATTTGACACACACACTGCGGAAATGCAGTAAACATAGGCACATTTAGTACTATTCAAAAAGAATTAGTCATGAATGCAAGGTGAAGAGTGAATGAAATGCTTTGAATAACATTGTCTGTTTCTCACATTGATTTATCACAGAGCCATTTCTTCATACTTTTGTATTGGAAACGTTGGTCAAAGGTCATCCAAAAATGATTGTTCAGGTTTCTCTTCTAAAGATAATTTTGAGCCAAAATGTTGTGGATTTTTAAAGTTGCTTCAGAGTAGTTTGCAGCAGTTTGATTCAAAGAGAAACAATCTGGAAATTGGGCATTTTACAGTGCTGTGAAAAAGTATTGGGCCCCCTTCTCAAATTCTTATATTTGAGAAGGGGGCCCAATACCCCCTTCTCAAATATAAGCACTAGTGTGCTATTGTTCTCAGCTTGGGGGGATCGTCGCTTGTAATTAGTCAGCGATTGGAATGCATGCCAGACTGATTTAGAGTTGTTAGCGCTAAATTGTTTTTCCAACTTTGCTGCATAGTTCCTCTTTGCAATGTTAATTTCAGCTGGTTTCTAGCGCGATTATACAGGGCCCTGTCCCCGCTCTGATATGCGTCCTCCTTGGCTTGTTTAGCAGTGAACCGCGGCTTGTTGTTGTTGAATGTGCGAAATGACTTTGTTGGTACACACACATCTTCACAGAAACTAATATAGGATGTAACAGTGTCCGTATATTCATCCAGGCTGCCAGCTGAATTTTCAAAGACACTCCAGTCTGTGCAGTCTAAACAGCTTTGACGTTCCGTCTTTGCTTCATTGGTCCACTTTTTCCACTGTTTTCACTGTAAGGCTTCGCAGATTTAAGTTCTTGCCTGTACGTCGGTATTAAGTGAATTAAGCAGTATTCAGACGAGCCCAGGGCTGCACGAGGTTTGGCACGGTATGCGTTTTTTAGCGTAGTATCGCAGTGGTCTAAAATGTTATTTTCCCTGGTAGGACAGTTGATGTGCTGCTTGTGTTTGGGGAGTTCGTGGTTGAGTTTAGCTTTGTTAAAGTCCCAGAGAATAATGAGGGGTGAGTCCCGAAGTCTTTACTGGTCTTTATCAGAAGATGAAGCTTTTTTTGAAGTAAAACAAGGTCTCGAAACGATTAATCGATTATCAAAAATCGGCATCAATTAATTTGAAGATTAGTTGTCAATTAATCCTTGCACCTCTACTTCTGTTTTTATTCCTTTTGAGTGTGTTTTAACTTGTCCTTATCTTTGCCTGTTGTTCCGCAGCCCGAGTTCTACCAGGTTTGCCACACCAAAAAGGACTACGAAGAGATTGGGCCAAGCATCTGTCGCCACAATCCTGTGTTTGGAGTCATGTCTTAACTAAATCTAACAGCATTGGGGTGGGTGACAGGGAGGGTTCGGGTTTGACTTGTTGTCAAGGACAGGTTCAGGAAGTGGAAAGAGGTGGTGCTCTTGAGGCAGCCCAGAGAGCAAAGGACTGTTTTTCTTTTCCCTTTTTGCCTTTTGTTTTTCAAAATGAGGGAAATGGTTTTACAGTTTTACAAACCCGTTTGCTGATATTTTTTGTTTCTTCTAAGTAACATGCAGTGAATGGTGAGGATGGTGAAGTGCATGATTGTGATGATCAGGGGTTGGTGGACAGCTTGAATAATAAAGCCTTTACATCTTCAAGGTGGGAGTATTTCTGCTAAGTTTAAAACACAGCTTTGTCTGCATCTCTCCTTTCTAGCTCCAAAATACACTGTGCATCTCTAGAAGAGCTTGTTTATATTACATGCCTTTTTTAATTGTAAATCCAGGATGAAATCAAGGGTTAAAAAATAGACTGTTTCATCTGATGGTGCAGCTTTGATACACAGTATTTTCCAAACTTTACTTCAGTCTCCCAATTCTCCCGTGTGTGTCAGTGTGGTGTGCTAATTTCTCAAGCATTGAATCATTGAATGCTTTCACTTCAGACAGTGGCAGGTTTCCACCTCTATGATGCAGGGAAAGAAAACAAGAATTTGACATTAGAACGAACCAGTTGAATTCAAATGACTGTGAGACCAGTATTATTTGATCTTTTTTTTTTTTTTTTTTAAATACCAAATTATTCAAAGAATGGAATTTGTGTATTTAATGCCTTGCTACATTCCAATAAAGGCGTGAATTGGTTTCTTAAAACTGCAGTTTCCTGTACTTTATTTTCAGTCATCCTACTAACGTGTCACAGTAAAGTTTGATTTAAAGCTTGGGGTAGTCTTTGTAAACTATTCTTTAATTGCCAAAAACAATTTGAAATGTGGACTCGTAGGACCACAGAACACTTTTCCACTTTGCGTCAGTCCATCTTAGATGGGCCCAGAGAAGCCGGCGGCGTTTCTGGGTGTTGTTGATAAATGGCTTTTGCTTTGCATAGTAGAGTTTTAAATTGCACTTACGGATGTTGCGCCAAAGAGTATTTACTGACATTGGTTTTCTGAAGTGTTCCTGAGCCCATGTGGTGATATCCTTTTCACATTGACATCTATTTTTGATGCGCTGCCGCCTGCGGGATCGAAGGTCACGGGCATTCAATGTCGGTTTTCGGCCTTGCCGCTGACATGCAGTGACTTTTCCAGATTCTCAAAACCTTTTGATGATATTGTGGACCGCAGCTGATGAAATCCCTAAATTCCTTGCAATTGTACAATGATGAACATTGTCCTTAAACTGTTGGACTATTTTCTCACGCACTTGTTCACAAAGAGGTGAACCTCGCCCCATCTTTGCTTGTGAATGAATGACTGAGCAATTCAGGGAAGCTCCTTTTCTACCCAATCATGGCACCCACCTGTTCCCAATGAGCCTGTTCGCCTGTGGGAAGTTCCAAACAGGTGTTTGATGAGCATTCCTCAACTTTCGCAGTTTTGTTTTCCACCTGTCCCAGCTTCTAAATTAATGATTATTTGCTAAAACAATAAAGTTGATCAGCTTGAACATTAAATATCTTGTCTTTGTAGTGTATTCCATTAAATATAGGTTGAACATGATTTTCAAATCACTGTATTCTGTTTTTATTTATGTTTAACACAACCTCCCAACTTCATTGGAATTGGGGTTGTATTTAGCAGATGTTTTCCAACATTTTCCAATTTAAGGTGAATGTGCAGCTGTGAAATTTGAAAAACATTTCAGTTGAGCATCGAAAATCTGCACAGGGGCAAGGGTGAGGAGAGATGATCACACTGGCAGCCGATTGTCATTCCCTTGGATAATCTTTCTTGTTGAAGGCCAGATTCCCTCACAGTGCCTGTGCCTTGTGTCCACTGGGCAAAACTGTTTGCTTTCAGATGAGTCAAAGCAAGTCATATGCATGAAAAAGTGATGTTCCTTGTTACTTTAGAGCTAAAGAAAATAATAATGATCAAAACATTATACAGTATAACTAGAGTTCTATTCAAAACTGTGAGTGTTAGGAGGTGAAGAGACGGTGCCAAAATATCAACGAAACATGACTTGAGGACTTCAACTCTTATCATAGAAGAACAGTTATACAGTACATAAGATCATATCATCCTGTAACAATTGCCAGATGGCCAGAAAATAAGCCTCATAATGGAGCTGGACTTTATTATTTAATATCAACGTACGAGAGTAATATTGGCGGCACGGTGAACGGCTGGTTAGCTCCTGTCTCGGTTTCCTCCCACATCCCAAAAAGATGCGTGGTAGGTTAATTGAAGACTCTAAATTGCCCGTAGGTGTGAATGTGAGTGGGAATGGGTGTTTGTTTATATCTGCTGTGCAATTGGCCAACGACTAGTCCAGGGTGTACCCCGCCTCTCGCCCAGAGTCCGCGAGGATATGCTCCAGCGCGCCCGTGACCCTCGTGAGGATAAGCGGCATGGAAGATGAATGAATGAATGTAGATTTGTAAATGTACTGACATCTATTCGAAGAAAAAAAAATACTCATCATACTGATTGACTTCATTGAAAGTTTAAACATTTGAAATAGGAATGGAGAGCATATTGATATTGATATTGAGCATATTGATATCTGTTGTCCAACCAAAAAAGGAGTTTTATGGACATTTGGAAGCATAAATTATGCTCCAAAAAAAGGAAAAGGAAAAAACAACAACAACCCTGCAAATAAATAAAGTCAAGAGTCTTTTGTGTACAGCACAATATGCAAGCATAGGTTGTTTGTGATTCTGTTTTTACCAGTTTCACAATTCACAACAGTCAAGCCTCCACGGAAAGCAAGGATTGCCCTCAAATGTCTTCCCTCGGAGCACCATATTGGAGGCGGATTCACTCAAGGAAAATTCTCTCTGAAAGGTATTCCTTTGTGGTGGAGTTGCTGTGAAATGGCTGCCAAGGTCAGTGTCAATCAATACAAGTGCTCCCAGACTCGAACTGTGAGTTTCCTGGAGTGTTGTCGTCTCCTTTGAACTAGAGACACTGAGACTGAGGCTTGGACTCAGGAAAGCGGAGTCCTCCCAGTGTTTTCCGTTGCACTTTGTAGGTTCCCTCGAGAGACAGTGGGAGTACATGAAGCGAAAAGTTTTCCAGTGTAAAAGTACACTGGAAAACTTTTCGGCATTACAAAAAGCCATACAGATCCACCAAACTATGACAAAGCAACCAAACTCTAGCAAGAAAAATGAAATGAAAAAATGGGTGTCTCCTTTCGCCCGAAGTCAGCTGGGATAGGCTCCAGCGTCCCGCGACCCTAACCAGGATAAGCGGTGTTGAAAATGGATGGATGGATATATATATATATATATATATCCATCCATCCATTTTCTGAGCCGCTTCTCCTCACTAGGGTCGCAGGCGTGCTGGAGCCTATCCCAGCTATCAACGGGCAGGAGGCCGGGTAAACCCTGAACCGGTCGCCAGTCAGTCGCCGGGCACATATAGACACGGACTACCATTCACACTCACCTTCACACCTATGGGCAATTTAGAGTCACCAATTCATGCATGTTTTTGGGATGTGGGAGGAAACCGGAGTGCCCACGCTGGCACGGGGAGAACATGGAAACTCCACACAGGCGGGGATTGACCCAGCTCATCCGGGGGGATCCCGAGGCATTCCCAGGCCGGTCGAAAAACGTAGTGTCTCCAGCGTGTCCTGCGTCGTCGCCGGGGTCTCCTCACCGAGGAACGTGCCCGGAACACCTCACCAGGGAGGCATCCGAATCGGATCCCCCAGCCACCCCATCCGGCTCCTCTTGATGTGGAGAAGCAGCCGCTCTACTCTGAGATCCTCCCGGATGACCGAGCTTCTCACCCTGTCTCTAAAGGAGAGCCCGGACACCCGGCGGAGTAAACTCATTTCGGCCGCTTGTATCCGGGATCTCGTTCTTTCGGTCACGACCCACCGCTCGTGACCATAGGTGAGGGTAGGAACGTAAATCGAGAGCTTCGCCTTTCGGCTTAGCTCCTTCTTTACCACAACGAACCGATGCAAAGTCCGCATCACTGCAGACGCCGCACCGATCCGCCTGTCGATCTCCCGTTCCATTCTTCCCTCATTCGTGACCAAGCCCCCGAGATACTTGAACTCCTCCACTTGGGGCAGGATCTCATCCCCGACCTGGAGAGGGCACGCCACCCTTTTCCGCTGTCAGAAGGAGTTTCAACTCCCACCTCCAACTTTGCTCATGTTCCGGGAGAGGCGGGGGACATCAAGTCCGGGTGGACCATGTTCTGCGCCGCCATTGCTGAGGCGGCCGACCGGAGCTGTGGCCGTAAGGTGGTCGGTGTCTGTCGTGGCGGCAATCCCCGAACCCGTTGGTGGACACCAACGGTGAGGGATGCCGTCAAGCTGAAGAAGGAGTCCTATCGGGCCTTTTTGGCCTGTGGGACTCCTGAGGCAGCTGATGGGTACCGCTGGCCTACCGGAATGCAGCTTTGGTGGTCGCTGAAGCAAAAACTCGGGCATGGGAGAAGTTCGGTGAGGCCAATGTATATTGTGTGTCGTAAAATAGGAATCATAAATGTTATTTTCAATAGTTTTATTTTTACATTTTTTATTTCTTAAATAAATTACGTTATCCAAACGCCAATGTTTGCTCCAAAGTCCATCCATCAGTGTCAAGTTACCCACAAAGCCATGTTTCCTCTGGTGAAAGTTTACAAAACTATCCGTAGTAAAATGCGCACTGCAGAGTCGTGCTGATGTTCAGCTCGTCATCGCCGTGTGTCTTTAAGAATTCAGTCCATCGCATTTTTATTACCTCATTTTATCCCAGCTATCTTTGGGTGAGAGGCAGGGTACACCCTGAACTGTTGGGTAAAAAATGTGTATAATTTAAATATGGATACATGTTTATTTTGCAAATTACAAGCCCTTTGATGCACTTTAAATATTTTCTGTCACAGAGTAAAAAAGAATGTCAATAAAGTTTTTCTTTGGTGGACAACCCCAATTCCAATGAAGTTGGGACATTGTGCTAAACATAAATAAAAACAGAATGCAATGATTCTCAAATCATGTCCAACCTATATTTAATTGAATACACTACAAAGACAAGATATTTAAGGTTCAAACTAATCAACTTTATTGTTTCTGGCAAATAATCATGAACTTAGAATTTGATGGCTGCAACACATACCAAAAAAGCTGGGACAGGTGGCAAAAAAGACTGAGAAAGTTGAGGAGTGCTCATCAAACACTTGTTTGGAACGTCGCACAGGTGAACAGGCGAATTGGGAACAGGTGGGGGCCATGATTGGGTACAAAAGGAGCTTCCCTGAATTGCTCAGTCATTCACAAGCAAAGATGGGGCAACGTTCACCTCTTTGTGAACAAGCGCGTGAGAAAAATAGTCCAACAGTTTAAGGGCAATGTGCCTCAACGTACAATTGCAAGGAATTGAGGGATTTCATCATCCACGGTCCATAATATCATCAAAAGGTTCCGAGAGTCTGGAGAAATCACTGCATGTTAAGCGGCAAGGCCGAAAACCGACATTGAACGCCGGTGACCTTCGATCCCTCTGGCGACACTGCATCAAAAACCGACATCAACGTGGAAAGGATCTCAGCGCATGGGCTCAGGAACACTTCAGAAAACCAATGTCAGTGAATACAGTTCGGCGCAACTTCAAACTCTACTATGCAAAGCAAAAGCCATTTATCAACAACACCCAGAAACGGACTGTTATGGACGCAAAGTTCAACAGCCGGCATTTGTGTTGGTATGGGGCTGTGTTAGTGCCAATGGCAATGGTAACTTACACATCTGTGAAGGCACATTCATGTAACACTTTTATTTTTATACAATATGTTTCTTGGGGGAGTAAGAGCAATTAAACATACTAAATTCAAATAAATAATTTATATGAAGGCAGTTTGTACCTTGTACCTCAGTTGTTGTTTGGGTTTGGTCAAATGTATTATTGAATAAAATAGTCTCAATTCATCATATCTCCTATGTAAACCAGCCATGAGGAAATTAGTACAGCAATAATGAAGAAGTGAGCAGGGTTGCTTGAGTGGGAAGAATTTGTTGCAACAGAACTGGAAGAAATTATGCAAATAAAGACAGCAGGAGTCAATAAAAGAACATATGCAAATACTGTCTTGCAGTCAGAGTATGTTGAATAATTGCTTTGAAAAAAAAAAAAAAAGTCCTGGAGCCGATCCCAGCTTTGCATTTTGGCATACCATCTCGAAAAGATAGCGAATACTGTATGGCGGTATTGAATGATTGAGTCGAATGATTTCAAAACAATGAATTGCAGGTGGGTCAAGCAATCTTTTTTCAATTCAACTGTTGTTTCCTCATTATTACCTCTCATTCTCAAGTACATTTTCTTCTACAAGTGTGTGTAGGTGTTTGCCTAATTCACATTGCTTGACAAGTAAATAGACTGGATGTTTAGCACATATTGATTCTTATTATTATTACCTTTGCACAATAGAAGCAGTATAATCGGCTGATTATCTCGCTCGAGTGTATCTCATGTATTCAAAACAACTCATTACTAACACAACGCCTGTTATGACCTGCAAATTAAACAGGGTTTGTAGATTGGATTGCATCTGATTAAACAAACTGTATTGCCAATGAACAAATCATGCAGACTATGTTGTGGCTTATTTAACTATTTATTGATTAATGTTGTCTTATTGCCTGGACACACACACACACACAGGGATGGCCACCGATTATAACTGGTCATACAATTTTTCATCTTGTTCTTGGTCATTTTGTTGTTTGCCTTTTTGTGTGTTGCAATGGAATGAGCAGAGAACCATTTAACATAAATGTTGATTAGCAGAGAAGGAGCATATACAGAGCTGTGTTTCTTCTTTGGATCAGAATACTGCAGTACATACATATTTCTAGTGTTATTACTTATGAGGACATGTAACAAGATGAAGGGAATGTTGAAAGCAAAATTTAGGATGAAGGATCTTGGGAAACTCCAGCATTTTCTAGGTATTTACTTTGCATACAAAGATAGGATCGCAAAGAACCAAACAAGGTATATTGCAAAAATACTGAAAGGATTCGGTTATGTCAAATGAAGGGCGACACCATAAGAGCAGAAACAAAACATTGACAGTGACAGTGCATCTGTTAATCCAAGAAAATATGATGTGAAGTGGTAGGCAGTTCGATATCCAGTATGTGATGACATGCACAAGATCTGACCCAAGTTGGACTGTCACTAAACTGCCACAACATCTTAAAGAACCGAAAGAACCACACTTGATGACTAAACGTGTTCTAAGCTATTCGAAGGGAACAATGAATCAAACATCGCATTACAAGAAAAGAGCTGATGATCTTGAGCTCGAAGCAGCAGATCGAGACGACAGACCAAGTACGACAGGGTACTGTTTTACTTTAACTAAAGATGGAGTTTCTGTTTCGTGGAAGTCTAAAAAGCAGTCCGCAGTTGCTACGTCTACCCGTGAAGCAGAATATATCCCAGTGGCTGCTACGACACAAGAAAGTATGTATACGGGTTTCATAAAAATGTCATGAATTTCGGAGAAAAGAATGGGCTGGACGTGACGCCTGTGTTACTGTGTAAATGTTCTAAATCAAGCTATTTGATCTACACGAGGGGCACCCGATTCCAATGAGGTTGGGACGTTGTTAAACATTAAAAAAAACAACAACAGAATACAATGGTTTGCAAATCCCGTTCAATCTATATTTGATTGAATACACGACAAAGACAAGATATTTCGTGTTCAAACTGATAAACTCGATTGCTTTCAGCAAATAATCATTAAGTTCGAATTTGATGGCTGCGACACGTTCGCGGCCCAAAAAAAATAAAATAGATGGGACCAGCTCCATGACGGAAGCATGTTGAATTTAGCCACATTCTAAACCCGTCCATGGAGGATCCGCAACCCCACTCTCTCATGGAACTCCATGAATTGCCCTTATTGCTGTTTATGCAGATGAGTAACCAAACAAATGAGCGGCCTTAGCCTGGCTCAGCACCGCCCGCAGGTTGTTCTCATGAATCCGGATGCTGAGTTGCTGATGGCATCGTCATTTTTCAGACCAAGTGCTGCCTGTTTCTCACAACACTCTCACTAAAAGAGAGTTTCAATCATAGGGAGAGCCAACAGTCAGTGAAGGTGTGGTTTTCATGTCACACCTGTTCTGGTGTGATCTCTTCCTCGCTGTTGGAACGCTCCCCTGCAGTGCCCATCTGTGTCTGTTGATAAAAAGGCACGACGTGTCTCTACATTGCTGTTAAATTGATTCTAGGGAGAGAGAAGAGCAAATTACATTCAAAACAAAATGTTTCCAGACCATAGCTTTTATTTTCCAATGAGCTCTTGGTAATTTGGGAAACATAACAACTGCATATTTGTAAAAAGAGCTGCATTCGAGATAATGACTCGCAGAGCTTCTGCATGCATCTATTTACCATTAAAAAGCAGCTTTAATAATATACTACATTGGATCAAATACATTATTTGTATTTCTATGTGAGGAAGAAAGAAGTGCTATCTACTCCTCTATAACAGTCCTTGTGATTCACAAGTGTGGGTGTGGGATATAGTCAAGTTATCGATTATTTTATGATATGTTTATGAGTAGTATGCACACTTAACAAATGGAGTCTTACTATGCTCTGGAAAAATGTATTATGTTATGCCTAGAGCAGACTAGGCAGATTTTAGTCCCGATATCGCCGCTGATTTCCCAGATCAGGAACGACCAAAACTTCTTTTAGCGTGACATAATCCACGACCGACGATTTGGTCCGACGACGGCAAAATGAAAAGTGTAGCATGCTTGATCTTCCGTGCGGTGTGACATATCAACGACAACTCTCCGACAGCGCGCCTTGACGTCGACCAATAGGATTGCGTACTGTGACTGGCGCTTCGCCTCCCGTGCTTACTGTTGTCAACATTTCTTCACGGGCACGAACTGATGTTTAGCGAAGCTTTAGAGCATCAGTCGACAGAACCACGGGTCGTTTACATACGATTGTTAGTGCTAGTGTGGTCTATTTTAATAGCACCACAATCAGAGTTCCTTTGCAAGGGCCAAATGTTTGGAGATCTGTATTCGAGCCAACCCATCTTTTCTTTGAAGTTCTACATCAACGGACTTTCCTTCAACCATTTGTATGTTTATTAGGGGTTTCATTCTCCGCCCAGATAGTAACATGTCTTGGGTTCACAACAGGCATCCCGGTCTGCAGAGAGGATTGTTTTGCATCTTACAAGATGAGGGAACCGGGTGTGAGCGTAGCTTGTAGGTGAGGCACCAGCAGGCGGGTGCGCCCGGGGAGGGGCTAATTCCACGCCCAGAGAATTAAACCTTGATAAACTGAGATCCAGGGGTATTCGGGGGCTTTTTCGTCGTTCTGGCAATGTAAGCGGCTGTTATGACACGAAGGCTTGTTCAATAAATCGAATTAGCCCAAACGCCAAGTGTCCCGAAGTCTTCATTCATCCCATGCCCGACGGACGTCGGAGTTCTCCCGGGTGACCTCCGACTCGGAACCACAGGCGAAAAAATCCACCTCACTAGCAATAGCTTGCTAAGCTACATAACATTCTGTTGCCTGCTTGCAAGCCGCATTGGATTAAAAGCATGAGATATTAAAAACATACCTCATACATTTGTTGTATTAATCCAATTTATTACAAAAAAAGAATCTCTGGGACTCCAGTTGATGGGATTAACAAGGTTTTACAGCCCACAGGGGTCAGTCAGTGATGGGCAAAGTCTGGAGATGTTTTTAAGGTTACAGAAGGCTGATGTGACAGATTTGATATGGGATTGGAAAGACCGGTTGCGGTTTATTCCATTGACCTAGATACAGGTGACTGGGAAAAGATGACATTTTCTTATGGCATTTTATGTCTTATAAGAGTCGTGTATTGTGCGTTTTTATGAAATAATTTACGACAAAATCAGTTATTGCTCTTGATAAAAGTGACACAGTTTTCATCGGACAGTAATGTTATGCAAATATTTATCATCTCCTCTGTCTTTACAATGTCGTTTGAAAAGTCAAAACTCTGACCACAATTCGGGCGAAAATGGGCTCATGGATAAAATGGATTTCCACAAACTGGTCATAACATTATTATTTTGATCTATTACAAAACAAATGGCTTTTTATTTTGTTTTGTCAAAAAAAGAAGAAATTGGGTTTTCCAAAATGGAAATCAGATTTTTTTTTCCTATGAAAGCCGAGTTTGATTTTCCAGTTTATAAAATGCATAATTTAAATAGCGTGACATACAAACCCTGATTCCAATGAAGTTGTGACCGTTGTTTAAAATATAAATAAAAACAGAATACATTGATTTGCATATATATATATATATATATATATATATATATATATATATATATATGCGCTTTTCCAGGCCTTTACAGCAGCAACTTTCTTGTTTTGTTTCTGGGGGTTTCGCCCTTCAGTCTCCTCTTCAAGATTTAAAATGAATGCTCTTTTTAAGGTCCGGTGATTGACTTGGCCAGTCTAAGACCTTCCATTTTCCCCCCCTGATGGAGTCCTTTGTTGTTTTGGGTCATTGTCTTGTTGCAAGATAAAGCTTCTCCTGATTAGTTTGGATGCATTTTTCTGTAAATTGCCAGACAAAATGATTTTGTAGACTTGAGAATTCATTCTGCTGCTACCATCATGAGCTACATCATCAATAAAGACTTGTGAGCCCGTTCCAGAAGCAGCCATGCAAGCTCAAGCCATGACAATTACCTCCACCATGCTTCACAGATGAGCTTGTGTGTTTTGGATCATAAGCAGAGCCTTTCTTTCTCCATACTTTGGTCTTTCCATCACTTTGGCAGAGGTTAATCTTGGTCTCATCAGTCCATAAATCTTCAGTCCAAAACTTTTGTGGCTCATCTGTACTTCTTTGAAAAGAAGGAGCCTATCCCGGCTATCATCAGGCAGGAGGCGGGGTACACCCTGAACTGGTTGCCAGCCCATCGCAGGGCACATACACACAAACAACCATTTGCACTTACATTCACATCTACGGGCAATTCAAAGTCTTCAATTAACCTCACATGCATGTTTTTGCGATGTGGGAGGAAACCGGAGTGCCCGGCGAAAACCCACGCAGGCATGGGGAGAACATGCAAACTCCACACAGGCGGGGCCGGGGATTGTGAGGCAGACGCTCTAACCAGTCGCCCACCGTGCCGCCCGGGACTGAACAATGTGTCCAAAAATAGTTATACATACAATAATTTTTCACTTAACCTGCTATTGACAAAGCTTGTTAGTTCCAAAATTGGCCGCTGTTGTTTACTGGCGCTATGGTGCAACGCAGGCAGAGAATGGGGCTGACTTATTACCGGGTCACAGATATAAAATATGACTAGACGTGCCTCCCATGCGTACGTGGTGGCAAGACTCTGGAGTCTGAAACATGCTATATTTGGTATAGTAAAATGCTTTTGTCAAGCCGTTCGCCGTTGGCAACGAATTTGGAACTAGGAATCACACTAACCTATGATGACTACTGTATGTCAACAATGCCACCATGACCAAGCACACCAGCGTGGTAAGTTTGGATGAAATGTGAAACTTTCAAACGTTTTCAAGCTTTTTTAAAATATTTATTTACAATAACCTTGGATTGTACCGGGTGTTTTAGGCCACGAAAAAAACCTCCAAAACAATTATTTTGTACTGTACACTGTGCTGTTATTATGATTACTATTTTGTTTATTATTATGATTATTATTATTATATGCATGCATGCATGCGTACATGTAAATACATATACTTTACATGCATACTGTACATGCATACATACAGAGATACATAACTGTCTGCAGCCAGGTTCTCAATTGCCTTACCTGGATAAAAAAATGATTAGGTTTTTAAGGTATCAAATAAATTTGAAATTTAGATGAAGCTATAAATAAGACATTAACTTGAAAGCTTGAAAGTAATTTTAAAGTTACCAGCAATTATATATATTTTTTAGACCCAGTAGGTGTCAATAATGATGTAGTAGTAGTAGTAATGTCATCAGCCACATTTGCTGAAGCTCCCCCTTAACTTAGGTGCGATGGAAATGCAAACCACATGGGCAACAGGAACCTTTTGCTACCAGGAACTCAAAATGCCCGGGCTGGTTGGTAAAAGCAACGTCATTTTCAGCCACGTCCCTGTTTATTTCAGCCAGACAATGCCAAGCCATATTCTGCAAGCATGGCTTCATTGTAAAAGTGTGTGAGTACTAGACTGGACTTCTACCTGTCTCCTTTTGAAAATGTGTGGTGTATTATGAAGCTCAAAATATGATAATTTTTTTACACCAAGTAATAATGCGAAAGGATTCCACCTTATTGTTATTATTATTTGATTGGAGACTCTAAATTGCCCGTAGGTGTGAATGGTTGTTTGTTTCTATGTGCTCTGCGATTGACTGGCGACCGATTCAGGGTGTACCCCGCCTCCCGCCTGAAGATAGCTGGGATAGGCTCCAGCACGCCCGCGACCCTAGTGAGGAGAAGCGGCTCAGAAAATGGATGGATGGATATAACTAATAAATTGCCTCCTCACGAAGTGCTTCCAAGTCATCACAAACTAGCTGTCTCTCACTGGTCACAATGGCGATTGTCTGGAAGTAAGGGAAAAGCCCAGTGAGCGTGCCTTAAGTGCTTCAGTTGCTGTACATGGGATTCCACAGGGACATAGTGATATGGAGAATGTCAGCAGGACTGATGGCGCCTTTTGAAATGCTTTTTTTCAAATTTGCATAGATTTCAATATGGAAAAGGTGTGGGTTTGTTTGGATAGTGTAGTAAGAAAGTACATCCATGTGCTGCAGGGATATGCCAAGCTGTAGAAATTCTGTATCTCTTAAAAGCTGACCTATGCCGAGGTACTCAGGGGAAATACCTTCCGGGGAGAGTGGATAGGAATACAGAGTCGAAGTAAAACTGTAGATGCCTTCCTCTTGATGTGCAAAGGTGCAGTGTATACTGTACAGTCTTTGAAAATTTCATTCGAGCACCACCCAATGCAAAGTTTACACCTGCCTTAAATTATTAGTGTCGGTAATTACCAAAATATTTTTTTGTTTCTGCAGTGGTTACAATACACCTGCATGTCGAAGTTCTTCAATCAAAATTACAGTATACAATATTTTGTAGCTATTATTGTTATTCATGAATGTTAAAATTTAGTTTTATGTAAAAACAACTAAAACAATAGTAAAACACATTATTATTTCTCAATTTAAATATCCATCCATCCATCCATTTTCTACCGCTTATCTGAGGTCGGGTTGCGGAGGCAGTAGCTTGAGCAGGGCCTCCCAGACTTCCCTCTCCCCACTTCCTCCAGCTCTTCCGAGGGGATCTCGAGGCATTCCCAGGCCAGCCGAGAGACGTAGTCTCTCCAACGTGTCCTGGGTCATCCCCAGGGTCTCCTTCCGGTGGGACGTGCCCGGAACACCTCACCATGGAGGCGTCCAGGAGGCATCCTAAACAGATGTCCGAGCCATCTCATCTGGCTCCTCACAATGTGGAGGAGCAGCAGTTCTACTCTGAGGCCCTCCCAGATGACCAAGCTTCTCACCCTATCTCTAAGGGAGAGCCCGGATACCCTGCGGAGGAAACGCATTTCGGGATCTTGTTCTTTCGGCACGACCCACAGCTCGACCGAAAAGTCGGTATCAGGGCGTTTGGTACCCCATACTCCCGAAGCACCCCTCACAGGACTCCCCGAGGGACACAGTCGAACGCCTTCTCCAAGTCCACAAAACACATGTAGACTGCTTGGGCGAACTCCCATGCACCCTCGAGGACCCTGCCGAGGGTGTAGAGCTGGTCCACGGCCAGGACGAAAACCACACTGCTCCTTCTGAATCTGAGATTCGACTTCCAGACGGACCCTCCTCTCCAGCACCCCTGAATAAACCTTACCAGGGAGGCTAAGGAGTGTGATTCCCCCTGTAGTTGGAACATACCCTCCGCTCCCCCTTCTTAAAAAGGGGCACCACCACTCCAGTCTGCCAAACCAAAGGCACTGTCCCCGATGTCCACGCGATGTTGCAGAGGCGTGTTAACCAGGACAGCCCTACAACATCCACAACCTTGAGGAACTCCGGGCGAATCTCATCTACCCCCGGGGCCTTGCCACCAAGGAGCTTTTTAACTACCTCGGTGACCTCAACCCCAGAGATGGGAGAGCCCGCCTCAGAGAACCCAGACTCTGCTTCCTCATGGGAAGGCGTGTCGGTGGAGTTGAGGAGGTCTTTGAAGTATTCTCCCCACCGACTCACAACGTCCCGAGTCGAGGTCAGCAGTGCCCCATCCCCACTATACACAGTGTTGGTGGTGCACTGCTTCCCCCTCCTGAGACGCCGGATGGTGGACTAGAATTTCCTCGAAGCCGTCCAGAAGCCTTTCTCCATGGCCTCACCGAACTCCTCCCATGCCCGAGTTTTTGCTTCAGCGACCGTCATTCCGCTTGGTCAGCCAGTACCCATCAGCTGCCTCAGGAGTCCCACAGGCCAAAAAAGCCCAATAGGACTACTTCTTCAGTTTGACGGCATCCCTCACCGTTGGTGTCCACCAACGAGTTCGGGTGTTGCCGCCATGACAGGCACCAACCACCTTACGGCCACAGCTCCGGTCGGCCGCCTCGGCAATAGAGGCGCGGAACATGGTCAACTCGGACGCAATGTCCCCCGCCTCCCCCGAGACGTGGGTGAAGTTCTGCCGGAGGTGGGAGTTGAAACGCCTTCTGACAGAGGTTTCTGCCAGATGTTCCCAACAGACCCTCACAATATGTTTGGGCCTACCACGTCGGACCAGCATCTTCCCCCACCATCAGAGCCAACTTGCCACCAGGTGGTGATCAGTTGACAGCTCCGCCCCTCTCTTCACCCGAGTGTCCAAGACATGCGGCCGCAAGTCCGATGACACGACCACAAAGTCGATCATCGAACTGCGACCTCGGGTGTCCTGGTGCCAAGTGCACGTGTGGACACCCTTATGCTTGAACATGGCGTTCGTTATGGACAATCCGTGACGAGCACAGAAGTCCAATAACAGAACACCGCATGGGTTATGATCGGGGGGCCGTTCCTCCCAATCACGCCCCTCCAGGTCTCACTGTCATTGCCCACGTGAGCATTGAAGTCCCCCTGCAGAATGATGGAGTCCCCAGCGGGAGCGCTCTCCAGCACCCCTGCCAAGGACTGAACTACTGTTTCATGCATAGGCACAAACAACAGTCAGGACCCGTCCCCCCACCCGAAGGCGGTCATACAGGGACCAAACAGCCCTTATTAAGGGATCCTGTACCTCATAATCAAGAAGCACCCTACATAGGACCCTGGGAGACACTCTCAAATGGCTTCTCCAGGTCCACAAAGCACATGTAGAGTAGTTGGGTGAACTCCCATGCATCCTCCAGAACCCTACCGATTTTGTAGCGCTGATCCACTGTTCCACGGCAAGGATGAAAACATCACTCCTCCATCTGAATCTGAGATTCGACTTCCCGACATCACTCCTCATCACCCTCTCCAGAACCCCCACATAGACCTTAGCAGGGAGGCTGAGGAGTGTGATCCCTCTGTAGTTGGAACACACCCTCCGGTCCAGTCCTTCTTAAAAAGGAGGACCATCACCCCAGTTTGCCAATCCAGAGGTACTGTCCCCGATGTCCACGCGATGTTGCAGAGGCGTGTCAACCAGCACAGCCCCACAACATCAAGAGCCTTTAGGAACTCCGCACGAATCTCATCCACCCCCGGGGCCCTGCCATTGAGGATCATTTTAATCACCTCGGTGACCTCAACCACAGAGATAGATGAACCCGCCTCAGACTCTGCTTCCTTATCGGCTGGCGTGTCAGTGGAATTGAGGTGGTCTTCGAAGTGTTTGGCGCACTGACTCACAACATCCCGAAATGTTCTTTAATCTCATGGTCTGTAAGATCCTAATGTGGAATCTTCAAACAACTCATATAAACATGCTACAAATGGGGCTTTGGCTGTCAACAACAAAAATATCCAAGAACAAATGAAGAGTGTTAGGATTGTATTTGAGATAACTTTATCGTCCAATTAAAATATACCTGTCACTGCTGGCTAAAAATAGTGGTTAGCTTAAAAGTGTGCCATTGCCAAAAGATGTATCGTACCATTGTACAAAGAAATATAAATGTACGTTTGTGAATGCCGTAAATATGTTTGTGACTACTACTGTTCTCAGTTAAGCAGCTATCCAAAGATAAATGTGCTGTCACTTCACCAGGGTAGGTGTCCTACCCTGGCGCTCAAGCGTGTACACAAAGTTAACTTGAAATGCAGAAGTTTTCAGAATGAAGAAAATCCACCGCTGTTGTGAATTGCTTGTCGGCTACACTGTAAACAACGATTTTGGAGAGTGGTAAATACAATCCAGGAAAATCATCTAAAATGTACATTCTTGTTTTAGATAAGGTACCCTAAAATATAGGGTCAATTTTACGTACAATACCTATGTGACAAAAGTAAAAAGGGAAAAATGGAGTAAAATCTACCTCAAAGCCATTGGTACTACAATATGCATCACGTGACGTGTGCATTCTGCACTGATTGGCTGACGTGTCATGGGCTCATCAGCGCATGTAGTAGTCGAGTGGTCATCGACGAGTCCCTACGTGGATGTTGTGGGATCACTGAATGAGTAATGAGTTGTGTATGCCGCCTCTCAACCAGTCAGCTGAGATCGGCTCCAGGATGCCCGCGACCCTAGTGAGGATGGCGAGATGGGTAGTTGTGGACAGTAAAGTGAGTGGGCAGTTTTCACGCGTGGTTTGCACATTCCTCCTCAAAACTGTGAGACGGAATGTGCTCACCAGTTTTCACCGGTCTATATATAATTAATTGTATATTAATTATATATATATATATATATATATATATATATATATATATATATCATAATCTTAATATTAATCTGTATATTAATTAAATATGTAAATATTATATATATGAAAATATATTCTTACTTTGTTGTTAAAATGACTCGAAAGGACTCGAAACTCAAAGTGTAGGACTTGCGACTTGCTGGTCTCCACTTGGGCCTTGATTCGGGACTTGAGGGTAAAGACTTGAGACTTACTTGTGACTTGCAGAGAAATGACTTGATCCCACCTCTGGTACCAGCACTCTCCATTGTCAAAATTAGGGTACAACGCGGGTGCCCACAATTTTTCGGCATGCGACCTACTTTTAAAATGACAAAATGATCTACCTACTCTAAAAACGCAACACATATATTTATTTAAAAATATATTGAGATAATTCTTTACGTGTACAATACGTGTTGGTGTACCTTGCATAACTGTATGAACCAATATTGCACAATACAACTAGTGTATGTAACCCACTGACACAAACACCAATTGACAATTGTGTAGCAACACATATATTGTTACAACTAAATAAAAGGAAAATAAACTTAAACAAGAAATCTGCCAACAAAAAAACAATAATATAATCTCGTCGTTGAGGCCCTGAGCAAATCTTCCAAGTTCACTTCTCCATCATGACCAAAATGTTATCCAGGATTTAACGTAAATATTTAGTCCTTACCTTACCCTGACGACTTGCACGGAATGAAATCAGCCAGCGATGCATAGTAGAGACAGTAGCTGCTAGATAGTCAGCCTCAAGCACACTTCCAAAGGATCATCAGTCATGATGGAACGGTACTTGGGCTTAATGGTCTTCGTGTGGGAAAAGGCTGTCTCACATGCTGGAAAGAAGTGGAGCCACAAAATGTAGGTAGCACATTTCCTCATGTTGGGGTATTTTCCCTCTGTGAGTACTGTCTATGAGCTCTGGAATTCCGTTTTGTCAGCTTGTACGTTTGCAGTGTCAGAAACCCATCCTCCAATTTTTCTGTGACGACCTTTATACACGGTACATTTTCAACAGAATAATGCAGCGTCACCTCTGCTTAAACGCATTTGACGATCTCTGCTGGATTTTTCTGATCAGAAATTGATACTCTTTTAAGCTTATCTACTGACAAATGTGCTTCAAGCGCTTTTTTTTTCATCCACAAAATCCACAATAATGTCAATTTTAACCACTGACAATCATTCATCCGTATCATGCTTTTTAAAGCATTTGAACTGGAGTAAACCTGATTTTAATAACCACCTATTTTTCCTCTTGGTTCAGTGCGTTCTTACATATGTAAACAACATTTGTTGTTTTTGTCTTTAGATATAGGATTTCTTGTACTTCTCGAGATTGATGAATCATATTTCCTCAGTTGATATGCTAACTGTGTGCTAATATTTCGAGATATCAGTCATAAAATTAACCTCAATCCAACCCCGAAGAAAGCAGCAGTGAAAGTCGCTGATGTTTATGGAATGGTAAACTACAACTGTGCCTTTGGGCAGAACAGAGCTATGAAAAAAATAAAAATCGACGTAAAAATAAAACATTCACTGGCAGCCGTGTTATTAAGAAGAAGAAGAATCACCTTTATTGTCATGAACATGCAAGCATGCACACGAAATCCGTTCTCTGCATTTTACCCATCACAGTGAACACATACACATGTTAGTGGAACACACTGGAGCAGGGGGTAGCTGAAGCACCCGGGGAGCATTTCGGGGTATCAGTGTCTTGCTCAAGGACACCAAAACCGTGAACCCAGGGGATGTCGGTGGATGGTCCAGTCGGGGTCTTGGACCTAGGTCCCCGACGGTGGCAGGCGATGATCTTAACCATTGGGCCACGGCTGCCCAATGGTTAAGATAATGGTTAATATTGACTTCTGTAAGAAAAGCACACTATTTCTAGTCTACAACCAAAAAAGTGATCCGTTCTTTGTACGAGCAATAGCATCAATTGTTTTTTGAATGTTAAAATGAAGAGATTATTACAATTACAATTACACTTAAACAAATAGATATAGGTAGCACACAGCCTCCATTGAAATGTGTGGACAGATGGACAATGGTGAGGGCTCAGCACTTGTCTAACTGAGCGCTGGATACGGCCTATTCATCAGCCTGCCTTGGTGAGAGATAGCCAATACTCACAACGGGTTACTTTGAATATTTCATGACGGCTCCATCCGAGAAAGAGACAAGCTGACCACAGCTGAAAAAAAAAAAACACCGTCAGGGTGCTTTACTTCTCCCAAGTAAGGCTCTAGCATGTCATATGTTGTGTTCCAGCGGCTGTTCACCTCATGTACGAGTTTGTGAACTGGCAAATTTAGTATTCCCTGTTTGGTTTTTAGGGCATGAGTGGCTGTTGTTCCTTCGGTGGAAAAATGCCAAAACCCTCCTCATATTCCCAAGGAGTTGACATACCTGATTTACTGAAACCGCAATCTCAGCTGCAAGATTAACCGTATTTGCAAAAGAGCAAATTTGGGGCCCCAGTCCAGCTGTTTCATTGACTGCATTTACCATATTTCTTGCATTGTCTATAACAGGGGTGTCAAAGTCATTTTTGTCACGGGTCACATCGTGACATGTTTTTCGACTATTACATTTATTTTCAAAGTGGGATTGGTAACAAAAAAAATGCTTGTAAATCTCTCTATTACACCAGAACACAATGAGCAATTTGGATTGGCTTTCGCGGGCCCCTCCTTGAGCCGTGTGACCCAATGATCCTAGGAGCTAAGTTGTCTGGGGCTTTATGCCCCTGGCAGGGTCACCCATGGCAAACAGGTCCTAGGTGAGGGACCAGACAAAGCACAGCTCCAAAACCCCCTATGATGTTAAAAAATTCAGGAAGACGTTTTCCCTTGCCCGGAAGCGGGTCACCGGGGCCCCCCTCTGGAGCCAGGCCTGGAGGCGGGGCTCGAAGGCGAGCGCCTGGTGGCCGGGGCTGCACCCAAGGGGCCCGAGCAGGCACAGCCCGAAAGGATAACGTGTGTCCCCCTTCCAAAGGGCTCACCACTTGTGGGAGGGGCCATAGGGGTCGGGTGCAATGCGAGCTGGGCGGTGGCCGGAGGCGGGGACCTTGGCGATCCGATCCCCGGCTACAGAAGCTGGCTCTAGGGACGTGGAATGTCACCTCTCTGGCAGGGAAGGAGCCCGAGCTGGTGTGTGAGGTCGAGAAGTTCCGACTAGATATAGTCGGACTCGCCTCCACGCACGGCTTGGGCTCTGGTACCAGTCCTCTCGAGAGGGGTTGGACTCTCTTACACTCTGGAGTTGCCCACGGTGAGAGGCGCCGAGTAGGTGTGGGTATACTTATTGCTCCCCGGCTCGGCGCCAGTACGTCGGCGTTCACCCCGGGGGGCGAGAGGGTAGCCTCCCTCAGCCTTCGGGTGGGGGGACGGGTCCTGACTGTTGTTTGTGCCTATGCACCAAACAGCAGTTCAGAGTACCCACCCTTTTGGAGTCCTTGGAGGGGGTCCTGGAGAGCGCTCCCGCTGGGAACTCCATCGTTCTGCTGGGGGACTTCAATGCTCACGTGGGCAATGACAGTGAGACCTGGAAGGGCGTGATTGGGAGGAACGGCACCCCCGATCAGAACCCGAGCGGTGTTCTGTTATTGGACTTCTGTGCTCGTCACGGATTGTCCATAATGAACACCATGTTCAAGCATAAGGGTGTCCACACGTGCACTTGGCACCAGGACACCCTAGGTCGCAGTTCAATGATTGACTTTGTGGTCATGTCATCGGACTTGCGGCCGCATGTCTTGGACACTCTGGTGAAGAGAGGGGCGGATCTGTCAACTGATCACCACCTGGTGGTGAGTTGGCTCCGATGGTCGGGGAAGATGCCGGTCCGATGTGGGAGGCCCAAACGTATTGTGAGGCTCTGCTGGGAACATCTGGCGGAATCCCCTGTCAGAAGGAGTTTCATCTCCCACCTCCGGCAGAGCTTTGCTCATATCCCCTGCCGAGGGAGGCGGGGGACATCGAGTCCAAGTGGACCATGTTCCGCGCCTCCGTTGCTGAGGCGGCCGACCGGAGCTGTGGCCGTAAGGTGGTCGGTGCGTGTCATGGCGGCAATCCCCGAACCCGTTGGTGGACACCAACGGTGAGGGATGCTGTCAAGCTGAAGAAGGAGTCCTATCGGGCCTCTTTGGCCTGTGGGACTCCTGAGGCAGCTGATGAGTACCGGCTGGCCAAGCGGAATGCAGCTTTTGGTGGTCGTTGAAGCAAAAACCCGTGCATGGGAGGAGTTCGGTGAGGCCGCTTGTATCCGGGATCTTGTTCTTACGGTCACGAGCTGTGGGTCGAGGGTGAGGGTAGGAACGTAGATCGACCGGTAAATAGAGAGCTTCGCCTTTCGGCTTAGCTCCTTCTTTACCACAACGGATCGATACAAAGTCCTCATCACTGCAGACGCTGCACAGCATCAGTGCAGACGCTGCACCGACCTGTCAATCTCCCGTTCCATTATTCCCTCACTCATGAACAAGACCCCAAGATACTTGAACTCCTCAACTTGGAGCAGGATCTCATCCCCGACCTGGAGAGGGCACGCCACCCTTTTCCGAATGAGGACCATGATTTGGAGGTGCTGATTCTCATCCCAGCCGCTTCACACTCAGCTGCGAACTGCTCCAGTGAGATTTGGAGGTCACGGCTTGATGACGCCAACAGAACCACATCATCTGCAAAAAGCAGAGATGCAATACTGAGGCCACCAAACCGGACCCCCTCTACGCTTCGGCTGCGCCTAGAAATTCTGTCCATAAAAGTTATGAAGAGAATCGGTGACAAAGGGCAGCCTTGGCGGAGTCCAACCCTCACCGGAAACGAGTCTGACTTATTGCCGGATTTGCGGACCAAACTCTGACTCCGGTTGTACAGGGACCGGACAGCCCGTATCAGGGGGTTCGGTACCCCATACTCCCGAAGCACCCCCCACATGACCCCCCGAGGGAGACGGTCGAACGCCTTCTCCAAGTCCCCAAAACACATGTAGACTGGTTGGGCGAACTCCCGTGCACCGTCGAGGACCCTGTCGAGGGTGTAGAGCTGGTCCACTGTTCCACGGCCAGGACGAAAACCACACTGCTCCTCCTGAATCTGAGATTCAACTTAGAGATAGGGTGAGAAGCTCGGTCATCCGGGAGGATCTCAGAGTAGAGCCGCTGCTCCTCCACATCGAGAGGAGCCAGATGAGGTGGCTGGGGCATCTGATTCAGATGACTCCCGGACACCTCCCTGGTGAGGTGTTCCGGGCACGTCCCACCGGGAGGAGACCCCGGGGACGGCCCAGGGCACGCTGGAGAGATTACACCCTTCAGCTGGCCTGGGAACGCCTCGGGATCCCCCCGGAAGAGATGGATGAAGTGGCTGGGGAGAGCGTCCCTGCTAAAGTTACTGCCCCCGCGACCCGACCTTGGATAAGCGGTAGAAGATGGATGGATGGGCCACATAAAATGATGTGACGGGCCAGATCTGGCCCCCGGGCCACCAGTTTGATTGCTGTTGTCTCCAGTGACAGGGATTTTAGTGCTGCCCCTCAGCAACTTCCATTCTGTTACTGCTTCTGTCAGTGCTCCGGAGAGAAGCTCACTCGTGTGACGCTCACTAAGGTGGTGAATCTGTAAAACAGAGCTCGTCATCTCCCATTCTGAAGTCATCTAATCAGCAGTCACATTTCGAAACTTTCAGTAGCCCTGGAGGTCCATGCATCATTTGTAAGAGCAAGATCGACTGTGTCAGACAGCTTGCTGACAATTCCTCATCACCGCTCTGCTTGACTGTTTCTTCTCCAACAGCGTTAGGCAGAGTCCGTGCTTTGGCTGACCTAGCGCCAATGCGTGGTGCATCACTTCACTTTGTTAGCAAATTAGAACAAACCGGAACAGGCAAACCAAACAATTAAAACAGTAAAAAAAAATAAAAAATAGTTGCATTCCTCATAATTCCACTTTGTTATCTCAGCAGGCTGTGACTCTGCACCTCTTATATGCAAAATGCCAATGTGAAGGGAGCTATGGTATAGTTGAACTAGTAAAGATTGGATTTCATTGTTCATGATTGTATTATCTGTACATATATAATAACTAATTCAAAATTAGTTCCAAATGTTATGCACTGTAAGAGTGGTTTAGGTTTAAGCACAATTCAAAGGTTCGTTTGAAATTAATACATTTTAGAGGAGCAATTACTTAGGCAAGGCAAAGTGTTGTTGGTGGTCTCAGACATTGTTTATTCTCGAAAATAACAAGGCACAATTTTGCATGAAACATGAAAATAAATTAATTGATTCTCGACGCAGAAAACATCTAATATAGTATAAATAATACAATGTGCACGCACACATACACACACACACACACACTTCAGGGATTCTTTTCGATCTAGACCTAATCTATGTAAAGTGATGGATTACATTATAGATTATTAATATAAAGATAGATGGGCTGGCTGGCAATGCCTCTGGTTAGGGTTCTGCAAGTGGGAGTGTGTTGAGATTGATTGATTGGAAATCACTGGCTGCTTTACCAAAGTCTATCATGGAGGTACATCCCACAGTGCCTCAGGGGAGTAGTTCTTCATCTCCGAGTGAGTGACTGCATCATTCAATTGCAGACCCGCCTGTCCTTTGCTTGCATAAATAAAGAACTGTGCAGTGCTGCGCAACAACCTCTAATTGCCGCAGTATGAAAGATGAGATTCCCGTGCACTGTTTTATCCCCCTATGGTGTTCCACATTCCTCAATAATCAACTTTATTGCCTTCTGGAGTCACTTTGTCTTTCATGCATGAGGTGTCATGGCACCACATCAAATGGGGTTTTCATACACAAACTAATTATTAGCACCTTCCAGTTGTGGAATTATGATTGTCTGTTTTAATGTATGCAAGAGAGCGGTCTCATTTCCAGATGACCTCAGATTGTTGTAGGAGTGGACAATGAGCATGACAGACAATATTTTTTTTGTGACTGGTTCAAATAGTTATTTAATGAAGAACAAGCGTATATTATGACCTAAAGCTGATGTGAAACTAGTACTCCTGCTTATCGTTGAGTGTTGGATCTTGTTGAATGAATGCTGTCCTCTTAACAGCAACACAGGGCGCAACGTAGTATTAACACAACAAGTCAACATGAACAAAAAATAATGCCATATCATAAAGTGATGGGAGTGTACCATTTTGGGTTTGGGGGAAGGGATGACCTCCTGAATCTCAGATTCAGATGGAGCAGTGAAGTTTTCATCCTGACTGTGGAACAGTAGACCAGCTCTACAAACTTGGTAGGGTTCTGGAGGGTGCATGAGATTTCAGGCAACCAGTCTACAAGTGCTTTGTGGACTTGGAGAAGGTATCCGAGCGTGTCCGCCGGGGGGTCCTGTGGAGGGTGCTTCTTGAGTATGGGGTACCGGACCCCTTAATAAGAGCTATTTGGTCCCTGTATGACCGGTGTCAGAGTTTGGTCCGCATTGCCGGCAGTAAGTCTGATTTGTTTCCAGTGAGGGTTGGACTCCGCCAAATGGCACAGCTTCAGCTGTGCCATTTCTAGGCACAGCTGAAGCTGCTTTTTGCAGATGATGTGGTTCTGATGGCTTCATGAAGCCACAATCTTCAACTCTCAGTGGAAACAGCCAAGTGTGAAACGGCTGGGATGAGAATCAGCACCTCCACATCTGAGGCCATGATCCTCATTTGGAAAAGGGTGGAGTGCCCTGTCTGTGTCGAGGAGGAGATCCTGCCCCAAGTGGAGGAGTTCAAGTAGCTCAGGGTCTCGTTCAAGAGTGAGGGCGGAATGGAGCAGGAGACTGACGGGCAGATCAGTGGAATGTTTGCAGTGACGTGAACTCTGCATCGGTTTGTCGTGACGAAGAAGGAGCTGAGCCGAAAGGCGAAGCTCTCAATTTATCGGTCGATCTACATACCTAACCCTCACATATGGTCACGCGCTGCGGGTTGTGACAGACAGAACAATATCATGGATAAAATCGGCCAAAATTAGTTTCCTCCACAGGGTGTCTGAGCTGTCCCTTAGAGATAGGGAGAGAAGCATGGTCATCCCGAAGAGGTTCAGAGTTGATTAGCTGTTCCTCTGCATCAAGAGGAGGCAGATGAAGTGGCTAGGGCATCTGATTAGGATACGACCTGGACTCCTCCCTGATGCTGTGTTCTGGTTATGTCCCAACAAGGGGAGGTACCGGGGACGACCCAGGACATGCTAGAGAGACTATGTATCCTGGTTGGCTCGGGAACACCTTGAGATCGCACGGAAGAGGTAGATAAAGTGGCTGGGGAGAGGGAAGTCTGGGCCTCCCAGCTAAAGCTGCAGCAGACGAAAATGGATGGATGGATGGATGGATGGAAGGGACGATGGCAGAGAGAGGGGCAGCCGTACCCGGACCCCACCCCCCTTCTTCAAGACTACCTCATGCCACCCCAAGTCGGCACTAACTCCCACAAGTCAAGACAACTCATTTTAGAATCGTATCAGTGATAATATGGGACTTTAATAAGGACACTGATAATGATGAATCAACGAGGCAGCACGATGAAGATGACGATGCGACAATGATTTGTAGTGTACTGCACAGCAAAGCAGTGCATTTACAGCTCATTGAAAGAATACAATTCAATAAAAAAGTACATTGTAGGCTTCTGATGGTGCAATATCATGCTTAAGTCCTTGTCACATTTTTCGGGGGGGGTCACAGAATACCCTAAAAGAAGCATGAAACATTTTGGCTGGGCGTGTTTTAGCAACCTCTTTTCCTCTGGAAAAAGCCGTTGTCAAAACTTCTTTCTTCTTTAAAATGGCTTATTTGAACCAGGATCCCCTGCCGCATTGTGACCGTAGTTTACTTTTTTGCCGTCTCGGTTTTGTGTAATTGTGTAAATCCCACACTGGCTGGCAACATCTGCTTCTACCAAGCCAGATAGTTAGCTTAGTAGGTAACGCTAATTAGCCTTGGTTAATCATCTGCCACAATGTGTTGAATGTATCTTGCATAACTTTGTCCAATTCATCTGCAACGGTCACAGTCTGTCACGAACATCCGTGTTGCTCCTCAAGGCATTAAACGGTTCGGCGGAGATTATCGTCTAAGGGAGAGAACGCCGCCGTAATTGTGATTGGCTAGTACCAGGGCACCTCGGCATACAGCTGCAGCCGGCCAGCCTCCAGCGTGGAGATTGCGGCAGGCCGAAGATCGGTGCCCTGGGCGGCTTGGCACACAGCTGCGCGTGGCCAGCCTCCAGCATGGAGGTTGGGGCGGCCCGGAGATGAGGTGAAGAAGGCCGAAGCGACAACGCACATATGTGCATGCATAGTAAGTTACAATAACAGTCGTAAAACAAAGGAAGTAAACATAGCATCTTGTCGTAGTATGTTATTCTTTGATTCATTTCCATTTGAATACGAAAATTCTGACACAGTTTTTTTTTTTTTTTTGCCGAACTCGGGAATGAACTCGATTCAGCACCTATACTGTCGTAGCGCTAGTCATTACATTTGGTGTTATTATGTTTTATTGCTAATGCAATACATAGTTATGATTAAAAACGTACCTCCATCATTACTGGTAATCACCACAGCATGACAACTCCTCTTGATACAATTACTTTTAAACATCATTTTTCTCATCCTCAGTCACTATCCTTTTTCCGCCCTCTCTCCCTCTCTGTTGTCTCTCCATCTCAACTCAGCCTGTCCCGGCAGATGGTTGCCCCACACTGAGTCTTGCCTCTGTTAGTGTCATGATCCGGTGATCCTGTTTGTTTCTGTGTTTTTTTTCTCTCCAGTGGCTGCTAAGGGTGGCCGGAGCCTCCTGAGCACATCTGGTCCACATTACAATGAGCAGGGCTTTTAGACATGGGAGAAACTCGGCTCTTTCCCGTTCACCATCTCCTGTCAAGAAGGAATTTGAGGAGATTTATTTGACTAATGTGCCTCCTGAATATCATGATCTGTGGCAGGTTTTTAGTTAGGCTAAGGCGCTCTTCACTTACATTGCACCATCCTTATGACTTCGTTATTGACCTCCTGCCTAATTCCACGCTACCCAGTTCTAAACTTTACCATGTCTCTAAACCAAAACAAGAGGCCCTTAAGGATTAGATTAACGTTTTGCTCGCGGCCGATCTTATTTGACCGTACTCGTCTCTGGTTGGTGCCAGGTTTGTCTTTATTGAGAAGAAAGACGAGAACCTCCATCCTTGACTTGATTACAAGGGACTTAACGACATAACCATCAAAAACAAGTACCCACTTTAACTTATGGATTTGGCTTTCAATTCTCTTCAATCTGTGACTATCTTTACAAAACTCGACCTCTGCAAAGCCTAACACCTTGTCTGGATAAGAGAGGGAGATGAGTGGAAGACGGCTTTTAAAACTCCACTGAGACATTTTGAATACCTGGTGATGCCATTTGGTCTCACCAATGCACCTGCAGTATTTCACTGTCTCATCAGTGATGTGCTATGTGACATGATTAACAAATTCTGTTTTATTTACCTGGATGATTGATCTTCTGCAGAGATCCTGTGGAGCATGTCCAATATGTTTTTTTCATCCTACGATGTCTGTTAGATTGTATGATTGTATGTTAAGGCTGGTTTTCACTCTGATTCCATACAATTTCTGAAGTTCATTGTGGAGAAGATTCAACTTAGAGCTGATCCAGCCAAAATACAGGCTGTGGTCGAGTGGCCTACTCATACAACAAGGAAGCACTTGCAGAGGTTTTTGAGTTTTGCCAACTTTAACAGGCAATTCATATGAAATTACAATAGTAAGGCGGAACCTCTGACAAGGCTTACATCTCCTAATGTGCCATTCGGTTGGACACCAGAAGCTGTGACAGCTTTTGTTACTCTTAAGCAATTGTTTACTATCTCACCAGTGTTGCTAATCCTAAATTTCCATTGGTTGTCAAGGTTGATTGGATACGGGAGTTGGGGGTGGTCCTATCCCAACGATTGCCGGTCAACCAGAGGCTTCACACCTGCGTCTTCTTCTCGTGCTGGCCATCGTTCTGGCATTCCAGGAGTGGAGTCACTGGCTCGAGGGCACAACTGAGCCATTTGAACTGTTTACAGACCGCAAAAACCTGTCATACATCCATTCGGCTAAGAGACTCAATTGACCCAAGGCATGTT
Organism: Phycodurus eques; assembly: GCF_024500275.1. NCBI lineage: Eukaryota > Metazoa > Chordata > Actinopteri > Syngnathiformes > Syngnathidae > Phycodurus > Phycodurus eques. The sequence goes on from NC_084536.1 coordinate 24,117,474, forward strand.
GGGCCTTGTTTCTCACACGCTTCAATTTTGTTGTCACTTACCGTCCAGCATCCCAATTGGTTAGGCCGCTTCCCGTCACTACCCGCCCATGATCTCATATTGCTATGGACTGTCATCCTCACCGTTGTGGACAATTTCTCCAAGATGGTCCACTTTGCCAACCTTCCAAAGCTTCCTTCTGCTATAGAGACAGCTAATCTTCTGGTCAAGGATGTCTTTGACATTCATGTCATTCTTTCCAACTTGGTTTCTGACAGGGGTCCACAGTTTAGGTCAAAGGTTTGGAGGGGTTTTTCCAGAGCTCTTCTAGCCGGTCAGCCGGTTTCCATCCACAGTCCAATAGCCAGACGGAATGGACTAACCAGGACTCTCCGCTGCGTCTACCACCAGGGTCCCTCCTCCTGGTCCTCCCACAACTCCCCCATCAGCTCGGCCACGGTTATGTTTCCTTTTACGACTGCTTATGGCTATCAACCACCTATTCAGACAGAGGGAACCCGTGCTGCTCTGTCCCAGACTGCCATTCGTAAACTGCGGATTGCTGATCGTCACAGGATTCCTGCCCCAAACTACCGTCCGGGTCAAGAGGTTTGGCTTTCCTCCTGGGACATGACATCCAAGAGTCATTAGACCTTTTAAGATAGAGACTATCCTCAACCCAGTTGTCATGAGGCAGATGCTGGACTATTGTTTACTATCCACCAGTTGTTTCGTGCTTGTGTATCCTTTTTGTGTAAGATTCAGTAGTTCTGTTTTTTTCCGTACTCCGTTCTCGGTCGTTTGAAGTACCTTCTGTTCTCATGTTTTTTCTGGCTAGTCTTGTGTATCTTAGCTTTTGTTTTCTCTTTGTTAGTCTCCTGTCTTAGTCCCTCTATACTTGTGTAGTGTAGATCGAGTAGTAGTTTTTCTTCGTTGTTTTCCTCAATTTCTGTTTGTTGTTTCTTCGCATCCTCTGCGCTCTCTGAATAATAATAATAACCATCATCATCATAATTACCATTATTACCTTGTTCAATGTGGGCGGCACAGTGATGACTAGTTAGCACATCCGACTCACAGTTCTGAGGACCCGGGTTCAAATCCGGCCTCGCCTGTGTGGTGTTTGCAGGTTCTCTCTGTGCCTGCGTGGGTTTGCTCCGGGTACTCCAGTTTCCTCCCACATCCCCAAAACATGTGTGGTAGGTTAATTGAAGACTCTAAATTGTCTGTAGGTGTGAGTGCGAATGGTTGTTTGTTTCTATGTGCCCTGTGATTGGCTGGCAACCAATTCAGTATGTACCCCGCCTCCTGCCCACAGTTAACTGGGATGGGCTCCAGCATACCTACGACCCTGTCCGATTATATTGATGGGTATCGCATACGTGTGATCATGCCCGCACACATGCAACACATGCACGGTTGGTTCGTTGTAACCAACATTAAAACTAGAAAACTATCGATGTGAAAAATAGTTCTCAGGGGCATCACTAATGCCTTGTTTGCCCCGGGCAGCAACACACCTTTTCACACCACTGCTGGTGACCCTAATCAAGGTATGCGCTGTAGAAAAAGGTTGAATGAACCGTTGCAAGTCATATATAAGATCCAGATGTAAAATCCTGGAAATAAAGCTGAATTTGTGATCTCGTTTGTCAGAGCCCCCTTATTTAAAACCTTTGAAGAACGTTGTAAAGTAGACTGTACTGTACAAAGTCTATCACTGTTCACTGATCATATCAATACTCAACTCAAATCCTTTTTTTTAACCTGGTCAGCAGCCTAGTCAGCCACTGTGGTCGGTCTGTATGTCTTAAGAGACATACAGAGAGAGAGAGCGAGAACAAACAGTAAAACCAAGGTATGTCCCTTTTAAAAGTGTGACGAATACAAACTTGTCATTTCTACATCGTTCACCTGATTTGGATGTACTGTGGATATCCTCAAATGAAAGCTTAAAGTCTGCAGTTAAAGCAGCCATTTCAAATCCATCGACCCCAAAAGATGAGAATTGTGTCACTGTTCCACACTGTTCGACATTTCATCAGGTTTTTTACAGTACAGCATAGTAGCAACAGCGTTGCACACGACCCGCAGTCAGGGTCTCATAAAAATGTGTCAACATAAATGTAAGGCAAGAGTTAAATAAGACATTCAATGAACTACGGCTAACATAAACACACTTGATCCATATTACTTCGATCCTTGTCGTTCATGAACATTAAGTGTTAACGTCCTTATTACAACAACAGTTCAACATTGCTTGGTGCAATGCATGCTGGGAATCAACCAGCTTCACAAATCTGCTGCTTTCAAACTTACGCTAGCGTTTGGCGAATCCACTAATTTATTGAGTTCTCACTGAAATTGTCTAATACAATAGTTTCAGGTGAAAAACAATGTCAAACGGTGATTTCCCAATAAAAATCTTGCTCCAGTTCTTTGAGTTTGTCCAAGTCTGCATTAAATCCTGCTTGAGTGAAAGTGTAAATGAATTTACAGTATGTTTCTGTATTTATGCACCAAAGATTTGTTGTTACAGTAATTGCTTTTCGATAATCATCCCCCAAATACGTATTTTACTGTATGGTATGTGGTAATTAAATACAGAAATGTCTCCCAGTGCAATATGTGTGGGCCTGACTGTATGTATATTTAGCATCCTGCACCTTTCTCCACACAGTGACAGAAGCATATGCAGTAACTGCGAGGAGCCACAACACACACGCACAATGGAAAGTCTGAATTCGAGTGTGATTCCACAAAGAAAATTGCCAGCATTATGTTTCAAAAGTAAAAGTATTTTGGATTGAATCGGACATACTTAAACAGTCAAGTTTGAGCTCAGCAGAAGCAGGATGATCTTAATTAGCAAGAATACTGGAGCTCATGAATGACGGGGCGATATCATTTCCGAGGAATGTTGTCGAGGTCGAAACGCAAACGTGCACAGGTTTATGTCATATCGATATATATGTCGCCGCCTGTCATCATCATTATTGTGAGAAATCATCAACGTGACTTGTGTCTTCCCATAGAGGAATATCAATAATCCGTGATAACAACTTATAATTCAAGGTCATTTGAGCAAATGTATTAAAGTGGTCGCCCTTCCCATGAATCAGTACCTGTGAAGTAGCTCTATTTCACAAAGGTCGGTGACCCCTGGCTAAGACTGGGTCCATTTCTTTGCATGTTTTCTTTTCGCATCATGCAAAGATCTCAGGAATTGCTCGAACGTTTTTGTTGTTTTTTTCCCCCTCCAATTTGTTTGCCTGCCAGGGCTTGTATTCAACGCACTGGACAAACGACGCTTCGCGGAGATGCGACTAAACCTGGAAGTCATTGAAAGCGCTCGGACGCATTCATGCTCAGTCATGCATCTCATTTTGATCGTCTGAAGATAGAACGATTAGCGACTGGGGAGTCATAAAACGAGTGCATATATTTGCAGCAATGCTGTCGTCATACAAGGCATTCCGAGGTGCACAAGTACACTTGCATTTCATTTCGAATATACTGTAAATACAGGATGTTTATCTGTACGTAGTTATTGCACAGATGTGCACATTCTTTTCGTAATCTATTGGATCTTGACTTTGAGGAAAGCTTATTTATCAAGTCGTATAAAAAAAGAAAATGTTGGTTTATAAATTCTTTTCTGTGCATTTCTACGGTTTTTAATAGGTACAATTTGAGAGAATGCTTGAACTACCCAGATGGATGTAAAGTCACTGCACACACACACGGAAAGTCACTGAAGTAGACACGGCGTTGTCACGGTGATAACGAAGCTCCTGATTCCGTCACAGTGCATACGCCCCCTCGCCTAACCCTCCGCGCAGCAGCAAACTCGAAACTCAGCTCACTGCTGCTCTTCTCATTCATTGGGCAGCTTCTTAGATGCACTTGGGAAGTCATTACAAGATAGTCTTAACATGCGCTTGCGGTCATCTACAATAATATACAGCCGCCTAGAAATTTTGATATTAAGATCAATTAAAAACAATTTATGCTCGTAGTTACATAAATCTCACCCCATTCTTGTTTTTTGTTTTTGTTTTTAAATAAATTGTATTTGATTTGTTTTGACCTTGAGTTGACTGTTTGATTGTATACTGTCCGTTATTGCTCTGGAAGGCAACTTTATATGAAAGTTATTATCAGTCAACGATGGGCAATGTAGATTTCCAAATGTTCTCATCGTGACAGCACGCAGCTTAACGCCTCTCCGCTTGAGTTGGATTGGAACAAAAACAAACAACATAAATATTTCCTGCAATATCCAAGAAGAAGAAGAAATCACATTTTCTGTCAAAATAACGCCGTCAGGCGCAGGCGCGAGCGCGTGATCTACAGTAGAATAAATTCTGATTCATGAACGTACGCGCAGTGACGTGAAGAAGATTGTCTGACATGCACGTGTCATGAATCGGACCACTTTACGTATACGCTCAACTTGTGTGGAGAGTGAGAACATTCCTATGCATTTATTGGTCAATGAGGCCCAATAGCACAGGAAAACAAGACACGTTTTTCACCATATGAATGTTTTGAGAACAGAAAAGTGCAATTTCTCAACGACGGACAACAAAGGACACTGCGGACACATTTACTCACTTCCTGAAGCTTATTGTCGGTGCCTGCCAGCACATTCCTCTGAAGTGTGGGAGGATTGTGTCCCTGTATGCTACGCCTTATGCTTATCCAGATATTTTGTTGCCATTGAATTCCATTTTTGTTACATACACTCTCTTGAATAGTGACTTGATGTGGTCCACGTCTGACCGTCAGTTCGGTTCAGCTTCAGATTCAGTTGTACTATATTTGGACGATGACGCAATGTTCCGTGTCACCCAAGCATCGTGGATTTGAAGTGAAACAATGGAGATACAATTGCAGTGTATCATGCCAAAATGTGGCTTTTAACCATTGCGCCATAAGACATTTTGAATTGATTAACATGATTTTAACTGGTCAGGCATTGTCAATTGATGCTCTTTAATGTTAATGGAGCATATTAACAATTTGGTATACCCCCCCCCCCCCCCCCCCAAAAAAAAAAGAAGAAAGGAAGTAGCAGTAAGCTCAACAACAAGTTACTGATGCTCTTGAGAAGGCAGCCATGTCAATGTCAAAATCGACACTCCGACGCATTTGAATGAAGGCCAATACAGCTCCTTCTTTACCACAACGGACCGACGCCCTGCGGACGCCGCACCGATCCGCCCGTGGATCTCCCGTTCCGTTCTTCCCTCACTCGTGAACAAGGCCCCAAGCATATTCATCCACGTCAATACCCGGGTTCGATATGAACCCATCGTCTAATGCTTAAGCTAGCATATCGACGCGTGTTAGCTCACTCGAGCCCACTCATTCTTGGGTCAAAACTACAATCGTTGACGTTTTACTCCTGTATTCTTTTATTGAACTCGCCCTGAGAGCGGAGCAATCGTATTATGCCCATCCTGTTTAACATTGCGTTAAAGCTCGGGACAGACAGTACGTACGCCCGGAAAAGCAAAGAGATGCGGAGTCGAAAGGAGTTCTGTCATGCTTACGTGACTTCATAGCTTCATAGTGTGGCTCGACTCTTTGCAAATGCCTCCAAGTCAGCTCATCCACGAGATCCAAAACGGAATCGGCAATCTGTCCCAGTATTTTTCGTTGGCATAATGTTTACACGGTCGGAAAGGTTTTCCTCGTCGCTCGTCATTTCGCCCGGCCTCCCCTTCGCTCAGCGGCGCTGCGCGCTGTGCGGCCGCAACGGATCGTCGCATCCTCTCGCACGCAGATATATCTCAATGCGAGACTCGTTGCCTTGCATTTAAAGGGAATGAGAGGAGAAGCTTTGATTGGCAGCGAATGAAGTCGGCCGTGTCCATTCCCACGACGGTGCGGACCGATCGTGCGGGTGCCTGCGAAATTACGAAAACATGGTCTGACCCGCCTCTGCGCAGATTTACACCGTCCGCCGCGCCGGATTTACGCTGGTCGCAAAACTAGAGCCCAAATGTTATCAGTTTGATGTATTTTTTTCTGGAATGTACAATCAATTAAAAATATAAGAGAGGTGATCAACTTACCTGACAACCCGGTGAGAACGGTGATGTGACGTATGCAGTGATGGCCCCTTTTTTTTTTTTTTTGCCCACGCAGAATGGTGGATTTGTTTTCCTTTTCCAGTTTGTCTGCGCAACAGGGGACTTTGAAATACTCTCTCTGCTTCTTTCTTATATATTTACTTTTTTTGTATTATTCTGGTGTTTATTGAAAATGCGGCCGGACAGAAAAGAGTTTTTGGGGACAATCGGAGGGACAGACGGACAAGGGGATGTGAGTGATTTCCTTCTATATTGAATACTTAATGATTAAATAGAAAATTATGAATTTGATATATATATATATATATATATATATATATATATATATATATATATATATAATTATTCATGTTTTTATATTTCAATGACATTTCTAAGAAATTGGCAAAGCCTGCCTGGAATTGAATTTCACATGATCCATTTGGGGAGGTGTCACAACATGGAACGTACGCAAATGTTACGATTGTTTTTTTTTTTAAAATTTTTTTTTAAATTTCTTTTTTATAACCCCTTTTTTAACCTGTCCTGTTCAGCTGCATGGCCTTGCAGAATGGTCGATTTGTATGCCTTTCAGTTTTGCTGTGCAACGGGGGAGTTTGACATACTCCCTCTGCTTAATTTAATTTTTTTTTTTTTTTATTATTCTGGTGTTTATTGAAAATGCGGTCGGACAGAAAAGGGTTTGAGAGGACATACAGAGGGACAGAGGGGACAAGGGGAACAGGGGTGCGAACCGCAGCAGAACAGTAGTTGAGACAGTCTCGATATTTGAGCACAAGTAACGTTCCAACAGTCAAATCGTGTTCCCATTTGTGGATGTTGGGGGCACCTCATGCACAAAAGGTGCGTATCCCCAAAAACGTGGCGCCCGTTCTTTTTCACGGCAAAGTTCAGATGCATCGGAAGTGACATGACCCGTGGAAATGCTGGGAAACTGTTGCCATACATCTGCACACCAGAGACACATGAATAATTAGCACTGATGAACAATTCATGCCCGGCAACGTTTGATTTCAACAATGTAAAAGAAGCGAGGACTCGGAATTCACTTGTTGACAGTGTATACATCATTACATACAACATTTCCGCATGAACTTTTACCTCACGGGGCTGAGTGTAGGTTTCTGTATGAACACATTTGTTATGAGTTATGAGTCTCTCAGGACCAACATCAACTCCGTCCTCAAAAAGGCCCAGCAGAGGATGTACTTCCTGCGGCTCCTGAGGAAGCACGCGAGCTGTTGAGGCGGTTCTACACAGCGCTCATCGAACCGGTCCTGTGTTCTTCCATCACGGTCTGGTTCGGTGCTGCTACAAAAAAGGACAAACTCCGACTGCGACGGACAATCAAAACTGCTGAAAGGATTGTCGGTACCCCCCTACCCACCATTGAGGACTTGCACGCTGCCAGAACTACGACAAGAGCGTGCAAAACCCTCTCGGACCCTCCGCATCCCGGTCGCCGGCTCTTCCGGCTCCTTCCCTCAGGTAGGCTCTACCGATCGATGCAAACTAGAACTAGCAGACATTCCAACAGCTTCTTCCCTCTTGCCATCAACTTCTTGAACACCTAACCTACAATTTCATTACAACATGCTGGCAATTTTGTTGTCACATTTCTGTGGGGCCAATTATATATTACTCGTGCACTCACTGTAGTAGTATCGCCACGCTGCACTATTAGCATATCTGTTGTTGACCGATACCGGCCACTCATGCCAGAGTCGCATCTGCTCCATTTGCACACCGATTGAGGAGTATCTGTAACATTTGCACAACCGACATTGTCCCAGATGATCGCGCTACTCGTCACTTTAAACCGCATCCGCTCCTTGAAGTCTCGGCGGCCTTTGCACAATGGTCATTGCACCGGACTATTGCAATATGAGTCATTCGAACTGCTCGAAGTGCGAGAGGACTCTGTCAGGTTCGAGACACCTAGAACATTTGTAAAAACAAGACAGACACAGAGGCAGTTCAGTTTTCAGACTTGGAAGGAGGACGGACGAGAGTGTACTTAGTTACAATCTCCAACCCGTTCTAAGTTCACTCTGCGGAACCCTCTGTTTTTATTTGCTTCGGGCAGTTCCCTTGTTACATACGAGTTGCAACGTCTAAAAGGCGGGGGCATACATGCTTGTTGCAACTCATGTGATCAGCACATAACACTTTTTGTTGTGGTCGAGACAGTTGAGGGGTTATATGCTTCTTATCAAGAAACAGGAAATTCCTCGGCTCAAGTTTGTCCTTGCACCTGCAAGCACGTGACTCATCCTGTGGGAAAAAGCTTTGCACGCAGTGATAAAACATTTCTCTAACTAGAAGTAAGCAGAAAAGCACGACACATGATAACGTATTTACATTTTTCCATCAGACTGCGTCTTTTGCACGATTGTCAAACAAAAAAATAAAAATTGAAATCATAAATGTACCGGCATTACCAGATAACTAGCAACCCTTTCCTCAATGTTTTTATGTCTCAAAAAGTGTCAATCGACCGTCTGCTGTCGTACTAGAGCGGCTCCAACTCCCGGAGACAAATTCCTTGTGTGTTTTTTGGACATACTTGGCAAATAAAGATGATTCAGATTCTGATTCTGATGATAAAAATACATGGAATTAACCTTGTGGGGGGTGATCATCGTCAGCCACGATCGCAGCGATTCTCTCCTCGGACGGGGTGAGGCCCTCCGTGCCGGTTGCTCCGCCTTCTTTGGCCACACTTTGGCGGTGGGCAGCTGTCCTCCGCTTCACGTCCACCTTAATGTCTGACCACTTCTTTTTTTAGTTCAGCGTGTGAGCGCTATTCTGTCTCCGCAGCATCGACAGCCGCACACGCGCTGTCCCACTCGCTCCTCTTTCGCGTGTTGTTCAGGACAACGTGCCAAAGAGGATTTTCTTGCGCACCACCACTTCATTGAGCAATTTCACATTCAGAAAACACATTTTTTTCTTCATTACCTTGCTCATTTTTCTTTCGGGATCTCAGGTGCAGGGTTCATTTAAATATGATTTGCATATTTAAATGTGGGCGTGGACACGGATTGAGTCAGCGACTCCAACATGTGCGCTCATTTCCACGTTGATTGGAACGTACGAAGGAAACGTGCTTGGATTCATGCGTGCGCACAGACTCATCATACATCTGGATATTTTTGTGCGTACGTTTTCTGGATTTGAGCGTACGCCGTGTTTTAGTAGGAAATCCACGCAAGTCTTTGTACATGAGGCCCCAGGTCCCTGACTGGCAACCATTATCCCTGTACCGTGATCGTACAGGTAGAATTCATATTTCACGTTTACTGAGCCACCAAAGAGCCAAGATAACATCCCAAATACTAGAAAGAATTGGTTTTGTCAAAAACATGGCACTTTTAACACCTTTGCTTGACATGTTACGCTGCACACACGCGACACTGCTTGGTTTGTGTTTCACTATTTAGTTTTGTAAGCTATTTTCAGTAGTGATTTATCAGTCAACATAGGAAAAAAAGACTTCCTAACAGAACACAGAGGCAATTAAAGGCCTCGCAGACGTGCGGCAGCTGAGTCCACCCCCTTTCAGGTTTGAAGGGGGCAGAGGTGGATTCGCGGTCATCCTTCTCCTCTTCACTAACAAGTGCAACACAGCTAACACGCTGTAGGAGCAATTGTGTACTGTTTGTCTGGAGAAAACTAAGCCAAATACACTATAAAAACGGACGTTTCTAAAACTCCTTTCATTGACTTTCAACTTTATTGCATCGATTCAATTTTGAAGTGTTATTGACTCTATTACTGTGGCGCAATTGTGTCAGGGGTCAATGGCTATCACATGCTGAAGCCGATAAAGAAAAAACTAAGAAATATAATTCCATGCAAACCATCTCACTTTGATTCATATTTTATCTTGTATGTAAACAATATGCTCAGATACACTATAAACACTCCTGTCGAGGAGTGATGGATTGCTCGACTCGGTCTCATAAGAATGATTACATTGGCTCTTGAGTCAGCGAGTCTATAAATTGTAACACGATGCCAGCTGATCTCTATATATGACAGTCCTAAACCCCGCTGAGGAATGTGAAAGATCGTGTCACCAATTTGGTTTGTGGCTGAGACTTAAATTCCACTCATTTGCATATAAAAAGCTATCTTTTGAGAAAGATAATGTATGTGTGCTTCGAAAGTAAAAAAATGTTACTCGATATAGCTGAACCTGTGCGAAGGAGTATCCTTCCCCTGGTCGTTTGGAGCACGCCCATGATCACGTAGCACGTCTGATCTTCTAGAGACGTGGGGGGAAAATGCACAGTTAGCCCGTTAAAACCGTGCATCTGACCAGACATGTAGCTAGATAGACCCCAAGTGGGGCTCAAGCTCCAGCCCTTTTGCACTTGCCGAAAAAAGCGCTCTCTTTGTTGGATCCCATTTATTCCACCGCCCAGACCGGAATATCCGTCAGCACCCGCAACCCCCGTCGGTGAACAGTTTCCGATCAGGAAAACACCGACAGTACCCACAAAATGATTTTTTTTCCCGTTGCTGCCCTGCTTGAGCACCTACCCTCTAATTTGTCTGTGCATGTGCCTGCATCTGACACACGTAATCAGTGCGTATCCAGTGAATTTGGAGTAAGTTGACATTTTTGTTGTTGTTTTTAAGAACTGTTTGTTAATAGTCAACACAGAAGGGGGAGTCAGAGGTGTGATGGTGGTATTTCATCCCAAAGGTGTTCTATCAGGTTGAGGTCAGGTCTCTGTGCAGGCCAGTCCAATACATCCACACCAACTCTTTGATCCATGTCTTTATGGGCCTTGCTTTGTGCACTGGTGCACAGCCAGAGAGAGAGAGAGAGAGAGAAAGACACAAAGGGAGAGAGAGAGAGAGAGAGAGAGAGAGAGGGAGACTTGTTGTTAACCAATTCTTCTTTGGTTGGTTTGTTCAGACACTGTTGAATATGCAGTTAATTAGTTGAGTCCCTGAGGTGAGAGCTGAGGAGACAAACGTCTCCTACGTTCCTGATGCAAAGCTATGTTATGATATAGTTTATGCCACTGTGGCTCTGGCTTTCGAAATATACATTATTATGAACCTATTCAACACACCCATTTGTGTTCTGTAAATACAAACCTTGTATTCTTCAGACTACATAATAGAGAATAGTACTGACATAGTAGGTACCACAGATTATGTGCATCCATTATTTGTAAAATCAAATATTGCTGGCACATTCTGTTGCAACTACACATTGATGCAATGTTAGATCTGTAGATCTTCAGACAATAAACTTTTGCTTTGTTTTTTTGTTTTTCCTTTTCTTAGTAAGCAGCAGCTTCAGCTGCTAATAAAGTTTCCAATTTAAATTTGCATAAACTCGCAATCTGGGTTGTTCAGCAATTATTATCCCCATGCATATTCTGTTGATGAATTTGCAGCCATTCCACAAAAGATAATGACTCCCCTTCCCCACTCAAGACATTTCCTCAGAAATTGAAACCATTTACAGAGCAATAGGATTTAATAGCAGCACTAATCTGCGGCAGCGCAACTTGACAGATGATGCAATTTCCTGAGGCTTTGCTTGTTTTAGAGTCTTTTTAATAGGATGTAAAGCAAGTGTTTTAATCCCAGTGAAACGACAATGACTTGCTATGACATGAAACTCGGCAAAAGATTTGTTTGACCTCCACGGTGAAATCTACTCTAATTGTAACAGTATATTGATCTCTCTTGTGGGACATTTTGGGGGAGCGACAGCGCTACAATTGGAATTGCTGTACAATACAATGCATCGACTTTGTGACAAGGTTGATGAAGGATGCATTTCATCACAGCAGGGCAACACTCTCGACTGAGGTATTAAACGGCATGAAGAAATATATGTGTCTGAGGATGGACATGATTCAATTCTGCTGTGTCTCTCTCGGAATCTACCGTTTTATTTTAGCATGGTTATTGGTAAACCGTTTCATCACTCGTCGCAGTTGAGAGGGACGGGGTGAGCAGTTACTGAGGTGCGTGTATAAATAGATACAGACCCTTTCAAAAAAATTGAATATCATGGAAAAGTTTATTTATTCCCATTATTTCATTCAAAAAGTTAAACGTTCATCGATTATAGATTCAGCCCCCACAATTTAAACAATTTCAATTATTTGCTTGTTTATTTTTACATAATTTGGATGTTTCACGGCAGCACTGTGGTGAGACCGTCAGCTTCACAGTTCTGTGGAGCGGGGTTCAATCCCCGACCCCGCCTGTGTGGAGTTTGCACGTTCTTGCCATGCCTGCGTGGCTTTTCTCCGGGCACTCCGGTTTCCTCCCACATCCCAAAAACTTGCATGAATTGGAGACTCTAAATTGCCCGTAGGTGTGACTGTGAGTGCGAAAGGTTGTTTGTTTGTATGTGCCCTGCGATTGGCTGGCAACCAGTTCAGGGTGTAGCCCGCCTCCTGCCCGAAGATAGCTGGGATAGGCTCCGGCAGCCTGCGACCCGCGTGACGAGAAGCGGTAAAAGAAAATGGATGGATTAATTAAAGTCAAAGTGTTGAGGTGATTCACTTATTTTATAATCCTCAAGTAGGATCTTCACGACTTTTTACAGAATTTTCTCAAATTCAACATTTTTAGTTGAAGATAAAGATTAATATTTGAAATCTTTGGTGTTAAATATTAGGAGGCTAACTGGAGCATTCAGATAATTGTAGCAGATTTCAAAAGCAGGACAAAGTGGTCTAAATAACATAAGGGGGAGGCCGTGGAGTCCCTTGTACCTTGGAGTCCACCTTTCCGAGGACCTTACCTGGAGCCAAAACCCTTCCTGTCAGCTCAAGAAGGTGCACCAACGTCTGGGACTGGGGACCTGTGTCTTGAGGAGCTTCTAAAGATGTGTGGCGGAGAGCCTCCTCAGCATCAGCAACACAGTGTGACACAGCAGCTGCATCCGATGTAGGACCACCAGGCTGAGGATCAGATTCTTTCCGGAAATGGTTCGACTATTAAACTTGAACAGTATTCTGTAGCTCTGACGTGAGCTCCCCCAACCCCATGCCCATTCAGCCCTACACTTCTTCTTTTCCTTTCGGCTTGTCCCGTTAGGGGTCGCCACAGCGCGTCATCCTTTTCCATGTAAGCCTATCTCCTGCATCCTCCTCTCGAACACCAACTGCCATCATGTCTTCCCTCACGACATCCATCAACCTTCTCTTTGGTCTTCCTCGAGCTCTCTTGCCTGGCAGCTCCATCCTCATCATCCTTCTTCCAATATACTCACTATTTCTCCCCTGGACGTGTCCAAACCATTGAAGTCTGCGCTCTCTAACTTTGTCTCCAAAACATCGAACCTTGGCTGTCCCTCTGATGAGCTCATTTCTAATTTTATCCAACCTGGTCACTCCGAGAGCGAACCTCAACATCTTCATTTCCGCCACCTCCAGCTTTGCTTCCTGTTGTCTCTTCAGTGCCACTGTCTCTAATCCGTACATCATGGCTGGCCTCACTACTGTTTTATAAACTTTAACCTTCATCCTAGCAGAGACTCTTCTGTCACATAACACACCTGACACCTTCCTCCACCCGTTCCAACCTGCTTTGACCCGTTTCTTCACTTCCTGACCACACTCACCATTGCTCTGGACGGTTGACCCCAAGTATTTAAAATCCTCCACCCTTGCTATCGCTTCTCCCTGTAGCCTCATTCTTCCCCCACCAGCCCTCTCATTCATGCACATATATTCTGTTTTACTTCGGCTAATCTTCATTCCTCTGCTTTCCAGTGCATGCCTCCATCTCTCTAACTGTTCCTCCAGCTGCTCCCTGCTTTCACTGCAGATCACAATGTCATCTGCTAACATCATGGTCCACGGGGATTCCAGTCTAACCTCATCTGTCAGCCTATCCATCACCACTGCAAAAAGGAAGGGGCTCAGGGCTGATCCCTGATGCAGTCCCACGTCCACCTTAAATTCTTCTGTCACACCTACAGCACACCTCACCGCTGTTCTGCTGCCCTCGTACATGTCCTGTATTATTCTAACATACTTCTCTGCCACTCCAGACTTCCGCATGCAGTACCACAGTTCTTCTCTGGGTACTCTGTCATAGGCTTTCTCTAGATCTACAAAGACACAATGTAGCTCCTTCTGACCTTCTCTGTACTTTTCCATCAACATCCTCAAGGCAAATAATGCATCTGTGGTACTCTTTCTAGGCAAGAAACCATACTGTTGCTCGCAAATACTCACTTCTGTCCTGAGTCTAGCCTCCACTACTCTTTCCCATAACTTCATTGTGTGGCTCATCAACTTTATTCCTCTATAGTTGCCACAGCTCTGCACATCACCTTTGTTCTTAAAAATGGGCACCAGTACACTTTTCCTCCATTCCTCAGGCATCTTCTCACGCACTAGAATTCTATTGAACAAGCTGGTCAAAAACTTCACAGCCACCTCTCCTAGATGCTTCCATACCTCCACAGGAATGTCATCAGGACCAACTGCCTTTCCATTTTTCATCCTCTTTAATGCCTTTCTAACTTCCCCCTTACTAATCATTGCCACTTCCTGGTCCACCACACTTACCTCTTCTACTCTCCCTTCTCTATCATTTTCCTCATTCATCAACTCCTCGAAGTATTCTTTCCATCTAGCAAGCACACTGCTGGCACCAGTCAACATATTTCCATCTCTATCCTTAATCACCCTAACCTGCTGCACATCCTTCCCATCTCTAGTCCCTCTGTCTGGCCAGCCTGTATAGATCCTTTTCTCCTTCTTTAGTGTCCAACCTGCCATACATGTCATCATATGCCTCTTGTTTTGCCTTTGCCACCTCTACCTGTGCCCTGTGTCGCATCTCAATGTATTCCTTTCGCCTCTCCTCGGTCCTCTCAGTGTCCCACTTCCCATTCAGCCCTACACGATGAAGCTTATTCTCTTTAAGTACAAATGACCATGGAAAAAACAAGTAAATATTATTTGCAATTCAAGCCTCTGACATTTGTATTGTTGTTGCATTTGCTCCCTTGCAAACATTCACAATCGCAAGTAAGTATTTTTATCTTGTACTATTTCATCCTATTGGCGACGAAGTGGCGACGTACAACAGCAACAAAAAAAAAAAAGGGAATGTGAATATCCCATATTAATTTCATGGCAGGATCTCGGAGTCTAAACCTGTTCGTTAACGTTCTAGTTCCAGGGAGAGTGCTTCGCGGCCTATTTCAGGCTGAGCGGCGAGCTTTGAGATGGAGTTTAAAAGCCTCTCGCTAAATCATTTTTCTATTGGCCCAAAGCAGAGATAGTGGGACACCGCAATTATGATGCCTTCCTTCCATTTCCCCCTTGCCATTTACAGTACAAGTCCACCAAACTCGCACTCAGAAATCACTCTGCCAGCCCCTCTCCCATTGGAGGAGCTTTCTGACGTCACCGTGTCGCCGCTCCAGAATAGAACATTTTTCCATCAGAGGATGCGACGTTGGGCGTCAGACGCTCTCTGCGTTGACGTGTCGCGGCACGGGGCTTCAAAACGCGCTGCTGTCCCCTCAGCACATACACAATGAATTGGAAAGTCGAGGGCGTCAGACGCCTTGTCAAGTGCAGTGTGAAGAGGCCTTAAAAGCAGTGATTTTGTTATTGAAGAAGGAGGCAAATTTCTCACATTTTTCATAAGACAACTTTTCTGACGGGATAGTAGATGGTAAATGAACAAGTTTGCCAACAGTGGAGAAAAACACTTTTATTCATATTTGTATTTATGATTTTAGAGATAACAGACTGGATATCCTGATTAATTGCTGTGTCATAGTCATTCAGTTTTTGATTATACTGTATATATCATTTTTGAAGCGACTCCAGATAAGCAGAAGAAAATGGAAGGATGGATGGACATTGAAATGTATCTTGTTTTCTAACTCATTCAATGGCGTGGGTGTTTACTGTCGAACCTACACAAGGTGGAATTACAAAAATACCAAAACCAAGAACCGTATCTAGCCTGCACCAAGTAGATGGATAAATACAGCGGGACGTAATAGAAAAATTGGACAAAAGAAAAGTAAGCTGGCAAGCAAGGGACGACTAACAAACGACGACTAATGACAATGGTGACAAGCAATCTGATGCAATAATCGGGCACATTCCTTCTGTTTTCACCCCGTTTACGTGTGAAATGACCTCAAACTTTGGACACACTCTATCTTTTATGCACTCTGTCCTCCTGGCTCTGTGCCATCACGTCAGCTTATTTGTACTTGAGTCTGCTGTAGAAAAATGATCGTTGCAGCCCCAATTTGGACATGCCCGCTTTCGACTCGTCTAAAAAGCTCTTGCAAAACATTGACGAGGAGCCATGTTAATTGAAATATGCAGAAATAATGAATGGCTTTCTGGTGTCATTACCATCACTCAGTTTATTTATTTTTTTTGGTGTATAAAACAGTGCAGATATAGTGGAGGTTTATTTTATAATATTGTGTGATTTAATCTACTGTACAACCATACATGCAATATTAATTGGATCTATAAATATTACACAGATGCTGTTCATAATGCTTGTAAACAATAGGTGCCAGGATACTGAGAGTGTGCGGCAAATGATTGACACCTCGTCTGTCACGCGTTCTTTCTCCGGCTGGTTGTTCTCCCTCGGTCGCAAACTGCAAAAACCAAGACCAAAAACAACAATTGCATCTTCAAGGGAGGGGCAGGATGTTTGGATGTGGAAAGTAAAGTGACATAACTGGTTCTTGTCTCCTCGTCCTCCACAATGAAGCCGTTATAATACATTTATATGGCTTCGCCAGAACTACTATGCGGCCGGCAACAAAAATGAGTTTGACACTCCTGGATTACAGCAATGCTCGAAAACCGTGAACCAATCACATATCTGTATAATTCATGCTTTCCCACTAGCTAAATGAATTATACAATTTGATCAGGGTGAGGCAGCACGGTGGACGACTGGTTAGCACATCGACCTCACAGTTCTGAGGACTCGGGTTCAAATCCGGCCTCGCCTGTGTGGAGTTTGCACGTTCTCCCCGAGCCTGCGTGGGTTTTCTCCGGGAACTTCCTCCCACATCCCAAAAAACATGCACGGTAGGTTCATTGAAGATTCAATTGTCCGTAGGTGTGAATATGAGTGCAAATGGTTGTTTGTTTATATGTGCCCTGCGATTGGCTGGCAACCAGTTCAACGCGTACCCCGCCTCTCGCCCAGAGTCAGATGGGATAGGCTCCAGCACGGCCGCGATGCTAATGAGGATAAACGGTACGGAAAATGGATGGATGGATGGTTAGGGTTGGTGGACATTTAAAACATTGCAAGTTCAATGTCATTCTGAAATGAACACGATACAATGGGAACGCATCTTCAATCAACATCAATGTCACATCCTTACTTGGTGATATGTTTACCATATCAAATAAAACATTTCTACACAAACCCAATAGGGTGTCAAGTGAGACACATAAACCTAAATTGTCAATGACATGCCCTCTCCACAACTCCAATTTTTGTGATTTATTGCTGCAAAGGCTTTTATTCATTTTTGAAGATTTCTGATTGTGAAGCAAAGTGGAAAGCAGATAGAGAAACACCTTGATTGATGGGTTATAGAATAAAATGGGCACCTCATAGGCCATTGTGAAGATGGAGAGACAGAAATCAACCTGAAACTAAAAACATATTTTTCTCAATTTCACACTCACCTCCCTCTGTCTGAATGAATAAGCAGTAGTTCCATTAGGGGGAAACAACCAACAAGAAACCTTTTTCAGTCTCTCTAAAATGCGAGAAGTGGCCCGTCTGAATGTCAATTGTGCCTGACACTGTGGCTGCCGAGATTCAATCACAGGATAAGGCAGAGAGGGGAATGGTCATCAAAATAAAAATCCTTTTTCTCCTTCATGTGTTGCTCACCAAACCTAGAAATAGAATCAAGCAAGCAGACTGGATGTGAGTAGATGTCCTCAACTTGGACCACCATGGTTAAAGTTATAGTGTGGCTAAGTTAGCGATCAAAGTACTGATTGCTGACAACTGCTTCAACCACTGCTTTGACTCTCTGAGTTTCACATAAAAGATGTTAAATGTTAAAATAAAGTACAATATTCTTCCACCAAAATGTATTTTATCTGAGGACCTGGGTTCAATCCCCGGCCCCGCCTGTGTGGAGTTTGCATGTTCTCCCCGTGCGTGTGTGGGTTTTCTCTGGGTACTCCGGTTTCCTCCCACATCCCAAAAAACACGCATGGTAGGTGAATTGAAGACCCTAAATTGCCCGTAGGTGTGAATATGAGTGTGGATGGTGGTTTGTTTATATGTCCCCTGCGATTGGCTGGAAACCAGTTCAGGGTGTACCCCGCCTCCTGCCCGAAGACAGCTGGTATAGGCTCCAGCACTCCCTCGACCCTTGTGAGGATAAACGGCTCAGAAAATGAATGGATATACCGTAATTTCTCGTCTATAATGTGCATCCCCTCCCAAAAAATTGCCAAACCTCAATAGTGCGCATTATACATGGGTATAGGGGAAAACGAAAAAGACTCTCCCATTTTATGCCGCCATCTAGAGGTTATGAAAAAGCTGTACACTTTCATTTCAATATGCCACCGCCCGCGAGAGGTTATGAAAAACTTGTACACTTTCATTCTCATATACCACCGCCACCTAGTGGTTATAAAAAACGTGTAGCCTACACCATCCATCCATCCATTTTCAACACCGCTTATCCTGGTTAGGGTCGCAGGGCGCTGGAGCCTATCCAAGCTGACTACGGGTGACTGCATGTATGTACAATAGTGCTCATATGTTTACATACTCAGGCAGAATTTGTGAAATATTTTTTTAATTTTTTTAAATACGACTGATGACTAAACAACAACCATTATTAATTTACTTATAGTTATGTTTTCCATCCATCCATCCATCCATCCATCCATTTTCTACCGCTTATCCGAGGTCGGGTCGCGGGGGCAGTAGCTTTAGCAGGGACGCCCAGACTTCCCTCTCCCCAGCCACTTCATCCAGCTCTTCCGGGGGGATCCCGAGGCGTTCCCAGGCCAGCCGAAGGATTTAGTCCCTCCAGCGTGTCCTGGGTCATCCCCGGGGTCTCCTCCCGGTGGGACCTGCCCGAAACACCTCATCAGGGAGATTAATGATAATGCTTTTCTGAAATGCTTAACAGTTTAATTTGAATCCCGTTAAAATAAAATGAAATGTGTTTCGCCTGGTCCTTCATGCTTTCTTTAATGAATTGTATCCATCTTACAAATTCGGCCTGGGTAATCAAACATCTGAGCACAACTGTGTGTTTTCTCATTTACTAAATAAAAGTAGGGCTAACCCTAACCCTTTCAAAATAAGAGCACGCAAACAAAAAGAAAGTATTATGTGTTCAAATAAAGTGCTTAAAGTCAGAATAATTCTTTGAAAAAACTACACATAATACTTCATGTTTCGATCATATGGGTAGAAGCAAAATCATGCATTGTAAAAATGCATTATACATAGGTTGAAGGGTTTTACAGAATTTTGAGGTCCACTTTGGGGGTGCGTATTATACAGGGTGCGCATTATACATGAGAAATTACGGTGAGAAAACATTTTACTTAAATGATTTTAGCAAATGGCTGCACTACAACAAAGAGTGAAAAATTTAAGGGGGTCTGAATACTTTCCGTACCCACTGGATATACTTGTGTACTGTATACTGAGTATGTTCAAAAGTATTCTCTATTCAGGTCTTGTATTCTAATCAGTCAGGTCAAACCAACATTACGACATGACAGAAATAATGGGTGTTAACTTACTGTAATAAAATTACTTTATTTTAATGAAGTTACTTCACACACCGAAACTTTAAAGCATAATTCGAAGAGAATGCCGGCATGTTTACGTCCAACCGTTAGTGCTAGCACTAGCTTGCTAGGCTACATAATGTTTTGTTGCTAGCGGTATCGTATTAAAAGTGTGTGAACATTGCTCAAGCAATCCTTAAAAGAACGTCCTCTCCTGAGCACCGGTGACCACCACCGCACGTTTTCCTCCATTTTGTTCTTATAATACAGTTGCGATCCATTGTTGTTGTCATTGCCATGGTAACGAGTGTATCCGGTCGCGTTTGAGTTGACCAGATAAAGCACAGTGTTCGTAAAAGACGGGATGCGGTGGTATCGGAATACAAGATTTTATTGCAGTAGTCTGACATAGTGCAGTCGTGAAATACCAAATTTGTCTTGTAGTCTGATCTCCGCATTACGTGTTGTCTGTCTCAGATGTGTTGATTGTCCCACACCGCTGACATGTTTTTCCAAAGAATAACTTCATTGGTTGTCCGATAGTCACAGTACTACATCAAAAGACATGCGACAGGGCTAAAAAACGATCAGCCGATCGGCATGCAATTATCAGCCGATACCAATCAAGCTGTTCAGATCGGTGTACAGTCGAATTTTTTTGGTACAGTAAATTAAATTTTTTTGTCGAGACCAACAAAACAATAATTTTGTACTGTAAAGTAATATGGGTGCATATGCCCTCAAAAATGCGTATGTATAAAACTATCTAATCATCGTGTAATCAGATGCATACAAGCCCCTATTATCCCACAGAGCGCACATCTCGGGTGGTCGATGTTGTTGATGTTATATATTTTAACACAAATTAGTTTCTATTTCCAACTTTCCACATCTTAAAGTACGTTGCAACTAGCAACGCAAGCATGGTTGGAACATGTTAAAAATAACTTTGCATGCAAGTCCTGTTGATGTGAAGATGGTTCAGTAGTAGCGCAACCGCTTTGGGACACAGAAAATCCCAGTTCAAAACCTTGTCACGGACATGAACAACCAGGAGAGTCAAGGCATTCCAACTGAATATGTATGGCTGACTGCCTTATTCAATGTTCGCGGCTGCAGTACCAACTTTCTACGAATAGAGGGTACTGAAGCACTGTGAAGGGAGTTTGAATACAGTTGAAGGGAGGTACACTGTATGTGGATACAGTGTGTTTGCATGGAAGGTGGCTTGTATGGAGATATCTGTATTGACCTATTTTTGAAGTCCACTTATCCAGCTAAGTTGATTTTCTTTTCCCCCAACCGTGGTAATGACATCAACAGCTCCAATCACTCTCTCACACTGGGTTTGGATTTCTTTCTCCCTTAATAATAAAAACCTTCATTTAAAAACTGCATTGAGTGTTTACTTGTGTGATGATGGGGCATATTTAAGTGTGACAAACATGCAAAAAAATAAGAAATCAGGAAAGGGGCAAACACTTTTTCACACCACTGTATGCCCACGTCAACCAAAATATCAGCACGATCACCCCAATATTTAGAATTTTATGGAGGAGCGTTTTCGTCTCCATCAGCGCAGGCTGGTTCCTTTTTTTTTTTTTTTTCTCGGCCAGCGCCGTGTACCGCCCCCAATTGTGGCCGTGTGCTCATCATTCTCAATGCCAGTTGGCTGTCACAATGCGATTTGTGGCTTGCAGTTCAAATCTCCCAATGCCAAGCGAATGGGCGAAGGAATACTCACGTGCTCGCGACTCCTCAAATGCGTCATAAGCGTCACGTAGCACATATTGGTGCCTATTCACGTGAACATTGACTTTCTATGTAATTACATGACACGAATGGTCCAATTTGTGTCCGGTGTGAACGCAGCATGAGCTACGAAGTGTGGCTCATGCTGAAGGAAGGTGCCAGAGTATTGCCTGTTGCCGTTTTGCTTTTTTGTCGTACTCGACTTCCCTGGCTGTGTTCCTATCACTAACCTTTTTTGTCGATGCCAGCAGTACTTAATCTTTGTGTTTTTGTTCAGTAATACTGTGATTTGCGGTTTTTGTTCATGCTTACCTTGGTGTGCCAGAAGTACTTAAATTGTTGTGTTTAAGTACTTCTGTGTTTATGAGTTCTAATCTGTGCAGTCGAAATAGTCTTAGCTAACTTAGTTCA
Organism: Phycodurus eques; assembly: GCF_024500275.1. NCBI lineage: Eukaryota > Metazoa > Chordata > Actinopteri > Syngnathiformes > Syngnathidae > Phycodurus > Phycodurus eques. Next base: position 24,139,504 of record NC_084536.1, read on the forward strand.
CTTGTGCACTGTTTTCATCACAGGCTTCGTACATTAAAGTTTGCACATGTATGGTGGTATTACGTGAATTAAACAGTGGTCAGACGAGCTCAAAGCTCCACGGGGAATAGCACGGTACAAGTCCCTTAGCATGGTATAGCAGTGGTTTCGAATGCTATTTTCCTTGGTGGGATAGTCAAAGTGCTCGCGTCTCCACTGGTCTAGTGTCATGTGGCGGCGTGCTTTCCACCACTGCATCCGACACTTTGCATTGCACTTGATGATACATGGCTTGGATGCAGCTGCTCAACCATGGAAACCCATGAACTCTTGCACTAATTTGAAGTTTCAAGGTCTGTAGCGATTGACTGCAGAAAGTTGGTGACCGCTGACCCCGCTTCGTCAGTTTACGTGGCCTGCCACTTTGCGGCTGAATTGCTGTCATTCCTAAACGCTTCCATGTTCTTATTATACAGTTGACAGTTGACGGTGGAATATTTAGGAGCGAAGGAATTTAACGACTGGACTTGGTGCACAGGTGGGCGTCCTATGACAGTTCCACGCTGAAATTCACTGAGCTCCTGCGAGAGACTCATTCTTTCATAAATGTGGCCATGGAAGTGATTGGAACACCTGATTCCAATTATTTGGATGAGTGAGCGAATACTTTTGGCAATATAGTGTACCACACAAATAAGTCAATGGTAGTACATTGCTGATATTGTGTGTGTGTGTGTGTGTGTGTGTATGTTAACAGAAAATATTGTTTGTGAACCACTGGCCTAGTTGGATTAACACAAACTTCCCTTATGTTACCACTGCTAAAATACATTTTGAAAAATCCTGTCGCTTTCATTTTTTGCCCCTTTTCAGTTGAGAGGTTCAACTTCAAAACCGGGTAAATCCATAGTGTTTAAATTGAAATCAACCAACTTGAAAGCTTTGTTCCTACCTCTCTCCTCCCTACATACTCTCCTTTCTTCTCCCCTTGAACTCACATCTCTCCCAACCATCCTTGTATAATCACTAGCTGTTCATCCCAGAGGAACGATGCAGGCGAAACATTTAGACCTTGGCATTCAAACGTTCGTAGCATTGCAGCTCATGCATTTTAAGACGCCCCCAACAAAAGTATGACCAGGAAGGCTTGCTTGCTGCAGTTTATATGGGGCCTTTTCTGGCTTATCTGACTCCATAGCCTGCAAGCCAATTCCATGCCTGGGCAAGGGGTGCACATCACAAATTGGTTGCTGCTGTCAGGAGTAGGTCAGTAACAAGTTGTCTCTGCCGGGAGCTCCATCATCATTAGAAAATAGCATGTGTATTTCCGCAGCTTGGTGATGAAGCGAGTGTAAATACACTTGTACTTTGTCTTTGTGAGACTTTGCCTTTCTCTTCACTTTGGGCTGCTTAAGAACAAGTAGTCACTTGCTTAGTTGCAATGTCCTAGCTGTGCCCCCGGTAGGGAAGTGGAGCAATTGAGGGTTCACCGGTGGTTTGCATGCAACAGGAAAGTCCCTCAACACAGCCTAATTTCAGTGAGGCAAAAATTGATGTTGAAAAGTGTTGTATAATTAGTATTCCTTGGGATATAGCACAGAGATGTTATTAAGACACCTGGGAACTATTAACAAAAACGAAACAAAACAAAAAAACCTGAGCAATAAGGGGTTGGCTAGTTATCCGGCAATGCCGGTACATTTTTTCTTTTTTTTTTGACAATTGTGCAAAAAGATGCAGAGACCTCTAGCACTTAGAGTAGTTCGAGTGACTAATATTGCAATGGGGTTTCATAGACACAAACATCATGTATCTTGCACTTTCACATCAATAAAATAACTTTTCTCAAAAACCTTCCTCTGCAGCAAATTGATTGGTGCCAAAGTTACCTTAAAGGAACCAAACTTTGCCTTTTGATTTATTTTTATGACATGAATACAAACATAATGAAACTGTACTGTAAAATATTAACTATGCATGAACACACCATTATATACTGTATGTACAAATTGTTGTCCAAGGGTAAGGTAAGCTTTGTTTGTGTGCAAATGACACACACATAGTGCCTCTGAGAGAGAATCCAGGTCCGATAGCCATTGTAAAAAAAAAATCCAAAAATGTTTGATTACTTTTGTAATTACTTTGACTGTGATGAAGTCTGCAAGTGTCTGCAGTCGATGTCAACATTGTACTTGCAGATTATTGTCCTATTGGCAAGCTGGGAAGCTGCATGGAACTGCCCATTCGAGGAAATGACCTTACTGGAAGTCCGAATTATACGGGGAGCTATGACTAAAGAGATCACTTCCAGATCCAATTTGAAGGTCATGTGATCATCCATGATGCATGATGAACATGTTGGTGGTGGTGCAGAGGAACTAGCTTCCCGTGTGCCTGTGATTTTGTGTATGTATGTGCTGCATTTCCGTGGAACATGCTGCTGTGTTTCGAAACTAGACTTTGTTAATGTTGTGGCTAACACTGTTTATGGTTTGTTTCAACATTCCAACGTGGTTTCCATCAAATAAAAACTGTCAGGTTAAACTTTCAGGATAGACTAAATTCATAATTTTATTGGATCAAAGCTAAAATATGAAAGGTTACGGATTCTTTTTTCAGGTTATACAGTGTTTCATGTTTTCAGTGTAGCAACAACATACTGTAATACAGTAACGCACTTTAAATAATATCACCGGTATATACTGACACATGTACTAAAAAGGCGTGAAGCGGTGGGAGCTTAGGCCAATTCCTCCAAAATTGAAAGTTAAGTGTCTGACGGTGTGAAATGTGTGCATCAGAAAAAGAAATTGTCAAGTAAGATGTCTCCAGTGATGGATTATACAGGCAAGTGCAGTGTACGAAAGATGAGTGACGGAATGATCTCCTGAATGAGCGGGAGACTCACAGACAGAAACTGTTCATAATGACTGAAGAAATGAAAAGAGGCACAAGGCGCCGAGAAAAATAAGGGAGCGTGTGCTATTGGATGGCAGCCTTGCACTGAAAGCCACAGGAGGGCAGCGTTGCATGGAGTAGAGCGTGCGCAACGCTACGAAAGGTTCACTGTACAAGGAGATGAGGGAAGTTCAACCTTTTAACATGGAGAATATATGCAAAAATTAAATCACTAAATAAGCTACAATGCAATGCAGTGCCATGAATATACAGTATACAGAAAATTTGACAATGTTTTAAAGGATTATTTTCGGAACATATACACACACGTACAGCACGGCGACTGAGTGGTTAGAACGTCTGCCTCACGTTTCTGTGGCTCAGGTTTGATTCTCGACTGCAGCCCCCCTCATCCTTGCCTGGGTTTCTCCGGGGACTCCCGCTTCCTCCCCCACCCGAAAAGCATGCGTGCAAGGTTCATTGAAGATTCTAAAATGGGGAAAGTTTCAAGGTTAAAGGTTGTTTTTTTTCTCTATGTGTCCTCGTGCCCAGAGTTAGCTGGGATAGACTCCAGCTTACTGGTGACCCTAATGAAGAAAAGCGCAAAAGCAAATGTATGGACAGACGGACAGGCACGCACGCACAGTGAATTTCCCTGCAGTGGGATCAGTCAAGTCTTCTTCTTCTTCTGCTTCACACCCATACAGTACATTGCCCAAAGGTGCGAATATGAGTGTGAACAGTTGTAGGTAGATCGATAATACATTCTTTATTTGCCTTTGTTTAAGCAGGTAAGGCAATTGAGAACAGTTTTTCATTTACAAAGCAGACAATTTAGCGTTCAGTGTCTTGCCCAAGGACAGTTGGAGCCGGGATTCAAACCGCTGACCCTTCACTCAGTGGACGACTCACTCCACCAGCTAAGCAAGATTGATAGATCTTGGAACCTATCCTCAGTATTTGCTGTGGCATCTATGGGCAAGGACAAAACCTTTTTACGTAGGCCCTGAATTACTTGCAGATCTTTACTATTGTGGTCTTGCTCAATCTGTACTGGTCTGAACCAATTCCATGTAGAGAGGTATCGAATGTACAAACCCAATTCCAATGAAGTTGGGACGTTGTGTTAAACATAAATAAAAACGATTTGCAAATCATGTTCAACCTATATTTCATTGAATACAGTGCAAAGACAAGATATTTAATGTTCAAACTGATCAACTTTATTGTTTTTAGCAACTAATCACGAACTTAAAATTTTATGGCTGGAACACGTTCCAAAAAAGCTGGGACAGGTGGAAAAAAAAAACTGAGAAGGTTGAGGAATGCTCATCAAACACCTGTTTGGAACATCCCACAGGTGAACAGGCTCATTGGGAACAGGTGGGTGCCGTGATTGGGTAGAAAAAGGAGCTTCCCTGAATTGCTCAGTCAGTCATAAGCAAAGATGGGGCGAGGTTCACCTCTTTGTGAACAAGTGCGTGAGAAAATAGTCCAACAGTTTACGGACAATGTTCCTCAACGGACAATTGCAAGGAATTTAGAGACTTCATCATCTACGGACCATAATATCATCAAAAGGTTCCGAGAATCTGGAGAAATCACTGCATGTAAGCGGCAAGGCCGAAAACCGACATTGAATGCCCGTGACCTTCGATGCCGGAGGTGGCGCTGCATCAAAAACCGACATCAGTGTGGAAAGGATATCACCACAAGGGCTCAGGAACACTTCAGAAAACCAATGTCAGTAAATACAGTTCAGCGCTACATCCGTAAGTGCAACTGGAAACTCTACTATGCAAAGCAAAAGCCATTTATCAACAACACCCAGAAACGCCACCGGCTTCTCTGGGCCCGAGCTCATCTAAGATGGACTGACGCAAAATGGAAAAGTGTTCTGTGGTCTGACGAGTCCACATTTCAAATTCAAAGAACCATCCGGACTGTTATGGACGCAAAGTTCAAAAGCCAGCATCTGTGATGGTATGGGGCTGTGTTAGGGCCAATGGCACGGGTAACTTACACATCTGTGAAGGAGCCGTTAATGGTGAAAGGTACATACAGGTTTTGGAGAAACATGCTGCCATCCAAGCAACGTCTTTTTCATGCACGCCCCTGCTTATTTCAGCAAGACAATGCCAAACCACATTCTGCACGTGTTACAACAGCGTGCCTTCGTAGTAAAAGAGTGCGGGTGCTAGACTGGCCTGCCTGCAGTACAGACCTGTCTCCCATTGAAAATGTGTGGCGCATTATGAAGAGCGCATTATGAAGAGCAAAGAAAGAATTCCCCCTACAAAGCTTCAACAATTCGTGTCCTCAGTTCCCAAACGTTTATTGAATGTTGTTCAAAGAAAAGGTGATGTAACACGGTGGTAAACAGGACCCTGTCCCAGCTTTTTGGGAACGTGTTGCAGCCATAAAATTCAAAGTTCATGATTATTTGCTAAAAACAATAAAGTTGATCAGTTTTAACATTAAATATTTGTCTTTGTAGTGTATTGAATTAAATATAGGTTGAACATGATTTGCAAATCATTGTATTCTGTTTTTATTTATGCTGAACACAGCGTCCCAACTTCATTGGAATTGGGGTTCCATCCATCCATCCATCCATTTTCTGAGCCGCTTCTCCTCACTAGGGTCGCGGGCGTGCTGGAGCCTATCCCAGCTATCATCGGGCAGGAGGTGGGGTACACCCTGAACTGGTTGCCAGCCAATCGCAGGGTGCAATTGGGGTTGTATATCAGAAATCCAGATACTCGGTCAATATGTTGCATGTCACCATGTTGACTGTCTCAACCTCTTTGCAAAGACAATAAACATCCATCCATCCATGTTCTGTACCTCTTATCCTCACTAGGGTCACGGCCATGCAAAGTCCGGGCTACACCGTGTCAGAAAGGGAGGCGATAAGTAACAAATAGGACAGGACGGGACAGGGGTGTGTGATGGGAATGGTTATGCAGTGCCAAACACCCTGTCCAGAATTGTACTTAATTGACATAAGAAAATCTTTGTTTTCCCACTATAAAATATTAACAGTAACTGCAGGAGGGCACAGGCTCTGGCTGTGTAGTGGTACATGCCGCTGCCTTTCATGCGGACAATGTGGGTTTATTTCACGGCCAGTGTCCTTAATACCCCGCCACTGCTGGTCCCAAGCTCAGATGAAAAATGGGTGCATCCCGTGTAAAAACTGTGCCAAACAAATCACGCCTTATGGGACAAACTGAAAATCAAACAAAATGCCATTTACTCCACTTTTGCTGCGACGTAATATTGTAATAAAACGATTCGGGGTGTAAGGCATAGAAAAGGTTGTTCGAGTATGGTCAACCATGGGACCATATGTACTGTACCTGTACTTAATATACTTTACCTAAACTCAACTCCTTCACCACATTGCCACATTGCTGAACTTTATCGCTAAAATTCTGATTGCAAATGAAAAGGATTGAAGCACATCTACCACTTGTAAACAGCATTGCAAAGAACCAGAGCTGTCATCTGTTTAAAGTCTGTAAAACGAGGGACCTTGTTCCAAACTACCTCATCTATCTAATGGAAGCTATAACATATAGGATGGCTTTATAACTGAAAGATGTAGGCACCAACAAGACCCTGAAAACTGTTTTAACTGCAATCCCTTACAGTCTAAAAACCTCAACTAAACAAAGTGTGATATATTATTATATTCATCAAGTGATAGCCGCCATTAGCGACGAATGTCTTAATCACAGAAAAAGCCAACTTTTGAAGTGCCTATAAAGCTTGAATATATTTTATGATGATTCACATAGCAGAGGAACCTCTCATGGTCCATAACTCTGGCTGTGTGACACAGATGAGATCGCCTGTTTTATAGTTGCGGTAATTAGAAAGGCTTACTTGGTTCTTTCCAAAAGGGAATGACCCCAGAAAGACGACTTTGGGAGCTGTTAAAAAAGCTGTTCATTTCGATGGTCACTGGCACGTCCTTTTACTTCCCATTCCCTCTTCTGCTCATGTATTCTTCTCCTAATTCCTCTCTTATCTTCCATTTAACTTTTTTACTCATCTACAGTAAAGGTCAAAATTATTAGCCCCCTTGGATCTATTGAACATTTCCATTAAATACTGATGAATGTTTAAAATAATCAAACATTATCATTCATCACTCGTATGGCCCCATTTTGATACACTTTGGAATTTAAAAAGAAAAAAAAAAAACAATAGATTGAAACAATTTTTTTTTCAATATAGTGGAAAGTGAGCTATATGGAGAGTGGGAGGGATTACGGGCGGTGGAATTCAGTGCCCTACCTCAGCAATATATTTTGTATTGCACGTCGAACTTTTAATAAGAGTCAATGGGGAAACGTCTTACTGCCCAAAGCGGAAGTTGTGTCATAAAATGAGACAACAGAAATAAACCATTCAATTTTACTCATCACGAACTGTATACTATTTATCCATTATCATCGGAAAATACAAACCCCAATTCCAATGAAGTTGGGACGTTGTGTAAAATGTAAATAAAAACAAAATACAATGATTTGAAAATCCTTGTCAACTTATATTCAACTGAATACACTACAATGACAAGATCATGTTCAAACTGATAAATGTTATTGTTTTTTGTAAATATTCTTTCTGTACTGTGAGGTTCCACCACCAAGTCTCATTCTCTCCTTTCCTGCCAGAAGATACACCAAATACTCTCCTGCCTGCCTCTCTGATCACCTCGGCTGCAGCGGTCCAGTCTTCTGGAAGCTCCACCGAGAGCCTGTCTCACCTCTTCCCGAAAACCTGCACAACATTCGTCCTGTCTCAGCTTCTACCACATGGTTCTCTTCTCTGCCTTTGTCTTCCTAATTTTCCTCCCCACCACCAGAGTCATCTTACACACCACCACCCTATGCTGTCTAGCCACACTCTCCCCTACCACTACCTTACAGTTGGTAACCTCCTTCAGATGACATCGTCTGCACAAGATGTAATCCACCTGTGTGCTTCTTACCTCCGCTCTTGTAGGTCACCCTATGTTCGTGCCTCTTCTGTAAAAAAGTGTTCACTACAGCCATTTGCATTCTTGTTGCAAAGTCTACCACCATCTGTCCCTCCAAGTTCCTTTCCTGGATGCTGTACTTCCCCATCACCCCTATTACCTTCACCAACATGTCCATTCCAATCTGCACCAATCACGACTCTCTCTCTGTCTGGGATGCTTAGAACTACTTCGTCTAGCTCCTTCCAGAATTTCTCTTTCACCTCGAGGTCACATCCACCTGCGGGGCATAGCCACTAATCAAATTATACATAAGACCCTCAATTTCAAGTTTCAGCCTCATCACTCGATCTGATACTCTTTTCACCTCCAAGACATTCTTATCCAACTCTTCCTTTAAAATAACCCCGACTCCATTTCTCTTCCCATCTACACCATGGTAAAATAATTGAAACCCTGCCCCTAAACATCTAGCCTTACTGCCTTTCCACCTGGTCTCCTGGACACACAATATATCAACCTTTCTCCTAATCATCATGTCAACCAACTTCTGAGATTTTCCTGTCATTGTCCCAACATTCAAAGTCCCCACATTCAGTTCTAGGCTCTGTGCTTTCCTCTTCTCTTTCTGCCGAAGAACCCGCTTTTCACATCTTCTTCTTCTTTGACTTCGACCCACAGTAGCTGAATTTCCACGTCCAACGTTTTTTGTTCTTGTTTTTTTTCAACAGAAGTTTAGAGAATTTTGTAACCTTAAAGCAAGTCTGGGATATGAATGCAGCCCAGGTCTGAGATTAGCATGTGATTGGAAAGTTTCACAAATTCTTTCCCCAATTAATGGCAAGTTTAAAATGCGGAAGCACCCCAAAGGTGAGGCGATTTAAATAACTCGACTTAATAGGCAGTGGCTCTGAGGGTTTCACTGGCAATTATTGCTTGTGACCCACAGCAATTATCACCTGCTCCCAGCAGACGAAAGGCAATTTTCAGCTAATTGAGTGCTAAGACACAGGAATAGCAAAAGCTTGACCTTTCATTGGTAGTATGGAAGAAGCAAGGGGACTCTTGCGGGGCCAAATTTCCATTTGAAAATTGTGGCAATACAATTTACATTGTTGACCTTAATGGCGTGCTTAAAGGCTTGGAAAGAATTAAAAAAAAAAAAAAAAATCCTTTTTTTTTTTTTTAAATTCAGTTACATCTGATGGCAGCTGAAAATGCCTGGAAGCTTTAGAGGCATTACAAAAGGAGGTCCTCAATTGAAATTGCTGCTCTCTGCAAAAAAAAAAAAAAACTTGTCCAAAGTCAATGGTGTTATATTTTTCATGTGCATTACTTTTACTCAATAATTTACCTTCACTTTATTTTTTTTCGTGGTTATTTAGTGAAGGATTCAACCGAACTGCAGCTCACAAAAGACTTTCATCAATTTGTTTCAAGATATATTCATTGGAAAAATTCAATTTAAAGGTAAAAAACAGGTTTTGTCTATAACACGAAAGCACTGAGCAAAATTAGCATGTGACAGCTTTTCATCATGTCAATACGTACGTGGCACACTTCTGTCTGACTAGTATAAGTCCACTATCGCACATTTTTATTTCCCAACAACTCTCTGTGCTTTGTATATTTGTGCATGTACTGTATACTGCACTGCATGTACAGTACCTATTGTGACTGGCTACAATTTCCTAATTTTAACATATTTTGCAAATTAAATATAATTCTGATTAGCATTACATCTGTCATGTCATATGGTATTTATTTATGTATCTATATATTTATACATGGTATATTTTTTACAGTAAGAGAGGACACGCCCTCCGCTATGTTATGTACAAGCCTGTCAAAAATGATTCATTGTATGTTTAATAGACAAAAGCAATGTCTTTCAGTTCACCCCCACTGAAGTCGGATGAATGTGCTATTTTTAGCCTGCTCAGAGCGCTGAAGGTCAGGGAGACCATGTTCTTGGATACTGCAGAAAGATACAGCATATATCTTGCGTAAAACGCTGGTACCAATCTTTTTGCGCCATGTCTCAGAAAAATAGAAATTCAATGTCAACTTCTCTAAAGTTGCCCTCCAGCTCACATTAATTGAATTTTGAATTTTTTCAGGAGTGGTGTTTTGCCAGTATTCATCCATTTTCTATATGACTTCAGGCAAGAGGCAGATTATACCCTGGACTGGTCGCCAGCCAATCACCGGGCACATGTAGACAAACAACCATCCACACTTTGGAGACTTCAATGTACCTAACATGCTGACTTTGGGAATGCGAGAGGAGAAAACTTGGACTTCATTCTGAAGGCATGGGATGCGCTCGACTCTGGTGATTGAGTGACCGAGTCACGGTTTTCGTACGAAAACCGAGCGAATGTACAAAAACTGGGACAAAATGTAGAAGAAAAAACTTGACACAAATCAAAAGGAACGAAAACTGAGGTTCCGCTGTCTATTTAATTCTGAACAATCGCTAATGCCAGTCATCGTGTAGCGGTGGACATATTGGACATTGATTCCTGCTACTGCATGCGGTGACGACTCATACCATATCTTTTTGCTCTAAAATCGATACTTAAATCAAAATGTAAAGATAATGTACACTACATCATTCATGAACAGGATCACAGTGCAAAGTAACACAATTATTGTGATGTCGTCTAAACGATGCACTGCTGGTGGGAAGCAGTTTTTCTTAAGCCAGGGTCAGTGTGTCATGCATAATCACAGCGGCACTTCATGGTGCTCAGTCAGCACTCAGTTTCAGTCTGACTATTCAGCATCACAAAACAACCAGGATGTGTGATGTTTGTGGAACAATGGGAAGAAGTTGTGGCCACACAACCTCGTGAAACACCTCCGGTTAAACCACAACGCGGCGCTTGTACTGGCTTGAGGTTCGTCAGCGCTTTCTTCGGCCTCTTCATTGTCGTCATCGGGCAAGATTTGCTCGTAGAGAGCTTTGGCCTTTGTCCTGATAATATTAGTGTCCAAACTCACCGTCTTTTCCCTGCAATCAGCAATCCGCAATGCCAAAGCAGCTTCCATTTTCACAATTCTCTCTCCACACGTTTGGCTTCCTTAGTGAAGCAGTTTTGCGGGTGCTTGCTTCCTCTTCCTTGATGTACCGCACTGTAGATTCATTCACGCCATAATGGCGTGCCACAGATGCATAACTTCTGCCCTCTTTGATCAAATCTAAAAGTTTCACTTTTTCTCTTTTTTTTTCTCTTTGTTTGGCATGCAAGGAAACATTCTCTCGCGCGCATCAACATTAAACAACACGAGTGAGACAAAGTGAGACACATACATTGGTTTTGATGATGTCCCTGATTCTTATAAACATGAATGGTCGGCAGTCAACAGCGACCTATTTTTCACGAGCATGAGCTTACCTGCTGGTTGGCCTGGGTGGGGTGACGGTTATGGGTCAATTTTGCCCTGTGACCGTCTCGCTTCGCCCCCACCAGTTTCTTCAATTTTAATGCACTACACCCCACCACACGCAATGACGGTACAGGGATAATGGTTCCCAGTCGGGGACCTGGTAACCATAGTAATAGGGTGGGTGGTGGGTTTTAACATTTCTCTGCTTGACTTCTGGGGGTTAGGGTTAGGGTTTAGCCCCCCCTCCCTTCGGTTGTCAGGACGCGGAGAGATGGGGGTCCGCCTCCTTCTCCCCCCTTTGGACCCCGCCTCCCTCTCCCCTCTCTCGACGCCCTTGCTTCTCACGCTTCCCTCTCCCCTTCTCTCATTCATGCATACATATTCTGTGTTCTGAAGGCTCTGTCACCAAAACATCCGGAGTTATGGATGGAGAGCCTGGAGATGAGCTTCCTCGAGGTGGGCGTAGGGATGGAGGAGTTTGGTGATGTATGGTGGCTCTGAAGCGTGGAAGCAATTATTGCTCATTAGCAAGCAGTTAGCGGCACGGTGGAGGACAGGTTAGAGAGTTCTGAGGACTGGGGTTCAAATCCCTGTGTGGAGTTCGCATGTTCTCCCCATGCCTGCATGGTCTTTCTCCGGGCACTCCGGTTTCCTCCCACATCCCAAACACATGCGCGGTAGGTTAATTGGAGACACTAAATTGCCCGTAGGTGTGAATGTGTGTGCGAATGGTTGTTTGTTTATGTGTGTTTAGGTATATCACTTCATATTTTCTTTGTCATTTTAATTTATGAAAAGCATTTCAAATCAAAGCTGTGTCATTAGATCACACTGTGAACTGGTCAGGGAGTGGTAATATCAAAATGTTTGTTTAATAAACGATGCCAAATAATTCAGGGGATTTATGAGCAGCATGCACTGCAATCTCATTAAAATGTTTTCATCTCTCTCTTCTTTCCTTTTGATCTGTCAAGCTGCAAATCCCACACCTTTCTTGCCAAAGTAATTTCTTCTAGATGCAAAAGGTCTTGATGTCATCTCCAACGGTCACTTGTTAATTGGGTGTTTTTAAGCTACACCCTTATCATGTGAATCATTTTATTAGCTCATCTTAATGTCCGGCGGCACGGTGGCCGACTGGTTAGAGCGGCAGCCTCACAGTTCTGAGGACCCGGGTTCAATCCCTGGTCCCGCCTGTGTGGAGTTTGCATGTTCTCCCCGTGCCTGCGTGCCTGGGTGGGTTTTCTCCGGTTTCCTCCCACATCCCAAAAACATGCATGAATTGGAGACTCTAAATTGCCCGTAGGTGTGACTGTGAGTGCGAATGGTTGTTTGTTTGTATGTGCCCTGCGATTGGCTGGCAACCAGTTCAGGGTGTACCCCGCCTCCTGCCCGATGACAGCTGGGATAGGCTCCAGCATGCCCCCAATTTCAATGAAGTTGGGATGTTGTGTTAAACATAAATAAAAACAGAATACAATGATTTGCAAATCATGTTCAACCTATATTTCATTGAATACACTACAAAGACAAGATATTTATTGTTCAAACTGATAAGCTTTGTTTTTTAGCAAATAATCATTAACCAAAAAAGCTGGGACAGGGTCATGTTTACCACTGTGTTACATCACCCTTTCGTTGAACAACATTCAATAAACGTTTGGGAACTGAGGACACAAATTGTTGAAGCTTTGTAGGTGGAATTCACCTGTTCAACAGTCCGGGGTCTCCGTTGTCGTATTTTACGCTTCATAATGCGCCACACATTTTCAATGGGAGACAGGACTGGACTGCAGGCAGGCCAGTCTAGTACCCACACTCTTTTACTACAAAGCCACGCTGTTGTAACACGTGCAGAATGTGGTTTAGCATTGTCTTGCTGAAATAAGCAGGGGCAGACATTGCTTGGATGGCAGCATATGTTTCTCCAAAACCTGTATGTAGCTTTCAGCATGAATGGTGCCTTCACAGATGTGTAAGGTACCCATGCCATTGGCACTAACACAGCCCCATACCATCACAGATGCTGGCTTTTGAACTTTCCTTCCGTAACAGTCCGGATGGTTCTTTTCCTCTTTGGCCCGGAGGACACGACGTCCACAATTTCCAAAAATAATTTGAAATGTGGACTCGTCGGACAACAGAACACTTTTTCACTTTGCATCAGTCCATCTTAGATGAGCTCGGGCCCAGAGAACCCGGCGGCGTTTCTGGGTGTTGTTGATAAATGGCTTTTCCTTTGCATAGTAGAGTTTCAAGTTGCACTTACGGATGTAGCGCTGAATTGTATTTACTGACATTGGTTTTCTGAAGTGTTCCTGAGCCCATGTAGTGATATCCTTTGCATATTGATGTCGGTTTTTGATGCAGTGCCGCCTGAGGGATTGAAGGTCACAGGCATTTAATGTTGGTTTTCGGCCTTGCCGCTTACATGCAGTGATTTCTCCAGATTCTCTGAACCTTTTCGTTAGGATTCGGGTTGCAAGTTGGAACCAGATGCAGAGAGGACAGGACGGTGAGTTTGTGAATAGGTTTATTGCAGCTTGAAAGCGAACAAAGGAAGTCCGAGAACTCAATCCGGGATTGGCAGGGTTCCAACGAGGCAGGGTAGGAGTCCGGGTTGTCGGTGGGCCGCAAGAGAGCACTGGTTTGCAGGGAGATGGCAGACTGGGGACAAAGAACAAGAATTAGGTAGAGGTAACTCACAAGGTCTTCAGGAAGCAAAAAGATATGCAAGGTGGCTGGGCTACGAACTCGACGTAGAGCGTTGATAGTTGGAGTCCCACAAGGCGTTCTGGGCACCTGGGCGGTAGGACAAATTAAAGGTGAACGGGTCAAAAAACAATGCCCACCTGGCTTGACGGGAGCTCAGCCTCTTAGCAGAGCGGATGTTTTCCAAATTCTTGTGGTCGGTCCACAATAATTGAATGGGTGTTCGGTGCCTTCAAGGAAATGCAGCCATTCCTCCAACACCATCTTCACCCCCAAGAGCTCCCGGTCTCCGATCCCATAATTTTTCTCCGCCTGAGACAACTTAGAAAATAAGGCGCAAGGATGGACCCTACCATCAGTCTGGAATCGCTGAGACAGCACCGCACCAACCCCCGCCTCTGATGTATCGACCTCAACTATGAACTGTCTCTGTGGATGAATGATGATAGGAGCTGAGGAAAAAAAGTTTATTTAGCTCACAGAAGACCATATCGCCTTAACAGACCATTGGAAGGACGTTAGGGTTGATGTGAGCGCAGTGAGGAAGTGCTGCCACCCGACTGTAGTTCCGAATCAACTGCCGGTAGAAATTGGCCAAGCCAAGGAATCGCTCCTTTCTTGTAGATGGCGTTGGCCACTCAGTGACTGCGGCTACCTTGGCTGGGTCCATTTGAAGCTGCCCCTCAGCAATGACGTAACCCAAAAAGGTGGTCTTTGGAACATGAAACTCACACTTTTCTGCTTTAACAAAAGCTTGTACTCAAGCAGTCTCTGAAGTACTTGGCAAACATGTCGTTCGTGATCTGCGTCGGAACGGGAGGAAACCAGGATGTCATCCATGTACACAAAAACAAATTTTCTCTGATGATATTATGGACCGTAGATGATGAGATCCCTAAATTCCTTGCAATTGTCCGTTGAGGAACATTGTCCTTAAACTGTTCAACTATTTTCTCACGCACTTGTTCACAAAGAGGTGAAACTCGCCCCATCTTTGCTTGTGAATGACTGAGCAATTCAGGGAAGCGCCATTTATACCCAATCGTGGCACACACCTGTTCCCAATTAGCCTGTTCAGCTGGGGGATGTTCCAGACAGGTGTTTGATGAGCATTCCTCAACTTTCTCAGTCTTTTTTGCCCCCGTCCCAGCTTTTTTGAAAAGTGTTGCAGCCATAAAATTCTAAGTAAATGATTATGATCTCTCTCTTCTGATCTCGCACACCAGCATAGTCTCTTTCCCTGCCAGCAAGGTGATGTTCCACATCCTCAGAGCTAGTTTATCTAGCTGGGAGCGGACTGCCAAGGTCCCGCCTTCAGCCACCGCCCAGCTCATAGTGCACCTGACCCCCTCGGCACCTCTAACAGGTGGTGAGCCCATCTGACGTTCATTGGTGGGGACATAATGTGACTGTCGATCCGGTCGCCAACTACGTCATTGGGCAGCTCAAATTCTTATGTAGGTATAGTACTAAATATTTCTGTCTTTGCGCGTTTTCACTATTTATCTTCAAATATTCATAACGTATCTACAACCCCAATTCCAATGAATTTGGGACATTGTGTTAAACATAAATAAAAATGAATGATTTGCAAATCATGTTCAACCTATATTTAATTGAATCATAGTTCTAGATTAGATTAAGAGATCAGATTAGATTAAGATTATATTGTGCAAAGGAGTGTTTCACTATGAGTAGAGGTCTGATGTGCTCCCTCCCACTCCGAGCCTCAGCCTACACTTCAGTCAAGTCAAGTGAGTGAAAGAATAAAATATGTCTATGCTAACATTGAGGGAGCTAACAAGTTAAACGGTGGGTTGCACTCTTGCACTGATGGTTTTTAGCATTTATTGTTGTCTTCAAACCAACGTAAGAGCTGATGACAAACACAAAAATAAAATATAAATTACTTTACCATACTGGAAAGAAAGTCGAGACAGTCGCATTAGAAGCTTAACATTGAGCTAATACTTCACCAAAGGTCAAACTAAGCAACTTTACATCACAATGAATTGGGACAAAATTCACAAAAACGTGAATTTTCTCACAGTATCATAAACACTAACCTTACGCCTCATCAGAGGGTAGGTAAAGGAATCACCGTTTTACAGAGCATTTGGTTCCATTTTTTTTCGTTTTGCTTTGGTTTTTACCGGTGTCGTGTGTTATGTTTATAAGTTAGTTTTCGTGCCAAAATGCTGAATTCCGATGTGTACCTTTCCAAATAAAAGGCTACTTGCTTAAAACAGGAAGTCAAGTAAAAACTTGCACACGTAAACCATTTGATGTGGTAAAACATCCATCCATTATCTGAGCCGCTTGTCCTCACTCGGGTCGCGGGAGCGCTGGAGCCTATCCCAGCTATCATCGGGCAGGAGGCGGGGTCCACCCTGAACTATTCGCCAGCCAATCGCAGGTCACATATAAACAAAAAACCATTCGCACTCCTTTAGTTCTTAGGTTTGATATTGATACTGGTTATAAAGACCCCCATGTCAAATGTTTATTTTAGTTTATGCTGTAGGCTGCTAAAAAAATGGATGCTCATCATTTGGACACCCTTTATTTAAACCATGCAAAAAATCTTTGTCCTAGCCCCCTAAAATAATTGGAATCGAGTATTGTTTGGAACCGGAATAGCTCAAATTCAAACGATGCCTAACCCGAGAGGAAAGCTTTCCAAGAATTGGAATAAAATTTTGCAAATAATTTCGGTCAAATGCGCTACTACCACTGACTTCAATTCTTACTTAAACATGTCAACAATATCTAGACAGTATTTTGTAAGGGCATTGATCGTTATTTCATTATATACATTATCAGTGTAGCGTCAATATGGTCCAACCCATTATCCATGATCAGAATTATATTAATATAACATTTGTATATTATCATTATCTTTGAGACTGATAATCAAAACATTACTAAATGTAAATACATAAAAAGTGCTCTAGACGCATTACGAAAATTAGGGTCGGGTCGAATAAAAGCTCCAGCTATGCACTTTTCCTTTCCCCCAAAAGCCTGCTCCTTTGGCAACACGAGGTCACGTAAATAACGAGTGAAGGGTTTTGAGTAGTCTGGCAATCGAAGGGCTTTCTTCCGTTGGATTTGTGTCCAAGGGATGTTAATGAAACGGTCAGTAATGCATAATTACAGGTCCAGCACCTGCAATAATTTGTCATGCCCAAAAGTAACATTTGTACTGTCATTAGATTTTTCGTCTGAATTTTGAGGGTTTGAAATTTAGAAATTAAATTTTTCAGACCACAGTTAAAATGTATCTTTGCTGACTGCATGCCAGTCTCAGCGAGGAATTTCAGTAAGACCCCTGTGGGCCTTTTCTTCAGCAAGGTCACTGTGTCTCCTTCTTAACCATCTACAAGTCTTGTAATTTGTGTAATTTGTAATTATGCATACCACATGTGGGAAGCCACCATATCATACCATGTCGACCGAATGACAAATGTGCATAATTTAGTCGATATTGTTTCATATGTCCCCTCCTGGAAGCCGTCACGTTATCATGGTGGAGGGGTTTGTGTGTCCCAATGATACTAGGAGCTAAGTTATCTTGGGCTTCACGCCCCTGGTAGGGTCACGCATGGCAAACAGGTCCAAGGTGAGGGACCAGACAAAGCACGGCTAAAAGACTCCTATGATGAAAAATATAAGTGGATCGAGGTTCCACTTGCCCGGACACGGGTCACTGGGGTCCCCCTCTGGAGCCAGGCCTGGAGGTGGGGCTCGAAGGCGACCACATGGTGGCCGGGCCTGCACCTATGGGACCCAGCCGGGCACGGCCCGAAAGGGTAACGTGGGTCCCCCTTCCCATGGGCTCAACACCTGTGGGAGGGGCCATAGGGGTCGGGTGCAGTGCGAGCTAGGTGGTGGCCGAAGGAAGGGACCTTGGCGATCAGAAGCTGGCTCTAGGGACGTGGAATGTCACCTCTCTGGCAGGGAAGGAGCCCGAGCTGGTGTGTGAGGTCGTGAAGTTCTGACTAGATATAGTCGGACTGGCCTCCACACACAACTTGGGCTCTGGTACCAGTCCTCTCGAGAGGGTTTGGATTCTTTTCCAGTCTGGAGTTGCCCACAGTGAGAGGCGCCGAGCAGGTTGGTGGACACCAACGGTGAGGGATGCCGTCAAGCTGAAGAAGGAGTCCTACCGGGCCTTTTTGGCCTGTGGGACTCCTGAGGCAGATGATGGGTACCGGCTGGCCAAGCGGAATGCAGCTTTGGTGGTCGCTGAAGCAAAAACTCTGGTATGGGAGGAGTTCTGTGAGGCCATGGAGAAAGACTTCCGGACGGCTTCGAGGAATTTCTGGTCCACCATCCGGCGTCTCAGGAGGGGAAAGCAGTGCACCATCAACACTGTGTATAGTGGGAATGGGACGCTGATGACCTCGACTCAGGACGTTGTGAGCCGGTGGGGAGAATACTTCGACGACCTCCTCAATTCCACCAACACGCCTTCGCATGAGGAAGCAGAGTCTGGGTTCTCTGAGGCGGGCTCTGCTATCTCTGGGGTTGAGGTCAGCTCGGTGGCAAGAGATTCGCCCGGAGTTCCTGAAGGCTCTGGATGTTGTGGGGCTGTCCTGGTTGACACGCCTCTGCAACATCGCGTGGACATCGGGGACAGTGCCTCTGGATTGGGAGACTGGGGTTGTGGTTGAATCTCAAAGTCGAATCTCAGATTCAGGAGGAGCAGTGTGGTTTTCCCCGGGGACGACCCAGGACAGAGAGACTGCGTCTTCCGCCTGGCCTGGGAACGCACCGGGATCCCCCCCGAAAGAGCTGGATGAAGTGGCTGGGGAGAGGGAAGTCTGGGCGTCCCTGCTAAAGCTACTGCCCCCGGGACCCGACCTCGGATAAGCGGAAGAAAATGGATGGATGGATGGATGTTTCATGTCAACCCAAATTAGTGAATGTTCCATAAAGAGTTCCTAAATCTAGACATGAATTAATTCATCATCATACGTATCACTATAATAATGCTAATTGTGGTGCTGCATTTGCAGCCTGTCGAATTGTCTCAAAGTTAATCAATAAATTCAGGGTTGTTTATCTGCGCCGGCAGATAAACAAAAGGTTTAAACATTTCTAATTGCGCTGGAGTTTGCTCCGCCAGAGAAATGTGCAGTGTTTTGGTTTGGGGAACAGACACAAAAACAAAAACACACAGCAAAGTCATGAGTGGAGAGGAAGGCAAAAAGAGGGGGAATGAAAATATTGCTGATATTGACTGACTATCTTGTCAAAAGAAAATCTGAAAATTCTCTCAAAATGTCCTAATAAAATGCAGTTTGCAGCATATAACATTCCTTTTAAGGAAGAAATATCTGCTTATGTTGACCTTCTTAGAATTGTCCTATATTTAACTTTGGATGCACACTGATAATTACCCCAATCTAATAACCTAATTCAATCAATATTATTATTTTGTGTGAATGTTGAGTTGCGCTATTCTCCGATTTTGAGCAGTCTTCTTTGCTCATTTTTCCTTTTTTTTTTTTGCTAGCCCTTTTGAGGTCTCAAGGCCTCATTCTCACGACTTCAGAAAAAGCTAAACAACACTCCTGCTCTGCAATATCACAGCTCACAATGCATTACATAAGTAATAACAACACGTTACATAAGTAACAACACACACACACACACACACACACATATACAGATACATACAGTATCCACAGCAATCAATCAAATAACGCACGTTCACCAAACACTTGGCCAAGATTCCACTATTCGAGACGTGTGCATGTGTCCGCAGGCACACACCCCCGGGACTTTTTCCACTAGGTGCGGGGCCACTCGCTTATTGCGACAAAGAACTCATGAATATGCGAATTGCTTAGGTATCTCCTCACTCACACTCTGGTCCTATATACATTTATCATTTACATAGCCACTCTCACCACACTTCAGTTGTACAGCCGGGTTCCTGTCCTATCTTGTCCTGTCCTTCCCTCAGAGCGTGGAGCACTACAGCCTCATGCAACATTCATATCTAATGTGTCATTGTTCAAGCTATATAACGATTTACTTTTCTCATTTTGCTTTTCACATTTGTGTCCAATGGAATTAACCATGAGTTTAACCAGAATTTTGATTTGATTTATCTAATACCAAAAAATAATTGGTTTATTTAAAGTTTTCAATCATCAAATAATGCATTTGAATTATTTTTCCCAGATCAAATGTCCATTAGCAGGATAGTTTCTCGAAACCTTGAAAAATTACAAATAACCTTCCTACATTCCAGGCGATTCCTCGATCACCGTCCCTTAGGCCTCAGGCCAAGTTACACCATCCTCGGCCTACTGCAGATTTGTTCAAGCAGTTACAAACTGCTACACCTTAGGTGCCACACCAAACATCTACAACATCTAATACGGGGAATAGATCCTCAGACAATTACAAGTAATACTTCTACATTTCAGGTATTTCAATGTTCCGATCTGCATTAGTCATGGTTGTTGTTATCTTTGTTATACCTCGTCTTTAGTTGTCATGACAACAAAACGAACAACAAATCAGTAGTGGTTGGCTACTTAGGAAGTTATTACATATGAAATAATGGGTCCTTCATAAGCCACAGGCCAGGACTGAAGGAGGAGTGAAACGAAAAAAAAATCACAGTGTGAGAAATCAAATACAAAACAAAACTCGAAGAGAAAATATTTGCAACAGACAAGATCACCTTTAGAAATTAAAAGTGATGTTAATCGTCAGTGGCGGTCCTGGTCTGAATGGCGCCATGTGCTAACCAGTCTGCCGCCGTGCCGCCCCATTAGAAGTCCCATTAATTAATTTATTTTGTTCATTGTTCATCTTGTTTTAAGAATTTAACTTGACAATAGTCAAATAAATACATTATTGAATAATGTAGATCGAAGTTTGGTGTGTGCTGACTCCCCCAAAGAACACGAGTTTGACTGTCATTGGATTAATTCTGAACACAGCCATATCCCCAGTTAGAAGAGGGTGCACTGTTGTGCAACCACATTACTTAAGTTGTTCATTTCACTTCCCTTTTCGAAAAGATGTATTTTTCTCAATTGAGTTGGACAGGTTATAGAACACACTGTGGTGGGAAAAGTTCCTCCAAAAGATAAATGACTAGAAATATATTTGTAATTAATAAGTAATACTTTTCTGGAAGAGGATATCATCCAGGAGGCGCTCGATGAAGTGTAGTTTAGATCTAGCGCTGGACAGTTCAAACTCCATCTGTGTAAGAGGAGGCCTGTTCTCAAATTTTAGCAAGAGCGAAGGGTGTTTAAAACAGATTGAAGCTGTGGACAAGGAATCGCTGAAGAAACTACGGAGGTACACTATATTTCCAAAAGTATTCGCTCACCTGCCTTGTCCGAATATGAATTTAAGTGACATCCCATTCCTAATCCAGAGGGTTCAATATTACGTCGGTACACCCTTTGCAGCTATAACAGCTTCAGCTTTTCTGGGAAGGCTGTCCGCAAGTTTTAGAAGAGAGTGTTTATGGGAACTTTTGACCATTCTTCCAGAAGCGCCTTTGTGAGGTCACACACTGATGTTGGATGAGTAGGCTTGGCTCTCAGTCGCCGCGCTAATTTATCCCAAAGGCGTTCTATCTGGTTAAGGTCAGGACTCTGCGCAGGCCAGTCAAGTTAATCCACACCAGATTCACTCATCCATTTCTTTATGGACCTTGTTTTGCGCACTGGTGCACAGTCATGTTGGAAGAGGAAGGGGCCAGCTCCAAACTGTTCCCACAAAGCTGGGAGCATGGAATTGTCCAAAATCTCTTGGTGTGCGTGTACAAATACTGTATAATAATCAAATCTAATGATTATGATGACCTGTATAGCTTTGTCGAAAGTGAGGCAACTACTTACAACTACTAAACTCCCTCTCTTGTTATGTGGCAAACATTTCAGGATTTATTTACATGGTGGTTTGTTTTTATGTTTGTTTTGAACAATGCAGTATGATTTATGAAATCCGAACATGATAAGTTTTACACAGCCATGCAGGTTTAGTCTGTGGTTGTACTATTGCTCCTGGTCAGGAGTAGCCGCTTTGACTTGATGCGAGTGTGGCGCCAGCCCAGCGTTAGACACTGCGGAGGTCGGTCATGAAACTTTCATCAGCTGCCCAGTAGCACGGAGTTGCTGAATCTCTGCACTAAACTGCCCCAGGGTCATAAATACTTCATCAACAGAAGACGCCTCAGCAAATCTACTCCCTTGGGCTCTCTTTCCTTTAAATTCTGGCCCTTTCTCTCCACACTGCCTACCGCTATCTCTGTCTGTCTCTTTCTCTCTCTCTCTCTCCGCTCCCATGTAAAGTACACTTTTTGACTTTTTGACTGTCAAAAACTCTGCC
Organism: Phycodurus eques; assembly: GCF_024500275.1. NCBI lineage: Eukaryota > Metazoa > Chordata > Actinopteri > Syngnathiformes > Syngnathidae > Phycodurus > Phycodurus eques. The sequence continues at coordinate 24,161,846 of NC_084536.1, forward strand.
TAGTTGCGAGCAGTCTTTTTCTCACATACGCATGCCCCCTCGACTTTATTATCCTATTCATCCATACTTCTTTTCCACACAGGCTACCCTCATTCGGGTTGTGGAAAGACTTTGGATACGAGGCAGGGTACACCTCGGACTGGTCACCAGTCAACCGCAGGACAGCTATCATCAGCCATTCACACTCACAATGTTACTGAGTGGGAACTGAACCCACACTACCTTCAGTTGTAAAAATTGCAATTTGGCGCGTCACTGATGTTGTACAGATTGACATTCCTGACTGCCATTCAGGCATAAGGGATGAGTGTGAGTGTCTTGTGATTGACTGGCAACAATTTCATGTGTTATACAAACATTTGCGGATGCTCGCTTCTTATGCTTTTATTCACCTACTTTAAATACAAATGAACTTAAAAACAAAACAAAAATACTTTTGGACAAAGCGTTTGTTAGATTTAAAGATGGATTGACAATTCCTCCTCAAGCCAATGCTCAGGCTTCATTAGAGAGTACAGCGTGGGCATCAACATCAGTGTTAAAGTCGACTTTTAGATTGAGCTATTGTACTGGCTAGATAGACTTAATTTGTTTGATTTCAAAATAAGTAAATACATAAAATCAGTAAGTCCACCTGAAGTGTGGTTACATGATTTTACTTGATTATTTATTCTCCTTGATTCTGCTTGGTCATCACTGCATAAAGCCGCCCACCAAAAGAACGTTTGCTCAGGAAAATCTCTGCAGCCTTTCAACATGCTAGAGAGTGACTCCATTTTTCAGTGTGTGTTCTTGATGTGAAGAGCATACAAATAACAGTCAGCTCCCGCAACAGGGCAGCAATCGCTGGAGGAGGGCATGAACCCAACCCTGAAACGTTTTATGTCTTTCAGTGAAGGAGAGGGGATGTCAAAATAAACAACTGAGATAATGTGGTTGGCTATTCAGACATTACCAATCACATTCAAACCCATGTTAAATGGGAGTCACGTATCTGTCACCACTTAAAGTTTCTCGCATTAGCCCCATTTAAATTTCACATATTCAAGTCGGCTTTCTCTGTTCTGTTGTTTTTTAACTTGCTTTCTAGCAGAATACTGACGAGTTTGTGCTAACACTGACTGCTTTTTCAAACTCTTCAGAATTCCCAACACCTTCTCTAAGGCCCCACTTCGAGCTGAAGAAAAACATCCCTCGAGCCTGATGCTGCTACCACAATGCTTCACTATATGCACTGTTGTATAAAATACATGAAAGTGGTACTTGAGTAGTATTTTACAGGTAAACTTTGATAGACGTTAAAGTGATGAATGACAAAACCTCCTTCCCCGAGGTAAAAGAGCCTCTGTTTGTCTTCTATGACTCATCAGCGCCACATAACAATCATGGCTGACAATGCCTCTCAGAAAACTAGGTACCTTGGCTTGCCTTTAAACTTGTTGAACTTATAAACCGCTTCCTATTCCTGATGGAGAAGACCTGGTGGAAGTGCTACTAAGCAATGTCTGCCATCTAGTGGGGATTAAATTGTGCGCTTATAATGTCAAACTGATTAGGTATAGTAGAGGAAACGTCGATGGAATTATTTTCCATTCTTGTTTGATGCGAAGTACAACTTCCGTTAATCAACAGTTCAGCGTCTCCGTTGTTGGAGTTTGCGCTTGATAAAGTGCCATACATTTTCAATGGGAGACAGGTCTGGACTGCTGGCAGGCCAGTCTCGTACCCGCACGCTTTTACTACGAAGCCACACTGTTGTAAACAGGTGCAGAGCGTGGCTTGGCAATGTCTTGCTCAAATAAGCAGGGATGTCCCTGAAAAAGACATTGCTTGGATGGCATTGCGCCAAAACCTGCATGTACCTTTCAGCATTAATGGTGCCTTGAGAGATGTGCAAGTTACCCATGCCATGGGCACTAAAACAACGCTTTTGAACTTTGCGTTGATAACAATCCGGATGGTCTTTTTCAGTTTTCAGTCAAAAACAATTTGAAATGTGTGTAAGACCACAGCACACTTTTCCAATTTGCGTCTCATCCATCTCAGACGAGCACAGGCCCAGGGAAGCCTGTTGCTGTATTTCGCTTTGCATGGTAGAGTTTTAACTTAACATTTGTAGACAAACTGTTAACTGAAAATGGCTTTCTGAATGTGTTCCTGAGCCCACGTGGCAATATCCTTTACACAATGATGCCGTTTTTTTAATGCAGTGCCACCTGAGGGCATTCAGTGTTGGTTTTCGGCCTTGTCACTTGCTTGCAGAGATTTCTCCAGATTCTCTGGATCTTTTTATGGTATACTGGACCGTAGATGACGGAATCCCTAAATTCCTTGTAATTGTATGCTGAGAAACGTTCTTCAACTGTTGGACTATTTGCTCACGTAGAACCTCACCCCATCCTAGCTTGTGACGAACTGAGTCTTTCGGTATGCTCCTTTTATACCTAATAATGACACTAACCAGTTTCTAACCTGTTCACCTGTGGAATGTTCCAAACAGGTGTTTTGTGAGCATTCCTTAACTTTCCCAGTCAGTGTTTGCGCCTGTTGCAGGTTGTTTTTAAACTTGTTGCAGGCATCAAATTAAAAAAAGAGAGAATATTTGCAAACAAACAAAAACAAAAGTTCATCAGTTTGAACAGTCAATATCGTGTCTTTGCGGTGCCCTCAATGGAATTATGTCAAAAGGATTTGCAAATCATTCTATTCTGTTTTTATTCATGTTTTACATAACGTCCCAACTTCATTGGATTTGGGGTTTGTAGCTGCACTATAATGTACAAATTCAAATTAATTCAGCATGTAATGTTTAAAAAATGAAAAAGAACCTTCAGGATGTAGTCACGAGAAACAGAGCCCTGCTGACAGAAAACATTCTTTTCCCATATGCCCATGCGGGGTTTGATTTAGCGTCAAGATCAATGATTTCAATTCACTGGTAAACACTGCAGAGACTGCTGCAATTGGACCCGGGGCCTCTTTGGAGAGAGACAATCTGTACTTATTGGTCCATTTATCTCTTTGCTTAAGGTCAAGCAAGCCCGTGAAAAAAACATTATAATCACAAGTTTTGAAATACAGGAAATCCGGGATTCTGCAGAAAGGAAAATGTCAAGTGGACACCATTCCAGCACGTAATGTCAATCAAAGATTTCTGTGCCATGTGGATAATAACTAAGGTGTGACAAATTTAATCAGCCAGTAAGAAGCCAAGAAACGGTGTGTATGATACACTTCAATGTGCATACTCGTCGTTAATACCGTGGATACGGCTGTTTTCTTTCCGTTTGAAGCTGCCAAATCAATATGGTTTAGAGCTAAAGAGCAAATACAACTGCAACACAGAGTTTCAACGCTGCTGCTTGATGAGAGAGCCGGGTCACAATCTGCTCTGGGGGGAAGGAAATATGGGCCCTTGCCCTGATGCATTTGTGGCAGTTTCAAGGATTTTGTGCTCGAACTGACCGGCCCCCCCCCCGTATATTTCGCAGTTCCAAAGCCTCTTATTTTCACCGCTGAGTGCTTTCTGGTCTTTCGTCCGCCTTTGCTCGTCGCGCCCGTCCGATTTGTGACGTTTGTCGTCTTTTGCTGATGTCTAGGTCAGACGGGCACGACCTGAGCGTCCGGACTGCACTCGCATCGGATGTCCGATATAGAGCCGCGCGTGAAAGAGCGCCGGGTTTGGATATGAAATCATCGCAATTGTAACGTTCACATTGGCATGAAAAACAAAAATCACATACAGTACATGTCACTTTGGGCACAGATAATGGGAAGTGACCTGCAGTGTGAACATAGCCTATGAGTGCCTTTCAGCAGCGTGTATGAGAGTGTTTTAGGAGGAGGGTACACCCTGCATTTGGAGCCCGTCAATCGCAGGGCACATTTGGACAAACAACCCACTCGTGCACACATTCGCACTTTTAGACGATTTCGGCGTACCGTGCATGCTTCTGCAACGTTGAAAGAAATCGGAGCATCCGGAGAAAAGGCCCGGAGAGCAGGCAAATTCCACATGGGCCGAGATGGAGCCCACAGAAATAAGGAATCATCACTTGGCTATAGGGTTGGCCTCATAGCACAATTGCCTTTGTCATTTTGAACTTACGGTCACGGTGTCAATAAAAAGTGCCGTACATTGGTATTTTTTGTTTGTGCATATATATATATATATATATTTTTATATATATTTTTTGGATTTGATTTGATTTTTTTGAATTTTATGTGTGCAGACTGCGAGTGCGTTAAGGTTGAATCCTGGCAACTCTTTATGCTTGTTGAATTTGTCGTGCTTTTCTTGTTTCACTTCGCTCATGACCGACATAGGTTCATGAAATATTTTGTTTTCTTCAATGTGAAAACAGTTTCTGTCAGCCTCCGCGTATTCTTTTCGCTCTCCTCGCGGCCCCAGCCCGAGCGAAGCAACTTGGTGTTGTGTGACGTGGGCTGTTTTGATTCGGCAGCGAGCCGGTCCTCACGGGAGGCTGATGCGAGCGTGCGGGCTTCTCCGCGCGCCGATGCTCCCCGCGGCGCCTTAACGAAATCGCACTCCGACGAGCTCAGTCGCCCCTTTCCCCCTCGCAAGCCGAAAGGACGCGGCAGTTTCCCCGCAGCGGCCGAAGCGCTGAAACCCGAGGAGCCGAGCATGACGGCGACCAAGGAGCAGCCGAATCAGAGGCACAATCAACCGCAGCAGGAGGAGGTGGGCGAGCGAGATTTCACTACTTTTCATCACCGTCGAGCTTCAGGCAGTCGCTCGTCTTTTGCCTTTGAGCGTTCGGGTCCTTTCCTCCGACTGGCGCAAAGCGGGGCACGGCGAGCAGGTCCGTGCGCCGAGGGGGACCGGGGGGACGGGACTGCATGCGCACGACGCATTGTCATTCAGCCCTCGCCTTTTTGGGTGCACATATGCACCGACGCTTCCAAACGGTCACCTTCAAAAAGCACTCGCGGGCTCTCGTGGGAGGCCGAATCTGTCGCGTCGGACGTAGCTCTCCGGGGCATTTGCATATGGTTTGATCAGTAACGGGAAAGACAATTGCACACGCACACACACACACACACACACATCTAAATGAGCAATTTTGGAAAAATGTGTTTTTCATGTCGGCTTGGTTTTATATGGGGAAATGTCTCCCATGCTGAAACCCTCCCGTCTTAAGTCTCGTTTTCCAAAAGTCGTTGATTTTGCATAACAGCAAAGACAAACTGCACCGTTCAAATCCCGGCAGTTGCGCAACATCCAAGAACTTAAATGCTCCCGATTGCTCATTGAACCCGTTCCACTCTTGTCTTTATCCAACCGTCATATGATAGAGGCGTGCACAAATCCATACGCGCTTATTCATGCCTGAGAAATTTCGCTCTCTGCTATTGTGTGAATTCAAAATGGCTGCCTCATCCCGGCACTTCAGCTCGCAGAGCCCTCCGGTGGATCGCAACAACATCATTGACACGGACGGAAAAGGAACCCCGTGGAGACAAAAGACGCGTTCGTGTCAGTTTTCCCGGAAACGGCGTATTGGACAATCGGAGGGGAAAAAAGGATGTATCCGAAGAGGCAATTAGCATCGACACAAAACATGCTGCAAACGGCGAAACTTCATGTGGACACTTGAGTGGAAACGACATTTTGCCATGCAAGTATCTTGAAATCTGACTTCCATTTGCAAAGGAAACTCATTCCTTCCTGTCGTTGAGCAAATGATATGAACACGAGCCCTCCACCTGTTGCATGAGAACGAAATCAAGGCTTGTGGAGTGCAACTTGACAACTGCACACGTGTTTCCACCCAATTCCTGTCATATTTAATTATTGCTTTCCTTTCTCTAAATGTTTTCAATGTCCCTTCAGGCATTTGCAACCTGGGTCAATGTGCCGTTGTCTAATTTTATAAACGATTCAGCGCTCATCTCCTTCACAGCGGTATTTCCTCCGAGAGGTAGGCAAATATGTCATCGGTGCGCTGAATTTAATTGAGCCTCAGAGCCTTTGTCGAAGAAATCTAAACCTCTGCCTTGTGATGTTTTTTTTTTTTTTTTGGAATGTTCTTGTGAGATGGCATTGGAATTTTCTCTCCACTATATGTAACGCTCAGTGCGCGCGACCTATCGGCCATTTCAGAAGATTGCGCGCGACATCACTCGGGAGCAGCGTCAACCCGCTCGGCGATGCAACCTCACAGTGGGGCCTTTAATGGCGCTTGTCGATGTTGGCGATTTTTTTGAATGGGAGGCTTTTAGATGTCAGCCGTACCTTTCATCTAACAGACATACCAAATGTCCGAGAGTGGTGGATCCGAGCTACCTTAATATTGTTTGTAAATTGTACATTTTCTGCTGTCGATACAAGTGAAACCCAAATGAAACAAAACATAGACAAAAATAACACATCAACAAGTGTTATGCATTACCGATTGGGTGGCCATTGCCAAAGAAAGGGGTCACGTGGAATTTCTGAGTTTCCACGACTCTGCTTGGAACTTGGTTGTGTTGTTTTCTGGCCATTCTCTTAAGACCCCCGATCTCTGATTGAGACTTGTGTCACCCCCGGTTGCGGAGACATCGCCCTGCCATCTCATTGAGACCAGCTGGGTCAGCGAGGAACGTTTGATTTCAATGGAGACCTTTTGGCGACTCGCTCCATCGTGAGAAAAACCTTTATGAAGCTATAATATATATACTACGAGCAATTGTCTCTTTGTCTCAATTGTCTCAATCTCTTTCTATGCCCACTTCAACCTCTGAAAATATCAGAACGTTTGCTCCGATATTTTGGATTTTATTTCAAGTGTTTCCCTTATTCGCGGACTGGCCCGCTGTCTGCGCTCCGCGCTTAGCCAGTGGGAAATCAACAAGTAAGACACCCTTGTTCCTCGTTCATGCGGGACCACGAAAAACATGGGCAACAACGATGGGCACCGCAGTTCTTTTGAGTGTACGGAATCATTCGAATCAGTTCATTAAAAAGATTTGTACAAAAGATTCGTTCACCGAATCGTTCAGTTCTTTTCCACCAAATCATTCAAGTGCTTGGTTGTCATGCTTTCTGGCGATGTCGCCCAGACATCTCCCCTGGTGAGAGGGCAAGCAATATTTTCATCTCCCGGGCCCCGGAGTCGCCGCGACCGATCGGCCTTGGCGGTCTCGGCGACGTCTCCGCCTGTGCGATAGGGGTCGAACGCAAGTCCTAAACACATACACAAGACCAAAAGGCTGCCCTTCATGATATGTCTGGAAAAATGATTGAAGACATATTTTTTGTCAAGAAGCTTGCATCATGTTTGTGTTAGTGGCTGATCTGAGCCAACGCTATTTCTATCCCAGCCTCTGTCAACCCACAGTCTGTATACATAACTTGATGACAAGCTTTTTACAGGGCGACTCTTCATCAAAGTTGCATGGCTGCGCTGAAGGACTAACAAAGACCATCTCGTTGAAAGGTCTTTAAATAATATGTGAAGAAGAATATTGCATGGTTACTTCTTTTGGCATCTGCAAAACAAAGACTCCGCCATACCTCTTCTAAGGCTAACGTTGCCTAGGTTACGTTAGAGTTGCGGCATATACTGTCAACAAATTAGCTCATATTTGACCACCAAAAAAGCTCGTATGGGTCATGTGAAAAACTTTTCAATTTCTGTCGTTTTGCATGGTCAGTGCAATTTCTGTAGTGACAATAGCCAATCGCCAGCCAATCGCAGGGCACAAAGAAACAAACAACCATCCGTGCACACAGTCACACCGAAAGGCAATTTGGAGCCGTCAATCAACACATTTGTATGATCCTTCTTTTATGCCTAAAAAATGCTTGAAAGTAGGGTTGGCGGAAAGAAAAGATTAGATGATCGATTGATTCATTTGATGACCAATTATTAAAGCATCACGATGACCGTTGAACCAATATATTTGTATATATTTAGATTACACTTTTTTCTTCCTACTTATTCCTACTTTGAAAATGATGAACCCTATTTCCATGATTGAAACCACATTTGAACCATTTGAACCATGATTGAAATACATTATCGATAAATTTCCTTCAACTATCCTTTTTTTATATAAACAATGGAAGCGGTTTCCTAATTAGAATGTAACATTTGAGCATTTTGTCAGCATTGCAAAAAACAACAAACAAAAAAAAAATGTGCTAATAACACAAACGGAATCCATGTAGCACTGTAAATTAACAGACCTGGATCACCAAAATAAAAAAAGCTGCCATTTTGTATTACCAATAAACTTCGAATTAAAATTTAGTTGATATGTGCAGTGGGCAATATTCAGACGAAACTTCAGACAAAAATAAAAAATTCCCCCTTTTCTTCAGTGAGTCCAGTGATCCGTTATAGAGTGTAGGCAATGCGGTGCCAGTAAAGTACTGTCCTGACAGCCCTTTTTTTGTGACCAGCGTAAATCTGGCACGGCAGGAGACACAGCTGTGCACCAGGGGTGGTTTGGACCTGTGTTGGCAATTTTGTAGACCGGTGCGGCCCGGCGGATCCGAGAGTGGCGGGGCTGCGCCACTCGCTGTGTTTAAAGGCCACTTCATTCGCCACCAATCAAATCGTCTCCTCTCAATGGAGAGCTCTCAATCTTTACGTGGAAGAGGACAATGCGTCATCGCTACAATCCGTGCGTGAGTGCAGAATTGTTACTGCTCTTTGCTATTGTGCCAACAGACAATATGAGCGGGTACCCTTATTAAATACAGAATGAGCTGGTGACAACTGCTGTCGACTTAAATATGTCTGCCGACCTCATTATCTATCTGCCCTTGGCTGAATCAAATTCACCAAAATCATGCTCGGCCAGCTGCGTCGGCAGTTAAACATGGAGCAGACATAAGCTTAGACTTACTTTCTGCCACCAAATTGTCACTCCGCCGGGTGGAAATCCAAAGACACACCCGTCTTTGCTACAATGCCCACTTTGGCGCAGACCGGTCTGCCAAATTGGCAAACGTGCACAGCGAGCCTTGCGCTTACATAAAAATCGGGATATGCCTGCATTTGCGCCCCACCACGGATGCGCTGTCTAGGACAATAGAGCACAAAATATCGGATTGAATCACCGGTGGCCTGGAGGTTATCAAGGACCTATATCGTACATCATTTATTCTGGATCGTTAAGAGCCAATGTACTTGAAGAAAGCCGACAGAATAAACACTTGGTTGATATTGACCTGTTGACATTGTGTTACTGCCTCTTGCAAGCACAAGTGTAATGAACGTCAACTCATTGGTTGATCTCTGCAAGTGACCTTGTGGTCAGTGCTGGCTCAGTGCTGCCGAGTGGGGTGTTGTAACAGAGTCTCATCCTTTATAAGTCATTGATGCCACGATCAGACTACAGGATTTTAGCCCCGTTAGTGACTCGATTAGCTATCGCAGCCGATTTCCCAGATCGGCGGGACATGTTCACCACCACCGACATGCGGCACACGACATATGACATATGACATTGACGTGAGACAGGAGAGTGACTGGAGCAACATTTTGTTGTTTGATACAATAACGATAACAAAGTACTGTGCTTTTCATTTCATCTTGTTATGTGCCAAAAACGCAAAAAGAAGTAGCCATTGGTCATGCACCGATACCCTTCATGACATCCACTTTGCAAGGTAAATATGTTCAAGGCAACTCGACAACAGTCAGAAAGCAGACGAGCATTTTTTCAAACAAAATGATTTAAGTATTGAAATGCAAGCAAAATGCAGAGGTAAATGAAGCTGACATGGAGTCAGTCACCACTCAAGCTGAGAAAATTCAGACCCCCCCCCCCCCCCCCCCCCCCCCCGACCCCCCAAAAAAAATCAATGAATAGAACCGTTGACGAAGTCCCAGAGGACTGAACTAGAAATGAGGAGCACATTCGCGTGTCGTGGTTGCATGCAGCTTGGCTCAGGCCTTTCTGTGTGGATTTGACATGTTCTTTTTTGATCTGCCTCCCAGGTGTGAATGTGAACGTAATTGTGGTGTGTCTGTATGTGCGCTGCGATCGACTGTCATTCAGTCCAGGGTGTACCCCACCTCTTTCCTAAAGTCAGCTGCGATAGACTCCAGCTCCCATGATGAAAAAAGGAAAACACTGCAACTGATGTTTTTATGTTGAAATTTGTTCTGCTTTCGTGAGGATTTACTTAGCTCCGTGTCATACAATCTTTTTCCATTTTTGACTGTGCTTAAAATGATTATTCCAATGTTTGAGTCATTAAATCTGAACTGTAGAGTGAGAGGTGAGAGGGAGGACCATTGAGACATTCATCGTATATGCAATAATAGCATAGAGTCCCTATAAGGTGGGATCGAAATGATGACAAAGATAACATGGGCAATGTATCATTACCCCAGACTGTTTGACCATTTCGCACATGGAATGTTGGGACTGGAATTTATTACGATATATGGTAATCACTTTTTTTTCCAATATCTGTAGTATCGGGAAACTTAATTCTGTATTTTAAATCGTATGTATCGGTTTCATATTTCTATGCAATGTGTATGCTGGTAACAGTCAATGGTTTGGACACATCTACCTACCGTGCATGTTTTTGGGAAGTGGGAAGAAACCAGAGTACCTGGAAAAAACCCACGCAGGCACGGGGAGAACATACGAACTCCACAGAGGTGAGGCCGGATTTGAACCCGGGTCCTCAGAACCATGAGGCACATACGTGTGCTAACCCCAAGTTGACAGTTGGCTCGACAGAACGTTACTTTTTTGTCAGATCTCAACCAATCGCCTAAACTTAAGGGATTCACGGAAGATTTAAAGGATTTCCAACCAAAGGTCAAAACCCATGTTGAGGCTCTTGCCAGCATGTACAGTTTGCGGTTTTTCCTACGTTCTAATCAGTAGCTCTGAACAGCAACGAATCATTGCAGCACTTTTATATCACGTCATCATGCAACCGCTTCTTGACAAATTTCAAATTGATCGGATCGTCAATAGACTGTCAGAGGCCTTTCAAAAGAGATATTTTCTTGACACGTAGTGGCATGTGTACTGAAACAATGGAAATACACTTAAAAAACCGTAGATAATAATTCAATCAAGTGCCAAAGAAGCACATCTCAGCTGTGGCTGTGTCCTTTCCTCTGCACTTTTCATCCTTCTAATGCTCTCTCAACTACCAATTTTACAGCTCAGTGCCTGCTGAATCCTCCGTTGCCAACCATAGGTATAAAAACATGCAGCTCAACTTCTTAGCCTCACAGTGAGAAACAATTTCCTCTGCACATGCACTCAACTCCATGACAATGAGTTTATTTTCCCATTGTTAGAGGAGTCAGAGCGGCACGGTGGACGAGTGGTTAGAGCGTCAGCCTCACAGTTCTGAGGACCGGGGTTCAATCAATTTGCATGTTCTCCCCGTGCCTGCGTGGCTTTTCTTCGGGGCACTCCGCTTTCCTCCCACATCTCCAAAACATGCAGGGTAGGTTCATTGACAACTCTAAATTGCCCGTAGGTGTGACTGTGAGTGCAAATGGTTGTTTGTTTCTGTGTGCCCTGCGATTGGCTGGCAACCGGTCCAGGGTGTACTCCGCCTCCTGCCCGATGATAGCTGGGATAGGCTCCAGCATATCTGCAGCATGCAGTGTCATTTGTTGGAATGCAGTCATCTGCTTCTAATTGCATATCAATCAGATATTGGGCAGCAGAGGAGAATAACACCCAAGAAAGCTGTGTAGGGGATGGATGCTGATAAATAGAGTTTACCATCCTGTATTGTTCTGACTGATGGTCAATGGATCTATCCATTATAGCCAGTGTTGGGTCGTAACAAATTGCAAATTTGTTACATTACTGGCAGATAATGTGTAATTAAATTAAAGTGGATTTTGGAAATTTCCCAGATTTTCAGTTATATTTAAAGCAGGTAAAACACAGCAGCATCTTTAGCTGTTGGGAATTTGGGAATGCACCGAACACGACCGGAAGGTCATTCTTCATCATGCAACACGCAGTCATGATTTCCCGAAATAAAATTGCCCACATACCAATTAGCGCCACACACGCTTGTCACAATGTGAACAAAAACAAAGGCAAGAGAAACGTTTAGCTTGTATAACTACGACTATCTTACACAAGGGCGCCGCAAAGCATGCTGGGAACACCCTCCTTCAAAGCTGACACTTGTAACGGGCTCTTTCTGGTCACGTGCCGGCTAAGCGACGTGCCTACGTAGCGGCCACGTCGGTGGGGGTAACATTCCCAGTAGGGTTGGGCATCGAGAATCGAGAACCGATTGGAACCGGGACTAATGTTCCGGTTCTCCCGGAACCGTTCCGATTTAAAAAATTCGGGTCCCAGTTTCGATGCCTAGTCCTCCAACCGCGAAGAAAAAAATGGCGAAAAACAACGAACAAGCGGCGTAAACCAACGAAGAAGAACGCGCACAATGATGGGCTTGTGCCCAACGGCGGCGGCGACGTATCTTAACTTTGTTAAACTGAAAGACGAGTCGTCTCAGTGCAACACTTGGAAAAAGATGACGTTGCGGAAAGGAGGCTTTCACGGTGTGGAGCGTCTGACGTGCTCCAAGTCAGCCTGCACCGCGCGGCGCTTCAGTGAAGCTCAGTCAACTGGGTGAGTGAAACAATAAAATCCGTCTATGCAAACATTGAGACAGCTAACAAGGTTGCACTTTTGCACTGATGCTTTTTAGCGCTTATTTTAGTCCTCAAATCAACGTAAGAGCCACTGCAAAATAATAAAAAAAAACGCTTAACAATGGGCTAAAACGTCGCCGTAGCAACTTTATATCACCATGAATTGGGACAAAATTCAAGTAAACGTTGTCTCACAAACACTACAAACACCTTGTGCCTCATTGGTGGGTAAGCAAAGGAAGTCACGTTTTCCAGCATTTGGTTCCATCCATTAAAATAATATAAATAATAAATAAATCACTGAGTGCCACGGAGGACGACTGGTTAGAGCGTCTGCTTCACAGTTCTGAGGACCGGGGTTCAGTCAACCTAGCATGCATGTTTTGGGGGATGTGGGAGGAAACCGGAGTGCCTGGAGAAAACCCACGCAGGCCCGGGGAGAACACGCAAACTTCACACAGGCGAGGCCGGATTTGAACCCAGGTCCTCAGAACTGTGAGGCGAATGTGCTAACTCGTCATTCGCCGTGCCACCACAAAACAAACATAAGAACAAAGTTTAATCCATCCATCCATTCATTTTCTGAGCCGCTTCTCCTCACAAAGGTCGCGGGAGTGCCGGAGCCTATCCCAGCTATCAACGGGCAGGAGGCGGGGTACACCCTGAACCGGTTGCCAGCCAATCGCAGGGCACATACAAACAAACAACCATTCGCACTCACATTCACACCTGTGGGCAATTTAGAGTTGTCAATCAACCTAGCATGCATGTTTTGGAGATGTGGGAGGAAAGCGGAGTGCCCGGAGAAAACCCACGCAGGCGCGGGGAGAACATGCAAACTCCACACAGGCGGGGCCGGGGATTGAACCCCAGTCCTCAGAACTGTGAGGCAGACGCTCTAACCAGTCGCCCACTGTGCCGCCATATTGTATATCATGGAATATAAATGAATGTGTCAGGAAAGAAATACATGAGAAGGAGCCCAAAATGATCTGACATTGAAAATATGCCAATGCAGACGTCAATATAATCATAAAATTGCGTTTGTCATGCAAGTGCTTTTACGTTTTATCCGTGAGTTGCACTTTGAAGTCATTATCTGTGACAGTAACAATCATTGTCTGGGATTTCTCACCACAATTCCTCTCCAACAAAATGCAATGCAAAGCAATGTGGCTTTCAGCCACGGCTGGCGAGTTACCTTCGTTCACTTTTTCTTTGTCTTCTCATAAAGTTAACGCACACCTTTATTACTAAAATAAGAGAGAGATTAATTGATGTACCTGAGCATGAACACCTTCATAAATATAAAGACCTTGTTGGCTCATTCTCATACACACAGTATGTTGTTGTTGTTCCACTAGGATTGGCTGCTATTCAAGTATAACCGTGAGCTGCTCGAGGGTTAATGTCGTGCTAAACGACCCCGCTGGCCCGTTGTTGTTGTTGTTTTTCCAAAGTACTACTCCTAAAGTATTTACTCCAAGTTCGCTCTCTACGCATGTTGGGAAACTCAGAGCATTGTTGGAGTGTGCCGTTCGGTTATTCACAGTGCCTTAGCGGCCGGATGTTTACAGGCGGAACTGCCACATTCAATGTGGCGGATGCGCTGACCGTCACGCTGGCTCGCGAATGGTTCGTAAAATGGAGCGCGCTCTGCCTCTTTGAAAACCGCACTCACAGAACGCGGTGAGCGCGTCAGATTGAATTTCCGAACGTACCCAAAGTCATTCCGACATAGGAGCTATGGCTTGTCCCAATGTTAGCTACTGCATTGTTAGCGAGCAATGCTATTTGCATAAAATAGACACTTGACCGCAGCTGTATAACACTCATGCTATCGATTCAAAGTTACTGTCTATTTTTGGGGAATCCAGTCAATTAAAAATACAAGTATGTGATAGACAGAAATGCTCCTGAGTCCATCAAGTTCCTGAGGAAGTCTGAGTTGACTCCAGCCACATCTCCAATAGTAGCTCCAACGTGTCCTAGTTGTATTTCTTTCTCTATCTGATTCCATCTCTTTAGCCTTCCTGGTCTCTTCTCTCAGCTTGTGTTTCCTTGTATTAGAAGACCCATTTGTTGGCAAACGAGGGAAAGCCGCCGAAAGCCTCCGCCATTGTTCCCAGAAAGCTATTTATAAATAGCTTTCAGGCTGAGAAAGTGTGGTCACCGCACGAGACTGTTGCACGTTTCTGGTTCTCGTCTTTCAAAATAAAACTATTTAAGCAATAGAAGTCCAACATCTCATGATATAGTTAAAAAAAAAAAGTGCTGCCTGCGATGCACTCCGGAGCAGTCTCCAAAACACCAGTTGAGAAAACGACTGTGTAACGATGAATAAAGCCATTCAAATTCAACAGGCGGTTCAGAGGTGCTGCAACTGATTGGAGTAGGAGTAACATCTTCAAGGCTGTTTTCCAACTGCCATATATGGATTAAGAAAGGTACCGTAGCTATTTTAGTGGCATTGCTATTGTACTTGGCTGAGAGAAACTCCAGCCCCGCCGCGACCCCGAACAGGATAAGCTTTATGGAAATGGATAGAATGAATGGATGCTACCATGTGTGACTGCACTCTGCGGGGAATGTACCATTGCTGTGGGAAATGACACTGGTATTTCACTTTTAAGATAAACCCATACATTTTGTTTCAGGGGAAGCAATTTACAGACTACACGTGGCGCGAGATATTAAGAGAGATTTGGCGTGATTGGTGTACCAGGGTTGTCAAAGCAATGAATGAATCTTGTGTCATTGTAATGTGAATATAATTGTGTCAACTTCCAAAGATATGGCAAAAACATCAGCAGTCCAGGATTTGGGGAGTTTCATGCCCTCAAAAAGAGGGGCCCTGAAAAACAACCTCTGGCTCAAGCCTACATGGAGAGAACAGCGACTGTTTGAAAAGTATCTCACATGGATCAGACCAATGACAGTATCCTTGAGGGAAATGTTTTTAATGCTAAATACAATGAAAGGACACCAGGTAGCAAGAAGCTTGTCATTTCCTATTGACATGAAGATCAATTTCAAATGCTAAGCCTCGAGCAACAGCGTGGTCTTGCCTCTCAATAAATCACAGGGTAGACATTTGACATCTCAACCAAAATAAGCCAATTGAAATACATTATTATTATTATTTTTTACCTAATGTCATTTTATATTTATTTTGCTTCTGTCATATCTCCTAGACTTTTCAAGGACAACCCAGGTCAGAGTAATCTCACAGCTATAAATAGTCTGACCTCCTCCTGCTCTCGCCATATTGTGTGCATGGGTCCATTGCATATATACAAAAAGCCAGTAAGGACATTCTTGCCAACTATTTCAGAACTATGTGTCGCATTGTGACTTTCATGAAAGGCTTCTGGTTATATGATGATGATGAGTATCATCACAAGATAATATTTAGCACGATTGTCCGGCGAGTGCTGGCCAGGTCGACGTTGGCCTACTAGGGACAGAAGGAGCTGCTGCCTCAACGTTTATATTTCTCTCAGGTAAACCAGATAGACGCAATCAAATGCTGTTAAATAACAATGGTAAAAGCTTTTGTCTAATGTGAAGCTTGTATGAGTGCTTGTATGTTGCTGTGCTTTTAAACGACACTAAGCTAAGTTAGCAAGAGCTAACGTTTTAGCTCACACTGGTCATGATTGTCCCAACATTCAAACATGGTTTAGTTTTCATCTTAAACTTTCAAGCTACGCGAAATGAATAATTTTCATTGAATCATAGCTAAATGATTAAATGCGACTGATTACAGATTTTTCCAGTGTGGCTTGCACACATCCTCCCGGAATGACTTCTAACCCACCCAACGTGCGCAAACGGCTCATGTGTGTGCCCACACCAAAGAGGTGTAATTCTTTTAAATCTTGGGTTGGCTGTTAATCATGGAGCGTGGAGTCATCCTGAGACTTGTGAATGCAACAGAAATCCATTTGGAAAACATAGCACACTTTAAATCTGGAATTAACTTCCCTTGTTCCATATGTGGAACTTAATGAACTGAGCTGCACAGATGCATCAACCCAATTAAACACCTTTGGGGTGTATGGATCTTGTCTGCCCGGCTGTCTCGTCCAACATCAGTGACCTCACAAATAGTTTTTCAACAAATGGGCAAAATTACCCCCCAAAAATACATTTTTAAAACATTTTCCATTTTCAGTTTCAGTTGATAAAAAAGCCAGGTTTCCAAATATAACCCCAATTCCAATGAAGTTGAGACGTTGTGTTAAACATAAATAAAAACAGAATACAATAACTTGCAAATCATGTTCAACCTATATTTAATGGAATACACGACAAAGACAAGATATTTCATGTTCAAACTGATAAACTTGATTGTTCTTAGCAAATAATCATTAACTTTGAATTTTATGGCTGCAACACCTTCCCAAAAAGCTGGGACAGGGTCGTGTTTACCACGGTGTTACATCACCGTTTCTTTGAACAACATTCAATAAACATTTGAGAACTGAGGACACGAATTGTTGAAGCTTTGTAGGTGGAATTCTTTCCCATTCTTGCTTGATGTACAGCTTCAGCTGTTCAACAGTCCGGGGTTTCCGTTGTTGTATTTTACGCTTCATAATGCGCCACACATTTTCAATGGGAGACCGGTCTGGACTGCAGGCAGGGCAGTCTAGTACCCACACTCTTTGACTACGAAGCCACGCTGTTGTAACACGTGCAGAATGTGGTTCGGCATTGTCTTGCTGAAATAAGCAGGGGCGTCCATGAAAAAGACGTTGCTTGGATGGCAGCATATGTTTCTCCAAAACCTGTATGTACCTTTCATCATCAATGGTGCCTTCACAGATGTGTAAGTTACCCATGCCATTGGCACTAACACAGTCCCATACCATCACAGATGCTGGCTTTTGAACTTTGCGTCCATAACAGTCTTGATGGTTGTTTTCCTCCTTGGCCCGGAGGACACGACGTCCACAATTTCCAAAAACAATTTGAAATGTGGACTCGTCGGACCACAGAAGACTTTTCCACTTTGCATCAGTCCATCTTCGACGAGCTCGGGCCCAGAGAAGCCGGCGGCGTTTCTGGGTGTTGTTGATAAATGGCTTTTGCTTTGCATAGTAGAGTTTCATGTTGGACTTACAGATGTTGTGCCAAACTGTATTTACTGTGATTTGTTTTTCTGAAGTAGTCACTGATGGTGTAGTGGTACACTCACCTGACTTTGGTGCGGGCAGCGTGGGTTCAGTTCCCACTCAGTGACGGTGTGAATCTGAGCGCAAATGTTAATGATTATTTTCTAAAAACAATACAGTTTATCAGTTTGAACATTAAATATCTTGTCTTTGTAGTTAGTGTATTCCATTAAATATAGGTCGGACATGATTTGCAAATCATTGTATTCTGTTTTTATTTATGTTTAACACAACGTCCCAACGTCATTGGAATTGGGGTTGTAGTTACTTTCATACATTTGTGCTTTTTGCGTATTTCCATAAAATAAAATGGACTTTTCTTGAGAGCCTGCAATATATCTTACCAGCAGATGTGTCAGTCATGTCTTATTAGAATTCAAGCATTGATCCATTCCAGCCCGCGACACTACAGAGGATTAGCGGTGAAGAAAATGGATGGATGATCCATTCCATCATTTTCCTCCTGCACTTAATTAATAAATGAGTCTATTGATTAACTGTAATGGTATTGGTTCAAGCAAGAAGCAGGTATAGTTACTGCTCTAGCAATTGTAATTAAAGAGGTTTCTCATACTGCTGGTCACTACCATAGTTGAATTGTTATATTAAAGTTATTACCATATTCATTGCTAACTTTTACTTCCAACATTTAATTCAAGAGCATCATAAACTTTTCTTGATGATGATAGTGAGAGGGTGATGCCACAAATCTATGAGGAAAGGAACGTCAAACAGTGTTTAACACTTAAAGCACATTCAAAATGGAACGATAATTTAGCGAGCACTCTGAGCCTCTGTAAAAGCCTTTTCCCAACGCATTTAGGAGGCAGTGCGCCATCGACAAACCCATTAATTGTGTATGTGCTGCGAAGACGTGACAGCGCAACGCCCTGTCGCTTTGCGTAGCGATGCTCAAGATGGCCATTTGGTGTCACGGCGCCGCACCTTGAGTTGAGAGCAGGGTAGCTGTGGCATCAGACGGGTACCAACGACAATGAACAGACATGAATAGAAGAACCCTTACTGGATACGCAAGTGTGCTGAAGCAGCCCGGCTAACCGACGTGCCTGAGTGGCGGCCATATTGGGGAGGTTGACATTCCCCGGCGCAATGCGCAGGCATCTTTGTTGTCTTGGTTTTCATGCCCTCCACAAACATGGAATATGCAGACACATTGCCCCGGCTCGCTTTGCCTTGTCGTAGTTGTGTTGTATCTACCTTTTGTTCATATCAACAATGCCAGGCATCCTAACGACCTTCCTTTTTTGCATTCTCCAAAAAATGTTCCCCTTTGTGGTTTTGGATTGCGCCGCCAACTTGGAGCATAAATAGTTGAGTTTCTCCACTTCACCTCAGGCTAGTGTGTCCTAACTACGCCTTTTCTGCATGAACTGAAGAAAACTGCTCAGATGAAAAGTGAAACGTCAACCAGAACGTTCCAGTTGTGATCTATTCAATGCCCTGAGAATGAAATTATGTGGATGAATGTGAATATTCACAGGTTTGACCAACAAGTAAGAAAAGCATCCATGCGCCTTCAACCACTTCCAAATCAGTTCACACCGAATGCACAGTATCTTAGCCATAGAATAGAAGCGACATAAAAGCAAAGGCTCACATTTTGTGTGGGAATTTGTTATCAAAATGATATGAGAGTGGAAAATTCATTTTCATTGACAGTATATTCTTTATTGAATTGATTTATGTTTGGGCGGCACGCTGGACAAATAAAATAGAGTACATTTTATTTTTGACTACGAAGGTTTCCGTGAATACACGTATGAAACTTGTTGGGTTCAGTATCTCCAACAAGGTTAAGAACCATTGATCTAAAACATGTAATGTGGCCCAGTATGTCCTCCAGTCTCATACTTGAGATTTATTGAGAAATATATTGTCCTGGTTGAGGATCTAATGACTGTGATAAAGCTCACTTGCTGTGTCACGACTTCTGGTAGGAAAATCGTTTATCAGTTTCTAATCTATGCCTTGACACATCCTATAAAGCAATACTATTTCTGACACCCAATCAAAACTGTTTCTATTACTTCTCATAATTGTGTTATTTAACTGAGGATGAATTAAATTGGCTAGTTTTAAATTAAACAGAACGTGAAAATTAGTAAGAGAGAGAATTTTCTCTGTAGAGACAGATTGGCGATTTGGAGTATCTGCAGGTTTAAGGTGCTATTTCCCCCCATGCTTCAGTGTGTATATCCATCCATCCATCCATCCATCCATCCATTTTCTGAGCCGCTTCTCCTCACTAGGGTCGCGGGCTGCTGGAGCCTATCCTAGCTACCTTCGGGCGGGAAGCGGGGTACACCCTGAACCGGTCGCCAGCCATTCGCAGGGCACATCGAAGCAAACAACCATTCGCACTCACATTCACACCTACGGGCAATTTAGAGTCTACAATCAACCTACCACGCATGTTTTTATAATTTTGGGATGTGGGATGAAACCGGAGTGCCCGGAGAAAAGCCACCCAGGCACGGGGAGAACATGCAAACTCCTCACAGTTCTGAGGACCGGGGATTGAACCCCGGTCCTCAGAACTGTGAGGCAGTCGTCCACCGTGCCGTCCGTGTGTCTGTGTATGTGTGTGTGCGCGTGCATATATATATATATATATATATATATATATATATATATATATATATATATATATATACGCACACACATATAGTATTCATACTGTATTGTGAAATGTGAAAAAATGGACAAAGCTCCCAAATATTGCCAAAGGTTTAACAAATTTAGCAATCCAAACTCAAACGATTAAGTACATAAAAAAATACTAACAGAAATCATCCTTTTTAGATTCACTTGCGCTTTCTTGCAATTAAAACAATCAGGAGGAATTTTCTGATTTAGTATAATATTACCTCAACAATGATCTCTTGGATATTACATTAATTGTTGGAAATGGTTTAACTACTGTATAAGTAGCCTATATGGTATATATCAAATGACATTAGTTTGCTTTCATTTCTTCAAGGTGAACAACAAAAAGTTAAATACCACATCAGAGGCCTAAGGTGCTGTAAATTCTAATGTTTTACATCGATTCATATTGTGACTTATTTATACCTTTGTTTTGCGCTGTGTTCCAGCAAACAGCGATTTCAAACATAATAAAAATAAAACGAGAGGGTTGGTAAACCACATGCGAAGTCAAGCCTTTTACTCAAAAGACGAACTCCTTATTATATCATGTTTTGTCCTCCCCTCTGTCCAATCGAGGTATATTTGTGGATTGCATTTCACCTGCAGGGTTTGATGGGTAATTGAGGGCAGAAAGCCTGCAGAGATAAGATATTTATATGAGGGAGGTTTAATTTATCTTATCACTGACAGCATATGCAGTGGAAGATCTCATTTGAGATCCACGAACACAAAGGCTCAGACATGCAATTGGAGGCAGTCGCAGCGCAAATGTTGCTGGTTTCACACCAGATAATATCGCATACATGATATGCTCCGTGGTCAATCACATTGTTGAAACAAGCTTTCTGCACTCAGTTTGACCAATGGAGCCCTTGAATGCAAATGCATGCAGCATTCCTTAGATTACGTAGATGCAGATGTGAGGGTCGAGACGCAACTCACGTGCTGAGTACAAATATGTTTTTCTTTTTATTTTCTCTTAGGTAGCAGCATGTAAGCAGGTACAGTTACAGACCCAGGTCCAGATGTACTGTATATTTGGACAGTGAGCATATATCAGACTCAGAATCGGCAGAGTCTCCGGTAGTTGGAGCCGCTCTAGTACGACAACGGACGGTCAATTGACAGAGAACGCTTTGGAGACAGAAAGGCATGGACAAAAAAAAAACAGTCACTGAGCAATAAAAGGTTGCTAGTAGTCTGCTAATGCCGGTACAATTTGTATTTTTATTTGTATTTTTTTTTGGACAATTGTGCCAAAAAAATATATATACATATAATTTGTCCACTAGAAACCACTATGGTGGATTTAAAATAAAATAAAAACTCAATATATGAGTAAAGCATAGACTTGATTTAAGATGTTTCGCGAAAATCGAACGTAATGCAGGAATTGCAGAAATTGACATCTATTTTCAGGGGGCTCAAAAGTATCCAGACATGAAACAAGATTGTAAATATAAAACATAATTTGTAATACTCAAGTGAAAATCCTTTGCATTCAATGGATGTCTGGAGCCCACTGAACATATCTTTGCCTTTTAAAAAGTCTTCGGCTCGTAGTCGGCTTTGGGCTATTTTCCATCCTGTGAAGTGCAGTCCTGGTAAAATTGCAGTATGTGGGTGAATGTTTAGCCCATCTACCTTAGAATTCATGTCTGCTGCACATAATCAATAAACACTAATGAGCCTGTTGAATCGGTACTGATTCCTTTCCCATCATTCTATCGCAAGTTTACTTTATTTTCATCTGTACTAAAAATCTGATTCCAAAACTCGAGTTGTCCCGATCCACTCACGTGATCCCAAATCACGGCCAATCACGTAATTTTCAGATGATTGGGTGAAAAAGATCAGATTTTTAGATTTTCATCATTCTTAAACATCATAAAGTGACAAAATAATCCCGATGTACAAAGACACTGCACTGCCAAATTTAAAATTAATATCTTCTTTTTTTTGCCAACAATGTAACGTTTTGTGTTCGTGTAGTGGAATGAAATACTATGACAGATACTCAAAATCAAGTGACTTCGGAATTGGTTGCCAAAAAAATGCAATCAGCGCAGGAACATTGGAAGCTTTAAACAGGTTTTCTGGCAATATCTGGCTTTCCTCTGCGTGAATGTTACCACTGTTTTGCAACTTCTTGGCAATGCATTTACCATATTCCTATCAAGGCATCTCTTGATTGAAGTTTTTTTTTTTTTTTTTAATTCACAGTTCTGAGGAGCGGAGTTCAATCCCCGGCCTCGCCTGTGTGGAGTTTGCATGTTTTCCCCGTGCCTGCGTGGGTTTTCTCCGGGCACTCCGGTTTCCTCCCACGCCCCAAAAACATGCATGAATTGGAGACTCTAAATTGCCCGTAGGTGTGAATGTGAGTGCGAATGGTTGTTTGTTTGTATGTGCCCTGCGATTGGCTGGCGACCAGTTCAGGGTGTACCCCGCCTCCTGCCCGATGATAGCTGGGATAGGCTCCAGCACGCCCGCGACCCGAGGTTGGAGAAGCGGCTCAGAAAATGGATGGAAGGATGGATGGATACTCTGTCATAATATTTCAGGTTTTGATTGGAATGCTTAGTGGGTAAAGAGGTTAGGCCATGGATTGCCTGCACTTCTACTGTTTCTCATCTATAACCCGATGTTTTCTTCTCTTGATAGTATAATGTTAGGTTAGATTTTGTGTCCATTGCCTGTTCCAGCAGTTAAAATTAAAGAACTGACAGTATTAAAAAACACTTCAAACAAATTTGCCAACACAATATCTGATGAGGTCATTTGCAAATGCCATGCCAGGTTTTGTGTACAATACGTATTAAGATCAATAACTGAATATAGACAATTAAATTACAAAGGTATTGAAATACAAATCTGCGATTGGGTGGAAACCAATCCAGGGTTTACCCTGCCTCTCACCCAAGGTAGGCAGAGATAGCAGCATGCTCACCTGCGACCCTATTGAGGATAAACTTGATCAAAAATGGATAGATGGATGGACAAAATAAAAATATCAACATAATTGGCAATGCATTACCATTCCCAAGAATGCATTTGGAATACTACTCTTTTTTTTTTAACACAGTTAAAAAACTGGCCTGGAGACTAGTTGGCGATCTCATGGCGACTTGAGTCTCTGCTGGTTGCAGAGATGTCTCTATGATGTGACTTGAGTCTCTGCTGGTTGCAGAGATGTCTCTATGATGTTTCCAAGAGTCTCCTGGAGACTAGCTGGGTAGCCAGGGTGTCTCGGTGAAATCGAACTTGTGCGATTTCTTTGGAGACCTTTGGTGTCTCCTCTACATGGTCACTATCGAGAGAACCCATGACGTCGGTTAATGTCACAAAACTGCACGCAACCTTCACCAACATTTATATGGACACCTCTACCGATGCCCACATCAACCTCTGAAAAAATCAGAACAATCGCTCCAATATTTAAAATTTTATGGACATAAAAGTGTTATCCTATACACGTTCAGAAAAAGCTTAACTTCGCTTGATGTCACAAAACTGCAATCAATCGTTACCAAAATGTACGGAGACATATCTGCTTATGCCCACTTCAACCTCTGAAAATATCAGAACGATTGCTCCAATATTTTGTATTTTATGGACATTAAAGTGTTTTCCTTATTCGAGTCCCAGTATCCGTGCTCCATTCTTAGTCAATGGACCACAACAGACACACACACACACACACATTACATACGTTATGCAGTATATTTAATGAAAGAATATTATACTATATATAGGCCTATATCATTAATTCTCACGTTGTGTGGAGACGTCTATCAGACATCCTCCTGGTGAGACTGCAAGTAATATTTTGGTCTCCCAGGTCCCTCAGTCGCTGCGACATTTCCACCAGTGAGATAACGAACAGCCCTGCAGATGTTCTTTTTGTGTTGACAAACAAAAAACGAAGTATTTCATAAAAACACCGTAAACCTATGTGTCAAGATAATTCTCGGCGGAAGAAATGTTCTTTTATTTACAAGCTTAATTGGTCCTCGAGTGGGGTTGGTAAGTTGAAGAATTTGTAAATTAAACAATTTACCCATAAGAAATAATGTCAACATTAATAATTGGTTCTAGCCTCAACAAAAGTCCTTATTTTGGTAAAGTTTTGTACACTTATCCATGCTTTAGACACTGTTAAACAAAAACATACCTTTGCTGTTAATCGAAGAAGAAGAAGAAGAATCACCTTTATTGTCATGAATATGCATGCATGCACACAAAATTTGTTCTCTGCATTTGACCCATCACAGTGAACACACACACACCTGTTAGTAGAACACAGTGGAGCAGGGGGCAGCTGACGCGCCCGGGAAGCAATTCAGGGTATCGGTGTCTTGCTCAAGGACACCACAGCCGTGAATCCGGGGGGTGTTGGCGAATGGTCCGGTCGGGTTCTTTAACCTCGGTCCACCACGGTGGCAGGCAATGATCTTAACCAATGGGCCACGGCTGCCCATCCCATGACCATTAATCATCTGTTCACAGCATTATATTCATTATCCAAAGTTGTCAGCACTTGGTTTATTACAATCAAAGTAAGGGTGACTAGTTATTGTCTTTCAAACAAACAGAATGGAAGGTGTCTTCTTAGGCGGAAGTACAGTACATGCTTATTATGTACTGCGGCTGAAATAAGTATTTAACACGGTGTGGGGCTGCTTTTCGGCAAATGGTACTGGTAAACTTCACATTATTGAAGGAAGGATGAATGGGCAAATGTACCGAGACATTCTTGACAAAAATCTGCTACCATCTACGAGGATGATGAAAATGAAATGGGGGTGGACATTCCAGCAGATAATGATCCAAAACATACTGCCAAGGAAACTCTCAATTGGTTTCAAATAAAAAAAAAAAAAATAAAGCCCAGAATGGCCCAGCCAATCAACTGACTTGAATCCAATCAAAAAGCTATGGAAAGAACTGAAACTCAAGGTCCATAAAAGAAGCCCACGGAATCTTCAAAATTGGAAGACTGCTTGTGTGGCTGAATGGGCCAAAAGAACACCAGAGCAATGCATGCGACGAGTTTCTCCATCTTGAAGCTGTCATTGCAAACAAAGGCTTTTGTAAAAAGTATTAAAAACCAGTTAACATGTTCAATACTTTTCCCCTGTGTCATTTCACATTATTACACACAATGTATTTTCTTATTTGTTATACTTTCGTTGTATGTATGGATTATTTGGGTTGTTCCCAACATCTGGTAAATTGTTTCGCTCAATAGCACCTTTGCGAATATATTTAATGAGAAAAGTGGTGCCGCGTTAAATACTTATTTCAGCCTCTGTATTCTTTGCAATTATTTGAATTAAGATATGTGACTGCTGAAGAGGGTCTTTCGATGTTTACTTAATCTGTTTGACCTCTGTTTTTCTCTACAGGACCTTGGTGGGGTGAGTCCACCTCAAAGGAACTGGAAAGGCATTGCGATTGCCTTGCTGGTCATCCTCGTGGTTTGCTCCCTCATCACCATGTCAGTCATTGTCCTCACACCAGGTAAAATTCATGATCAGACTCTGGAGTCTGGTTTTGCAATGCAGTCCACACGTCAAACACAGCAATTTTCTCTTTAAACAAATAACAAGAAGAAACCACACATGTTGGATGTATAAATGTATATACTGTATACTGTACATAACTACACAGAACATTTATTAACTGGTAGCTCAAACAACTATAGTTTTAATACAAATACAATTAACTCGGCTCTGAAACAACTCAACGCACTTTCTACCTTAGTTTATAATCTTACTGAAACTGACTCCACACCACTGTCTGAAACAGTCTTCTTGGATAACCATTCAGAAAACAGGATGAAATGACAACAGGGTCTGCAATTTAGAAGGGGTCATTCATACAAATACACCCACCATTTTATTTACTGCTAATCCAGTTTCAAAAGTCACAAGCAATCTGAATTCTAAGATAAGACTAACTGATGGCTAGTCCATCATAATACTAATTACAGTAATTCCTCTCTCGCTCTCTCACTCTCACTCTCTCTCGCGATCTAACCATCTATCCATCCAGCCATCCATTAATCTAGCTATTTAAAGAGATACATTCCACAATTGAAATACAAAAAAAAACAGTTGCATGACTACAAAAGTTTACAACATTTCAAAAGATGTAATGTGGAGGTTGCATGTTTTCTCCGGGTACTCCGGTTTACTCCTCCATCTCAAAAACATGCATGCTAGGTAAATTGAAGACTCTAAATTGCGTGAAAGTGTGAATGTGACTGCGAATGGTTGTTTGTTTGTATCAGCCCTGCGATTGGCTGGCAACCAGTTAAGGGTGTAGCCCCGCCTCTGGCCCAGAGTCAGCTGGGTGAGGCTCCAGCACGCCCGCGACCCTAGTGAGGCTACACGGTTCAGAAAATAGATTTGCTTTGAAGAGCGACCTTTTCAATATAAATTTGTTGATGTGTTCCTGAATGTATTCGCTTTTAAAGAAGTGGAAAGTGTGTGTGAAATTATGCAGATTGATTCTCTCTTTTGCTAATTCGGTGAGCTCTAAAACAAATGTATTAAGTAAAGGATTTGCACCAAGAAACAAGCTTCGAGCCTGATGTGACTGAGATCATCCCTTGACCTTTCAGCCACTGCTGTATTCCATGATTGGCTACTCTCTAGGCCTCCAAGTAGAAATATGCTGTGTGGCGTTTGCAAGGTTAGCCAATATGGCTGACATTCCAAATCATTTGGCCCGACCCCTCCTCTGCTCACAATCAGCAGCTGTTCTATTTAAAAAGGCACTTTCCATTCCCATTTAGCATTTTATGTTCAAAAGTGAAACATCTGAAAAAATTATTCCACTCATGATCATGTAAATATATTATTTTGTGGGTTGTGTTTGTGGTTAGCACATCTGCCTTACAGTTCTGAGGACTCGCCTGTGTGAAGTTTGCATGTTCTCCACGAGCCTGCGCGGGTTTTCTCCTCCCACAGCCATAAAAACATGCATGGTAGGTTAATTGAAGACTTTTAATTGCCCGTAGCTGTGATTGTGAGTGCAAATGGTTGTTTGTTTACATGTGCGCCGCGATTGGCTGGCGACCAGTGCAGGGTGTACCCCGCCTCCTGCCGGATGATAGCTGGGATAGGCTCCAGCATGCCCGTGGCCCGAGTGAGGATAAGCGGTGTAGAAAATGGATGGATGGATTAAAAACCATGTGTGTGGCTGCCTGAGCTGTACATGCAGTTGCCAGTGGGGACAATCGTTGAAAATGAAATCGTTGACTTTGCAATATTAATATCTCGAATATTCATATCTATATATCGAAACGATATATAGATGGCACCTTGGACGACAAAATGGGTGGGAATCAATGCGAGGCTGCACAGCAACAGAGAAATATTAAATGCTTTTGACAATGGTAGCATATAAAAGGCCCATAGTAATTTAAAAACAATGTAATCTCTTATCCCTTAGAAGCACTTACACTTTGTCAAATTGCTTTTTGAAAGCCACAGAAATTAGTGATGGGAATTCCGTCTCTCTTTACAGAATCGACTCTTTTGGATCGGCTCACTAAAAAAGAGCCGGCTTTTTCGGCTCTAGAACGGCTCGTCAGATTTTTTTGTTACTTAAATGAATTTACTCTGCAAACATCATGTAAAATTATGCATACTGATGTAAAAAATGTCCAATATTTTCCATATTTATTATAACAGTTTGCCTTTATTTATTCACGGTACTTGGTCCTACAATAAAACAAAATACAAAAACAAACAACTATTTCGAGTTGAACTAATAAATATCCATCCATCCATCCATCCATTTTCAACACCGCTTCTCCTGGTTAGGGTCACGTGGCGCTGGAGCCTATCCCAGCCGACTTTGAGCAAAAGGTGGATTACACCCTGATGTAAAACAAAAATAAAAAAAATCTGCATTCGGATAACTTATTGATTGGCATTGAGAAAGCAAGTTGCTCAGCTTTGAGGAGCTGATCTGGTTTCTTCTGTGGTAAATGATTTGTTGTCTCCTGTTTTGGAGAAGGCTCACTCAGAAGGGACTGACATTGCTACAGTGGGTAACAGTTGCATTAGACACACTGGAACCTTCATTAATACCAGGTTCAAATGCTTGTGTTTATTCTTCTCATTGCACGGATGGGTGCCTCAGCAGGTTGTGCAGCCAAGCACGATAAGAGATTTTTTTTAATTTTTGTTTTACATCATTTATATTTTGTTGTGAGATTTTTTTTCCTGCAGATTTTACACTGCCTTTGAATTGTAAATAAAGTTTGTGTCCAGATTTGACTCCTTTTCCTGCTATCGCTCATTTTCTTAACTATTCCTTACCAGCACGTTTGTTTTCTCTTATGGCCCCTCGCTCTGTTTCTCACTCGTCTTCCTTCCTCCGCCTGTGTGCTGCCACTCCTCCCCACCTCTGCTCTGCATATTGACCAATCACGCGCAAGCTCTTTCTTCAGGAAATGACGAAAGCAGCTCTCAATCTTGAGCCGGGTCTCATCGTTCGCTTCAAAGATCCGTATCTTAGAGCCGTTTCGTTCGTGACCGACACATCACTCACAGAAGTGCATGCGTACCTCAACAGAGGATATAGTCAGACAGGGGAAGCAATACAGAAAATGAAATACTAAAAAAACAATCCAATAGTCTTACTGGTATAGTCTTAGTAGTGCTGTTGAAAGAGATGCATCATCGCAGGTAACCCGTCCTGAAAGATTCAATCCGAATCTGAATTTCAAACAGTCATGCAACATACTAGTATTGTGTCTTATTAATTACAATAGACTTTTAAACAGGGGTAACAGTCATATTATGTTATTACATGTTGGTGAGAGGAATCTCAATGAATGCCTTATAATTACAGCTGACACCCAAGCTGGAAGTGACACCAAACTGACTGTGGAGGATCTCTTTAAACCAGAGTTCAAGGTCCACGACCCAAAGGCTAATTGGATCAACGGTGAGTCATACAGTCGGCATGCAAAACATTCCTTGTTAGTCGTGAACCAGCTGCTCTGTATTTGATTTCAACATTCTTTGTTGTTACAAAATAATTCGCTATTTTTTTCTTGGCAGACATTTGATGGTACATACTTTATACCACTTAAGGTGTGCTAATGTGTATACGTACACTCCATATTTATGTCACTATTGTGCTCTGTTAAAGAACTATGGTCCATCTCTCTGTTATGTCTCCCCACATTGTAATTGAGACTCACTAACATCCAAACTCCGCTGTTTGGAGTTATGTTACAGTTTCTTCTTTACATTGGATATGTCCCTTATTTGCCAGAAGGGGATCATATGTTGAGCCTGATGGTCTTGGCTGAAAATAAACCATATAAAGGCAATCTGATTATGATTTGCTTCGAGTGAGGAGAAAGATGATACCTCAGAGGGAGAGGATGGACAGGATTGTGGCATTCCTGCGGTGGTCACTGTCTGTCTCTTTCGATGCTGCCCTGACTTTTCCCCTATTGCCCATGAACTGCATAAGTGTAACAGCATGCCTCAGGGCAGGAGAAAGAGGCAAGGCCTTCCATCAATATTTCATTCCCAAGTGACATTTTTCCACTATCTTCACAACGCCATCTCATTCCCTGAGCTGACCTTAGGCTAGAAAGGGACAACTAATGTTGTGCGATGCGGCAACCAGTAAAAATAAGCTTTGCAGGTTGGTTTATGGATGGATTGGACGAAATAAACTCCTGGCCAATGAGGAAAGCGAGATTTTTCTTTTTTTTTAGGCTTTTGGGGATTGAGCTGGAAGTGATCTTAGTCAGAATCACACTGATACTGTATGATCATATTTGAGCTACTCTCTTGTACAAACTAATTTAGCAAGTCAGACTTGAAATTTAATTGGTTAAATAATTCCATAAATGTAGTATGCAGAAATTTACAAACACTCATAATGGTAATAGTATCGTAATAGTAATTTTGGTCTTTTAATGATTTAAAATATTTTTTTTCCAGGGCGGAATGATGATATAACACTCTGTACTGTTCTGATTGATTTTCAAAAACAATAATTGAATACACAAGTTTCAATTTAGAATTTCTCGAAATCTACGGTGAATCGATGCAGGGGTGTGCAGAGACCTTTGCATGAGCAGCCATTAGGTCCCTAATTCAGGATTAGCTGTAGCAGTTCCTGTTCAAATGCTTTCATAAACACTACTCAAACACTCACACATGCATGTCAAACACGCTCATGCGTGCAATTTAAACATACTCACGTGCACATTTAGTTAGGTAGTTCAATTCCAAATTCTTTTGACATGTGCTCGTGAGCACGATTGGCATGCGTGTCAGTGCGTTTGACATGCGTGTCAGTGCGTTTGACGTGTGTGTGAGCATGTTTGACATGCGCGCGTGAGTATGTCGACAAGTTAGTGTGTTCGAACGTATAAGTGTGTTGAAGTGGTGTTTATGAGAACAAGACATTTAGTTGTGCGTATGAAAGCTTTGCAAGAGTCTTTATGACAGCTGAGCAAACACATTTCACTATTGTGTATGAGAGTCTTTCAGTAGTGTATATGTGAGCATTTGAAGAGTAAGTGTGAGGGCTAATGCTGAATGATGTCCTTGGAGGGGCATGTGGGGGGGCATATGCTCAAAGTTAAAAGGTGGGCACATAGAACAAGAGTTTGAAACGCCTTACAGAAACATACTGTACTTTATCAGTTGCACTGTGTATTTTGTATATATCTGAAATTACGTATGTGTTTATTTTAATTTATTTTTACAGGGACAATGCACAATAAAAATAAATTGGACCAGAGTTAGCTAGAAGATAATTTTCATCTTTTGTCCTTAGGCAGGGAGCCAAAAAGCAAACAAACAACACAGCACAAGAATGACACAATATAAAAACATCACCGTATATAAAAGTCCATCATTGTGAGATATTGAATAAATATCAGCACACTAAGTGTAATAAATTATAGCATAGCTGCATGATAAATAAAATAATTCATGTTTTGAGAATTGAAATAAATACAAGGCAATCTTTGGTGATTGCCATTTTGACCTAAATTTATCCAGTTTGAGGTTGTTTTTTCTCTCTCTGATATGTGCAGGCATAGAGGTCCACTTTTCCACAGCTTTAACAGAGAAAGGATATTGACGAAAGGAAGTCTTCCTGAACGGTGGTGCCCAGTCACCTCTTGTTTGGTGCTTTGGTCATCCTGACACTGCCATTCCCAGGATAGACAAAGCAGAGGGGGTGGTGCAAGATTATGAATAATTTTAAACATCAGGAATGCATCAGAGTAAAATAAGAAGTTGTCGAATTGAGATTATATTTTTCCAGAATATTACATTGATGATAGTCCCGTGGCTTTTTATCTTGTGCATTCAAAATTGGATGAATATTAAAATCTAATGAACCAAACCTGAGAAAATATTTGAAAATATTTTAACTACAAATTATTCAAATGACATTAATAGCAACAACATAAAATACTATCCATCCATTTTCTATACCGGTTATCCTCACTAGGGTTGCTGGCGTGCTGGAGCCTATCCCAGCAATCTTCGGGCGAGAGGCGGGGTTCACCCTGAACTGGTCGCCAGCCAATCGCAGGGCACATAGAAACAAACAACCATTCGCAGTCACATTCACACCTACGGGCAATTTAGTGTCTTCAATTAACCTACCACGCATGTTTTTGGGAAGTGGGAAGAACCCCGGAGAAAACCCTAATAAACACCCAAAAATAATTTCAAAAATAAGAATACTCAAGGTTTGAACATTTGTTTTTTCTTTGAGGAGCAGTTTTGCTCATCATTTCTTCATTTGAGGAGCAAGTTTCTAATTGTGAGGAGCAATTTTTTGCAGGTTAATCGCACAGAGAGCTGAAGCAAGTTTTTTTATGAAGCAATAAAAATATGACAATATAACGTTGGAGATGAATGTAGGGCTGGAGCTCACGAATATTTTAGTACTCGAGTATCCTACTGAAAATTATATCAAACAATCGGATATTTGGATACACTATATTTTTGCTTGGTTCAACAGCAATTATGATTACAAAAGAGAAAATAAGAGCTTTAACCAAAACAAAAAAACAAAACATTAACAGCCTTTGTGCGTCTTCACTTAAGCAGATGAGAATTTAGCATTTTTATATCCTAGAATTTTAGTCTAGCTGACGAGGAATAAGACAAATATTCCTTGTACTACTACAAGTTTTGGAAGTGTTCAATTTGTTAAAACTAAAATGAAGAAACCTGGAGAGAGAACAAATATTTCCTTCATCTGACCCTCCTCTATTTTTTATTTTGGCTGTTAGGTCAAGCAGAATGGAGGATCTGTATCCCTTTTATTCCGGAACAGTTTTACTGTGTCACACTGGAGT
Organism: Phycodurus eques; assembly: GCF_024500275.1. NCBI lineage: Eukaryota > Metazoa > Chordata > Actinopteri > Syngnathiformes > Syngnathidae > Phycodurus > Phycodurus eques. The sequence continues at coordinate 24,194,680 of NC_084536.1, forward strand.
TTTTAAGCTTACGCTGTGGTTTCTTTGCATTATAATTGAAGTTAATGAGAATCAGAGTCGAACAGAACAACATTTCTAGAGGGGAGAGAGAAACGAAGACAAAAGGCAAACACAAATTGTAAACAGGATGAGAAAAGTAAGTCATAACATTATCGACAACAATGAAACATTAAAAATGAGTGTTGCAAGGGGCTGTAGTGCTACATCCTGTGAGGGAAGGACAGGACAAGCTAGAACAGGACAAGGACAGGAGAAGAAGCATGCAGGACAAGGGTCGTGAACCCGGCTGCACAACTGAAGTGGGGTGCGGTTGACTATGTAAATTATAAAATTCTATAGAATGAGAGTATGAGTGAGGGGATATACAAGCAATTCACATATTCATATTCATTTGTCGCAATAAGTGAGTGGCCCCACACCAAGGGAAAGAGGAGGAAGCAGGCCCGAGGAGCGACACTGACCCCACCAGCAGCCAGAACGGGGGACGCAGGTGGGCGCCAGCTGGCACCGCTCCAGCGCCCACGGAGCATGGGCGAGTCACCATTACACCACTAATACTCTCCGGGAGGTCATCCCAGTGGTTCCCCCCCAGCCCCGAGATCGGGAAGGAGTGAAGAAACTCCCGCCCCCACAGACGCCGGAACCGCAAACACAGGGACGAGAGAAGAAGAGGCCCACTCCATGCATGTGTCCTCTCACCGTGCAAACCGATCTAAAATGGGTGGGAAAATAAAAATAAATACATAAATATAATAATAATAACCTCAACAACAAAGAATACAAAATTCCAAAGTTTCACACTGAGAAGAAGTCTTGTTATTGTCAAATGGCATCCTACCCAGGCAAGGGAAGCAAGAGTCGACATTTAGCATGTTGAGGAAAGGTGACCAGCTATCTACATATATATGTGTAATTGATTTTTTCGTTCTGCTGATATTTTTTCGAACGCAATATATTCTATGATGAGATTTAGCCACTGACTGATGTTAATAGCTTGTTTTTTGTCCCAGTTTAATAAAATTGTTTTCTTAGCGGTAGCTAACGCGACAAGTAATGATTGTGAATCTCTATTAGGGAGTTCGATTATGCTTAAGTTGCCAAGTATGCACAATCTTGGGGAAAGTGGAATCCTGAAATTCAAAATGTAAGAGAGTTTTTGTGTAACCGAAGACCAAAAGCATTGAATTGGTGCGCATTGCCATATAACATGAAAACAGGTGGCTGGGGTATTTTTGGTGCATTGCACGCATATATTAGATGGAGAGAAGCCCATTTTATGCATAGTGTACTGAGTAAAGTGTGTTCTATGGAACACTTTTGTATAAAATGTAGATTTGGGTTTTTTTGTCATTCTAAACGTACTGTTACAAATCTTTATGCAGTAGCTACGGTCAGCGGACATGGAATGGTCTTCTTCTCATTTGGTGATTGGTAAGTGCATTGATTTAGTACATGAAATTAATTTATAAACTTTGGAGAGATTTATTTTATTTTGTGGGAAAAGCTTCACTATTTGCTTGACAAACAGTTCGAGGGTGCTCTGGAGTGTCGGTATTCTTTTTTTACATTTTTTTATTGCTGCTTTTAATTTATTGTATTTCCGCCTGTTATTTGGAATTGTTGGAACAGTTCATCACGTGTCCTAAAAACATTATTGTTAAATAGTTGTTGTAGTTGGTCAATTCCATGTTGTTCCCTCCTCTATTTGGATACGTGATTCTCTTATTCCTCTCTGGTCACATTTGCCACATTTTTCACATACTTGACTCAAAGTTTTACCAGTTACAGATCATCAAATGGTAGTATACTATACCGGCCATATGTCACACAGTGACTGCACAGAGCAAAAGCATCTGTAAGTAACGTTATGGTTGCTAAATGGTTGCACACTGTACTTTTCAGCTTTGTAATAAACAAAGCCACACACTTGACGTTACATATAATTAACAGAGGCGCTCCACCGGGCTAATGTTAAGTTAGTAAGAAAGACTAACGTTAATCTCAGTGATTAGCGCTGTATTAATTTCACCTTCGTCTCTGAGGTCCCGCAACGCGGCGTCAGAGAAAGGTCCATGTTACAAAGAACGGGTGCTCGCCTTGCTCTTCATTATGAAATTCTTCCACACTTTCACCATTTTTCCTTTCACCATTATCTTTTTTTCTCTTCTCAATTTGGCGTCGCGTTACATCATCCTGCTGTGTTCCTGCTCCTTCAACCGAATAGATTTCACTTTCGCATTCTACTCCCCACGCATTTGTGACGTAAGCGCGTTGTCTCACATACCTGTGTGCGTCCGTCTCCGTGGCCGTCTCCTTGTAAAATGGAGGTAGGTAAAAAGGTTTTTTGAGGCGCAAAATGCTAATTTTAACTTGCAAACTGCGATGTGAGACCACTTAATTTGAAGCTTGATACTGATAATAATAAGTAAATACACTGCTGCTGGTCAGTCTGGGATCCCTCACATCGGTATTGGTATCACTAAAATACCTGATGGGTGACTCAGGAATTACTGGGAGGTCCAGATATACAAAAAAAAGATATCAAACCTTGTCTTTACATGGTATTTGCAGGAAGTATGGTCTCTGTTAATAAACCTTCATCAAATTGTAAAGTAGCATTTCTGAAGATTAGGGCTCTCAAGATGAGTCGACTTGCCACAATTATGTTGATGATCAAAATCGTCAACAATTGATTTAACCATTGATGCCATCGTTTATTTTTTTTAAGCTTTGTTTTTCTCTCAAAATTGCCTCGCCCCCCACTGTCTTGTCTGCCTTTCTGTTCTTGACACGCGTGCAGTAGTGGTAATCTGCGGCTAACGGCATGGTTAACCGCTGTTAGAAGCACTTTTCCTCTTCTGCACTCCAGAGCCTGTAGTAAGTCTAGCACCCCATGAAGGTGAAACATAATATTAATCATTTTTATTCAATTAACTACTGGGCAATGGCTCGGCGACTGTTGATTCGAGCTATTGCGGGACACGCCTGGCAAATAATGCTCAGCTACGCTCACCACATTACGCCACGTTCGTAGTGTGCACATCCCTCGACAACACATCTGGTACGTAAAGTTTTTTTCACATTTAAAGTGTCCTGTAGTTTTCAAATGGATTTGATTGACATTCACACGTCTCAGGAAAATGGCGTGCTCCGTGATTTACAGCCTGCCTCAGACGTCATTGACTCACGCTTCTTTAGTTGTTACACACAAATTTGCAGGTTACACACAATGGGGGTGTCAGAAGTATGGACAAGAGAATGCGTGTAGCTGAAAGATGTGCTAGCCAGGTGCGTTTAAAAAAAAAAAAAAAAAAAAAAAAAGACTTACATGAAGCGGAGTATATGGCCTTTAGCCCTGGTACACACATTTGTCTGTTACAGACACCACACATCAAGATAAAACAAAAAATCCTTCATTAAATAGTTTTGGTCATACTGTGTGTGGTGTGCGGTGACAATCTCAACACAGAACACCACACACCAAAAGATTTTGTTCCACCGCCGATCTAGAAACAAGTCCTCCAAGGCAGAAATCTGACGTGATCACATGTGAGCTAACAAACATGAAGAGCAAACACTGCCAGATATGTTGTGCCGATGTGTCCTGTGTGTCTCCGAAGGGACCTGTTACAGAATGATGATGTCGTCAAAAAGTCTTGCTTTGGAATATACTACTTGCCATTTGGGGAACCCACTTTTGTACACAAAACGATATTATGTAAGACATGTTTTTATTTACGGACGCTTCCTTTTTCCTTCGTCAGGGCGCTTCTTTGATTGGCTACATTTCGTTCCGCTTCACCTTAGACTACAGGATAATTGTATAGCATAATTTTATGACATATCAAATAGTCTGGCATTTGGCATGTTTGGTTGGGAAGGGGCAAAATCGAGACAAAAGCAGACCGATTATCTTTATGTGTGTACCAGGTCTAAGAGAGTAATTGCCCATGAGGTGGTGGAGTTTAGCCAACAACTCATCTTAATTGTCCATTATTTTCTGAATTAACTCCATGTGACACCTATTAATCCCAATTTATCTACCTTTTAGCACATTAGCAGTCGTAAACTAGATGCATATTTTTTTCGTTTACCAAATCAAAATAACTGTGCATGTGTTTCCAATCCAAGGATTAGTAGAAGCAAACTAGGCACTTTTTGTGCAAAGCATTATTGTGAGACTGCAGATCTTGCGGTCTGATTCTTCTGGGTTAATTGGGAATTGCAAGCTCTGGTGGCTCCAATTAATTACTAGACTCCCCAGTCTGTGACAGAAACTGCGCTTATTTGCTTTACCGTGTCCCAGCAGACATAAATAGTTGTGCCTTTGTCACATACATAAGAATATTTAGGCATTTACTGTTGTATATTACTTTTGGCATTTGTTTTGCTAATAACAGTCTCATCGTCCCAAGTTGAAAACACAGCATGATAGATCGCAGGGAGACTTGAAGACATGATTTACAGTACTGGGAGATATGAAGGTTGACATTTTCATCCATTTATCCCCCAAAAAATATTATCCATACCACTTAGCCCGTGACATGTCGTGGCTTGATAGACTGCCAGTCCATCACAGGGCTGACGTCGAGGGAATGGTAACCATTCCCATTCACTCCTACAGGAAATGCTACTGTATATCTGAACGATCAAGAGTTGTGTGATGGGTTTATAGTTTTTCTGCTTACACATGCTGGTGAGACGCACTGACTGTTTTTGCCTTGTGGAATATCCCATCTATAAGGCCTTGACATTTTACTTTCTTATGTACTGTATCATCTCAGATAAAGAGCCAACTTGAGAGGATGGGAGCTCATGATGAATTAAACATGGCAGGTTTAAATATAGACTTCCAGGGGAAAAAAGCAGATGTGTAATATCTCATCTCCCACCCATCTCATATCCTGAGATATAATCTGACTAATTATGTACAGTATCTTAGTTGATTGGCTCGGCTTCTTGCATTACTTACATTTAATTTAATTGTCAATGCATTCTTCGAGGAATATGCAGCTGCATGGATGAGCCACTGGTTGACACTTTTTTCATTACCATAAATGGGACAACTGTAATATAATTTTCAATATCTGTGTTTATGTTGTACCATCAAATGTTGCACGCACACACGCACGCACGCACACACGCACACACTGTATTGACTGAGAAAGAGGTGTGTCCCTTACTAACTTTTTTTTTACAATCATTACCAACACAACAATAAGCAATTCAAACACAAAAAAAGATCTTTGGATATATATATCCATCCATCCATTGTCTTTACCGCTTTTCCTCACGAGGGTCGCGGGCTGCTGGACCCTATCCCAGCTATCTTCGGGCGGGAGGCGGGGCACACCCTGAACTGGTTGCCAGCCAATCGCAGGGCACATACAAACAACAACCATTCACACTCACATTCACACCTGCGGGCAATTTACAGTCTTCAATCAACCTACCACGCATGTTTTTGGGATGTTTTTGGGAGGAAACCGGAGTGCCCGGAGAAAACCCACCCAGGCACAGGGAGAACATGCAAACTCCACACAGGCCAGGCGGGGATTTGAACCCCGGTCCCCAGAACTGTGAGTCAGATGTGATACCCAGTCGTCCACTCTGCCGGCTATACGTATTAGTGCACCCTTGTTTCTTCAATTTCTTGTTCATTATAATCACTGGTGCCACTGAATGAATTTTACCTGCTTAAAAGCTTAATTGTATTATGGTAAATATAATTTTGGTTATTATCAAGATAACCATGGAAAATGGCTAGAGCTACATATCAGCTCTTATATTAAGCTTATGAGTCATTTTCATTGTCATCATTATATTTCTCCAAACAAAGGTAGCTTTAGTTGCACCTTGCATTAAAAACGAACAAGAAACTAAAGAAGAATCATCTTTTATTGTCATGAACATGAACATGCATGCGCACAAATCTTTTTCTCTGCATTTAACCCATCACAGTGAACACATACACACGTTAGTGAAACACACTGGAGCAGGGGGCAGCTGAAGCGCCCGGGGAGCATTTCGGGGTATCAGTGTCTTGCTCAAGGACACCACAGCCGTGAGTCCGGGGGATGTTGGTGGATGGTCCGGTCGGGGTCTTGAATCTAGGTCCCCCACGGTGGCAGGCGATGATCTTAACCATTGAGCCACGGCTGCCCAAGCAGAAACAAGCAGTCTAATATTTTATCCATGATTATATTAATTATTTCTATACATTCCCCTCCAAAGGTATTCGAACGGCAAGGCCAATTCCTTTGTTTTTGCTGTGTACTGAAGACATTTGGGTTTCAGATCAAAAGTTCAGAATTCCAACTTTTATTTCATGGTATTTACGTCTAGATGTGTTAACTCAGGACAGAGCACCTTTTGTTTGAAGCCACCCACTTTTCAAGTGAGCAAACGTATTGGAACAGACATTATTTAATTTAATTATTATATTCCATCCATCCATCCATTTTCTGAGCCGTTTATCCTCACAGTATTATTAAATTAATTTAAAGTGAATAACATTTATTGGCATAACCCTTACTTACAATAAGTGCATCAAGCCTGTGACCCATTGATGTCACCAGACTGTTGCATTCTTCATTTGAAATGCTTTTCCAGGCCTTTACTGCAGCTTCTTTCAGTTCTTGTTTGTTTCTGGTGGTTTCTCCCTTTAGTCTCCGCTTCAGGAGTTAAAAAGCATGCTTTATTGGTTCAGGTCCGGCGATTGCCTTGGCCAGTCTGAGAGCTTCCACCTTCCCCCCCGATGAAGTCCTTTGTTGTGTTGGCAGTGTGTTTTGGGTCATTGTCTTCTCCCGATTAGTTTGGATGCATTTTTCTGTAAATTGCCAGACAAAATGGTTTTGTACACCTCAGAATTCATTCTACTGCAACCGTCATGAGTTATATCATCAATAAAGACTAGTGAGCCCATTCCAGAAGCAGCCATCCAAGCCCAAGCCACGACATTACCTCCACCATGCTTCACAGATGAGCTTAGGTGTTTTGGACCATAAGCAGGTCCTTTGTTTTTCCATACTTTGGCCTTCCCATTACTTTGGTAGGAGTTAATCTTGGTCTCATCAGTCCATAAAACTTTGTTCTCAAGCTTTTGTGGCTCATCTCTGTACTTCTTTGCAAAATCCAATCTGGCCTTCCGATTTGTTTTGCTGATGACTGGTTTGCATCTTGTGATATGGCCTGTATATATATTTCTTCTCTCGAAGTCTTCTTCGAAAAGTGGGTTGTGATACTTTCACCCCTGCCCTGTGGAGGTTGGCAGTGATGTCACTGACTGTTGTCTGTGGGTGTTTCTTCACAGCTCTCACAATGTTTCTGTCATCAACTGCTGTTGATACCCTTGGTCGACCTGTTCGATGTCTGTTGCTCAGTACACCAGTAGTTTCTTTCTTTTTCAGGACATTCCCAATTGTTGTATTGGTTATGTCCAATGTTCGTGCAATATCTCTGATCGATTTTCCCTCTTCTTTCAAAATGGTTTGCTTTTCTCCCATTGATACCTCTCTGGTCTTCATGTTTGCTTAACAGAAAATGCAGTTTGTTTACAGGTGAAGCCCAAAGCCAAAAACAAGCACTATCTAATGTTTAAGCGATCAAGCTAAAAGTCAACACCTGAGCAAATTGAAAAACCCATCAGTCACATGTTCCAATACTTTTGCACAGGTGGGTGGGTTCAAACAAAAGGTGCTCTGTCCTGCGTTAACACATCTAATGTAAATACCATGAAATAAAAGCTGGAATTCTGAACTATTGTCTCATATTCTGCGGCACGGTGGACGACTGGTTAGAGCGTCTGCCTCACATTTCTGAGGACCAGGGTTCAATCCCTGGCCCCGCCTGTGTGGAGTTTGCATGTTCTCCGGTTTCCTCCCACATCCCAAAAACATGCATGGTAGGTTAATTGACGACTCTGAATTGCCCCTCGGTGTGAATGTGAGTGCGAATGGTTGTTTGTTTATATGTGCCCTGCGATTGGCTGGCGACCAGTTAGTGTGTACCCCGCCTCCTTCCCAATGATAGCTGGGATAGGCTCCAGCATTCCCGCGACCCTTGTGAAGATAAGCGGCTCAGTAAATGGATGGATGGATGTCACATATTCATCTTTTGATCTGAAACCCAAATGTCTGTACAACAAAAACAAAGAAATTGACCTTGCCGTTCCAATACTTTTTGAGGGGGACTGTATTTACTAATCCTATAGACAGTGGCACTGAAGAGACAGCGGGAAGCAGAGCTGGAGGTGGCGGAAAAGAACATGTTGAGGTTCTCTCTCTGTGTGACCAGTTTGGATACGATTAGAAATGAGCTCATCAGATGTTTTGGAGACAAAGTGAGAGCAGACTTCGATGGTTTGGACACATCCAGAGTAGAGATAGTGAGTATATTGGTAGCAGGATGATGAGGATGGAGCTGCCAGGCAAAAGAGCGAGAGGAAGAGCAAAGAGAATGTTGATAGATGTAGTGAGGGAAGACATGAGGGCGGTTGGTGTGAGAGAGGAGGATGCGGGAGGTAGACGTACATGGAAAAGGATGACGCGCTGTGGCGACCCCTAACGAGACAAGCCCAAAGGAAAAGAAGAAGATACATATTTACTAATACTGTGTATTTCAAGTATACAAGCTTTTTATTCAAGCTTTTAGTGCGCAGTATTATTGTGATTGAATGCATTTCATTTCTCCCATTGTAAACAATATATTATGCACCCAGTCAGTGGCCAGTGCTGTTATTCATTGCGTGCGAAGCCACGACACTCAAAAAGTGGACCTTTTTTTCTCCACTTGAATAATAAGTGGTTTTCATTTTACATTCGGGTGGATTTTTATTCTTCTCAAACACGCTGAATTCCGGCGTGGTCTCTGACAACGTGTGTAGCCTGTATCCAGGTTGGAGGCCTCCGAACTGGACTTCCAAGCGGGGGACGCCCGTGCCAAGACGTTCCATGCAATCGATCTCCTGCTGGTAACACAGACTCTCGTGTGCATCGAATGCAGAGTTTCCCTAACAGCACAGGAGAATCCACTGCATATAACACTGACTTAGCACCTGGCTCGCATAGCCTTGTGATCTGCGGACTCTGAGGTTACGTCCTGGTGGCTAACACTAACGCTTGCTAACGTGTCTGGAAGAGGCAGGAGCTAGTCAGCAGTTTGAAGTCAGTTAATTCTCCCGGCTCCCACACAGTCACGCGCGCACACACGGGCAGTCATTGGCTGACTGTCGGTTTTTGGTTACTGGCCTTTAAAACACCGTGTGACTTGAACACTGTTGCGAAAGTTTTTTTGTTTTTTTTAAGACTAGTAACTAACAGTACAAAGAAAAATGGTACTGTGCTATTTTTGACTTGCTCGGTACAGTACTGGTATCAGTACTTGGTGCAACACTAGTTTGGGATCTTGGTTTGTGGCATATTTACAGGTGGTAAATTGAGAGATCTCTGTGATTGGGTGGCGACCAGTTCAGGATGTATGCTGCCTCTCAAAATTGGATAGTATTTTTATGACATGGTGAGTCAAGTTTGTTTCATAGCAGCACATTATATTACAAAAGCAAACATGCTCACTCTCTGTTCCCCATTAACACAACTTCTTATATTTGTTGGATTGCCCCTGGGGGCCTTTTTTAATTACACAGGTATTAGTAGAACTCTCCAACATCCAAATTCATTATCACGTCAAATAATTATTTGTAGGTGAAAACAGAAGAAAATGCTGAGATTACAATCAGATAAGTGGGTATGTACAAATTGCTGTTTGTGTTTGTTGTATGTGTCATACTTCATGATTTATTTTCTTCTTCTAAATTATCTGCTGAGAAAATACTTTCAATCGAACACCGCAGTGCCATTGGCTAATTCTGAATTCTGGAACATATCACCATGTTGCCCATCAGCATCTGAACTACCAAGCATTACAGTTATATCTTTTAACATGATGACTGTGCGTTTAACCAACTATGACACTTGGTGGTTTATAAACAGCATTCAAACATTATGCAACTTTAGCTAAATTATTAAATGTGCATCATGCATATTGCATCATGCACAAGGCTCCCAGTGAGTGCTTCAGTTAAGCCAAAATTAAAAGGCTACAAAAGACACAAATGGAAAAAAAAAGATTGTGTTTTCCGAGTATGTTTACTATGTATATTACATTTTTGGGGGACCAAAATCATGAACACGGTTTTGAATGATTTTAGGTTAAATTAAAGAGAGTACATCTTTAAGAAGCGGCACGGTCGATGACTGGTTAGCAAGACCACCTCATAGCTCAGAGGTTGTAGGTTTGTATCCGTGCTCCAGCCTTCCAATCTGGAGATTGATTATTCTCCGCGTGCTTGCTTTCCGAGTACTCCAGTTTCTCCCGCAATTCCATAAACATACATGTTAGGTTCATTGAAGACTGAATTGTCCTTAAGTCTGAATGTCTAAGAAGGTAAAATGGAAATTGATTTTCAATATAAATACATTGCCTTTGATGGAAAGGTTGCATCCACCACACCCTGTTATGTAGCTTATGAACATTATAAGTAGAGTTGGGCATTGTTTAAATATGAGCGACTCCGGTTCCTCGTTTCGATTGTGTGCCCTGCGATTGGCTGGCAACCAGTTCAGGGTGTACCCCTCCTCCTGCCCGATAATAGCTGGGATGGGCTCCAGCACTCCCGCGACCCTTGTGAGGCTCAGTGGCTCAGAAAATGGATGGATGGATATCAAAAATGTATGTTGTTACATTTCGTTTCAAAGGAATATAGTTTACACTTTCACAGGAGAGCTTTATTTTTTCTTTTTTGAAAACCTAATGAAAATACATTTACACGAGTCTCTAAAAACATGTTACTGAGCTAAGCTCCCACTGAAAGGCTAACCTAGTGTATATTGATATCAGACAAAAGTAACACTTGGCAACCCATTCTAGAATAGCAGCAGGTACAGTATAAACTCAAAAACAGCCCTTGTTTTTATTTGATTATCATAGCTGCTTTTTCAGGCATTGTGCGTGAGTGTTCGAGACAGATTGTCTCCTGCGCTCGCCGAGTTGTTATAGAAAATACATATTCTAATTAGGGATGGGAATTGATAAGATTTTTCAGATTCCGATTCTATTTTCCATACTGCTTATTGATTCGATTCTTTATGGATTCTCATTTTGAAAAAAATACGAATAAACAGGAATAATTACTGTAATGTATTGATTATAACACACTACATATTTACACAATTTTCGGCTGAAAAACCCCCCCACTGTACTTGAATGGAACACGTACCCAAATGTTCCCCAAACCTTACTTACTTAAACAACTGAAAAATTAACTTTGAAGCTTTAATCAATGAAATGTTGTTGTTTTCAAAACAAATATAAGATGTACTCTCCTAAACAGATGCTGAACTTTAAACTACATTCTTTGAAGGGGAGCAATATGATTCTGATTCTGATTGCTATGTCTTCTCCCTGTAGCCTCACTCTTCTCCCTCCACCCCTCACATTCATGCACATATATTCTGTCTTACTTCAGCTAATCTTCATTCCTCTGCTTTCCAGTTCATGCCTCCATCTTTCCAACTGTTCCTCCACCTGCTCCCTGCTTTCCCTGCAGATCACAATGTCATCTGCAAACATCATGGTCCACGGGGATTCCAGTCTAACCTCATCTGTCATCACCACTGCAAACAGGAAGGGGCTCAGGGCTGATCCCTGATGCAGTCCCACCTCCACCTTAAATTTGTCTGTCACACCTCCAGCACACCTCACCGCTGTTCTGCTGCCCTCGTACATGTCCTGTATTATTCTAACATACTTCTCTGCCACTCCAGACTTCCGCATGCAGTACCACAGTTCCTCTCTGGGTACTCTGTCATACACTTTCTCTAGATCTACAAAGACACAACGTAGCTCCTTCTGACCTTCTCTCTACTTTTCCATCAACATCCTCAAGGCAAATAATGCATCTGTGGTGCTCTTTCTAGGCATGAAACCATACTGTTGCTCGCAAATACTCACTTCTGTCCTGAGTCTAGCATCCACTACTCTTTCCTATAACTTAATTGTGTGGCTCATCAGATTTATTCCTCTCTAGTTCCCACAGCTCTGCACATCACCTTTGTTCTTACAAATGGGCACCAGCACACTTTTCCTCCATTCCTCAGGCATCTTCTCACGCGCTAGAATTCTATTGAAGAAGCTGGTCAAAAACTCCACAGCCACCTCTCCTAGATGCTTCCATCCCTCCACAAGAATGTCATCAGGACCCACTGCCTTCCCATTTTTCATCCTCTTTAATGCCTTTCTAACTTCCCCCTTACTAATCATTGCCACTTCCTGGTCCACCACACTTGCCTCATCCACTCTTCCTTCTCTCTCATTTTCCTCATTCATCAACTCCTCGAATTATTCTTTCCATCCAGCTAGCACACTACTGGCACCAGTCAACATATTTCCATCTCTATCCTTAACTACTGCGTAGTCAAAAGAGTGTGTTTTGAGGGCCCCCACTTAGCTACTCAAATAGTTGCCAGAAGTGTGCTAGGTAATTCTCCAAGTATGCACTGGTCACAAGAATGTAATTTAAATAAATGAACAAGAATGGCATGTCAGTGTCTATCAGGTGCTGAAACATGTTTGGTAAACCCTTTGAAAAGGCGTGATGACCGCTGTTTTCAACAAATCCTGTTGGTGGACTGGCAACTGGGGGTTACAAAATAGCAGGTCCACCTTGGAGAAAGTGGTGGTGCCTGTCCGTTGAACAGACAAGTCCTCTATGTGTGCCACACGGTACCAGTCGGGGGTTGTGACATTGTTCAAGCGCCGGAAATCATTGCAGGGCACCAACTGAAGGGGGAAGCTGTTGGAGCAGCGTACGATGCAGAGGGTCTCTACGGCAGTGAACTCCTCCCTGGTGATAGCAGGGTTGGCAGAGTCGAGGTGTTGAGCTCATGCGTAGACCACGGTGATTCGATGCTCCACACCGTGCTTGACCACCACCGATGAGAAAGTAAACATGGTGAGCTCGGGAACTTAAAAAGCAGTTTTATGGTACAGGTCCTCGGTGGCAAGTTCGTTCTCCATGGAAAGTGCTCACACCCCTCGCAGTGCACAGGGGTTGGAAGAAAAAGAAAGGGCATCAGTCAGACGGGAGCTTGTAAAATTCAATCTAATCTTAAACCACAGAGGAACTCGATCCCCAGCAGTGATGTCAACATGGCAGCCATGACAAAATACCATCCAAACATTGTCAGCTAAAACACACACCTGGTACTGTTGGTATTGTAGCATAGATGACTTGGTATTTAATAAAAGGTTATTTGAGTTAATCGATCCATAACAAGGATGTCACCATCCGACTTATGGTCGATCGCTCACTCAAATATTTTGTTGAAGAATTCTAACTAAAAGCAATGTTAGCAAACCTTGACACAACACTCCAGTTTTTTTTTTTTTTTTTAATGACTAGAGAATCACCTTTTTATAGTCTTTATAATTAATCTCATGGCACGCTACATATGAGAGTTTGTTAACTCATAGAACAGTGGCTCTTGTAAGGTTTGAAACAGAACCTCACAGAATAAGCTTTTTGTGAAAACAGCGAGTTTACTTGCCAATACAAGATACATGCAGTCAACACAAAGGAAGTAAAATAAAAATAAATAGGAATTAATAAAATGAACCTGAGATGGTGTAGTGTGGGTGTGTTGCAACAGCTCATAGGCAGAAAAAAGATGGACAGCGTAGTACGTTGTTGCGATTATTAATATCTTAACCCCAAAAGAAGGAATGCATCAACTCATGGAGACGAGTAAATTCCAAGGCTGACCTGACGCTGAGAACTGGATACGTAGAGGTGGTTTTCAACATCATGCAGAAGGCAGCGGGCTTGTCGTGGCTTGAAACGAACTTCATTATCATAAATGGCTCATGGAGCGTCAAACTACACCGATGCACCGGGTGTAGCAATGTACTTGCTGCACAGCATACAGATCACCCAGGGGAGCCTCCTCTTAAAGCTTTATGAATAAGTACATTTCATATCAGAAAATTACATTTATACTTAAGTAAGCAAATGACAGTCACTTTTACTCAATATTCTACAAGGTGACATGTACTTCAGCCAAAGTTATTTTCTGTGAAGTATTGCTTTCAGGTACTTTATACAAGATTAATAGACACTTAGTAAATTGGGGCATCAGGGTTACCAGCATTTGTTAATAAAAACTGAACATTATAATTGTTACAAGGGCCTAATTTTAATGGAGCTCTTGTTTGGATTGTTTGTATGTGGCTACATTTTATCCAGAGAGTTAAAGACAATATATATAATAATATGCTCCATGCCTTACAAGAAAAAACACACATTTTTCTCAAGCAGCTATAACGCTGAGTGTTGTTGCCCCATTCCAAACAGTAATTCCACAAAAAAATGTACTGATCCTGATTCCAAACCACATAGTACACTGTAAAAATCAAATGACAAGTTCTTAATAGTATAACCCCAGATTTGGAATGAAAATATCTTAAATGTGACCTGTATGCCCTGCGATTGACTAACGGCCAGGTGCTGTTCAGCGTACTATAATTTACAAACATCAAACAGTTAGCTGCAGAGATAGGCTTAAGGAAGAAAAAGAATTGCAAAGATATTCAATTATTCATTGGGTTACAGACATTGGGCATTACTTATACATCATAGTCTTAGCTTGTTCTTTTTCAGGTACGGACATTCCATTATTTAAGGGGACAAGTGCCGTGCAGCGCAGAGACCGATGGTAATGTTTTAAAAGATCATGGGAATGAGTTCCCTTTTATCAGCTGTGAATGATAATTTTTCTTTCTGACTTGGATTTGAGTTTTTTCAACAGCTGGCAATTATGCAAATACAGTACATGTACTATACTTATTTTGAGACTTGGTTTTTGGTTTTTAAAGGCTCAAGACGGAGACAAACAGTAGTTCATCATTGGTATTGTCCTCTCATTTGATCTTTTGTTGGTTGTTGTGTTCCTGCGACACAGTATTAAGCGATCATGCAAAAGCAGTGTGACGAGGTAGTGTAACGCATCAAAACAAAACTGGAATGACGTTTATGCTTACGAAGATCCAAAGAAGGCATAAGATGCATTTTTTCAATTATAACTACATTGTATGAGAAACATTGCCCGTTAAAAAAATCACCGGGACATTTCTTAGCTCAAAGAGTCCATGGATCACAAATGAAATAGAGGATGCATGCAAAAAGAAAAATAACTTGTATAATATTCTTCGTAAAAGTGAGGACAAAAGATGCTGAAATATGATAGAAGAAGTATAAGAATAAACTAGTAAATATAATAAAGAGTAAGAAACAACATTACCACACATTACAGAAGCTGAAGGTGAGGAACACACAAGAACTAAAAATTAAATTTAACTATTACTAGAATTTTTTTTTTTTCTAAAACAATGGGATATCCCGGATATTTACTAAAAGATAATATTACTATTATCACCCCTCCCTGAGCCGTCACCTTATCGTGGTGGAGAGGTTTGTGTGCCCCAGTGTTCTGAGGAGCTAAATCTTCTGGGGTTGTATGCCCCTGGCAGGGTCACCCATGGCAAACAGGTCCTGGGTGAGGGACCAGACAAAGTACATATCAAAGAATCCCCTATGATGATTACAAACTTCGGAAAATGTTTTCCCTTACACGACATGGACACGAGCCACTGGGGGCCCCTCCAGACCCAGGTCTGGAGGTGGGGCTCGATGGCGAGCGCCTGGTGGCCGGACCTACAGCCATGGGGCCTGGCCGGACACAGCCTGAAGAGGCAGTGCGGGTACCCCTTCCTATGGGCTCACCACCTGTGGGAGGGGCCAAGGGGGTCATGTGCGCAGAGAACTGGGTGGGGGCCGAAGGCATGTACCTTGGTGGTCCGATCCCTGGCTACGGGGTACAGGTCCTGACCTTTGTTTGTGCCTATGCACCAAACAGCAGCTCAGATTACCCACCCTTTTTGGAGTCCTTAGAGGGAGTGCTGGAGAGCGCTGCCTGTGGGGACTCCTTCGTTCTTCTGAGGGACGTCAATGACAATGAGACCTGTAGGGTCATGATTGGGAAGAATTAGAACCAAAGCGGTGTTCCGTTATTGGACTTCGGTGCTCATCACGGATTGTCCATAACAGACACCATGTTCAGACATAAGGGTGTCCATATGTGCACTTGGCACCAGGACACCATAGGTTTGATGATCGACTTTGTGGTTATGTCATCGGACTTACAGCCGCATGTCTTGGACACTCGGGTGAAGAGATGTGCGGAGCTGTTGAAAGATCACCACTTGGTGGTGAGTCGGCTCCAATGGTGGGAAAAGATGCCAGTCCAACCTGACAGACCCAAAGGTATTGTGAGCGTATGCTGGGAATGTCTGGCAGAGTCCACTGTCAGAAGGAGTTTCAACACTCAGCTCCGGCAGAACTTCCCCCACGTTCCGGTGGAGGCGGGGGGCATTGAGTCAGAGTGGACCATGTTCCGTGCCTCCATTTTCGAGGCAGCCGACCGGAGCTGTGGCCGTAAAGTGGTCTGTGCCTATTGTAGCAGCAATCCCCCAACTCATTGGTGGACACCAGTGCTAAGGCATGCTGTCAAGCTGAAGAATGAGTCATTTTTGGCCTGTGGCAATTCAGAGGCAGATGATGGGTACCAGCTGGCAAAGCGGAATGCAGCTTTGGTGGTCACTGAGGCAAAAACTTAGGCGTGGGAGGAATTTGGTGAGGCTACGGAGAATGACTTCCGGCTTTGAGAAAATTCTGATCCACCACCCGGCATCTCAGGAAGGGGAAGCAGTGCACCATCAACACTGTCTATTGTGGGGGTGGGACGTTGCTGACCTTGACTTGGGACGTTGTGAGTCGGAGGGCTGAATACTTCAAAGACCCCTATTCCACTGACGCCTTCCTATGTGGAAGCAGAGTCAGGGGACTCTGAGACGGGCTCTCCTATTTCTGGGGCTGATATCACAGAGGTGGTTAAAAAGGTGCTCAGTGGCAAGGCCCCGTGGGTGGATGAGATCTGCCTGGAGTTCCGAAAGGCTCTGAATGTTGTGGGGTTGTCCTGGTTGACACGCCTCTGCAACATCGCATGGATATTGGGGACACTGCTTCCTGATTGGGAAACAGACTGTGGTGGTCCTCCTTTTTAAGAAGGGGTAACGGAGGGTGTGTTGCAACTATAGGGGGATCACACTCCTCAGCCTCCCTGGTAATGTCTATTCGTGGGTGCTGGAGAGGACGGTCTGTCTGAAAATCCGAATCTCAGATTCAAGAGGAGCAGTGTGGTTTTCTTAAGCAGAGAACGACCCAGGACACACTGGAGAGACTATGTCTCCATGATGGCCTGGGACGAAGTGTTTCTGTGGAGAGGGTAGTCAGGGCTTCTCTGCTTAAGCTCCTGCCCCCGCCACCCCAAGTGGAAGAGAATGAATGAATGACTAACTATTATCAATCATAAAAAGGATATAGCCATGGAATTTCATAATTTTTATCCCAGTGGGTCATGACCTAGCAAAAGGAATTCCTGAGCCCAGAGATAAATATCATGCAATTAAATATCTACATAGAAATGGTTCCACGCTTTATCGTAAATGATCAAGAAATAATGAATAGCGTAAAAACACCCAAAAATAACAAGTGCACTGATTGCTTTATTATTGACATGGTATGAGTAAAAAGCATCACAAACACCCAGCACAGTACAACCTTTCACATACATTTGTAACCGGTCCTTCCCAACTGATATTTTCCCATCCATCCATTTTCCGTACCTCTTATCCTCACTAGGGTCGCAGGCGTGCTGGAGCCTATCCCAGCAGACTCTCGGCGAGAGGTGGGGTACACCATGAACTGGTTGCCAGCCCATCGCAGAGCACATACAAACAACCAACCACTCGCACCAACAGGCAATTCCGAGTCTTCAATTAACCTACAATGCGTGTTTTGGGGATGTGGGAGGAAACCGGAGTACATGCAAACTCCACACAGGAGAGGCTGGTTTTGAAGGTCCTCAGAACTGTGAGGCAGATGTGCTAACCAGTCGTCCAATTGAAAATAGCTCAACTCATACCAATCTACAAAAATGGAGGCAAACATCAATTCACAAACTACCGACCAATGTCACTGCCTCAACAGTTCTCAAAAATCTTGGAAAAAATACTTCAAAAGTATGAACACCACCTTTTAAGTGAAAACCAGTTCAGCTTTAGAGCAAAAAGGTCCACCGTGATGGGAGTCAGGGGGCTGGCGGAGGGAATATATAATAATATAACTTCTGGTAAGAAAGAATGACAGTAAGCAAAAATTATGTAAACCCAACTTTAAGACACACTAAATAACTTAAGTTCCAAATTCCAACACATGACCACAAGCAAAATGTACAGTAAGTCACCCAATTTCACGAAGTGCGATCTGACGTTACATTGAAAGTGAATCATTATGATGGAATTGATCTGAGGATAATAGTGTTTTTTAACATCAGTGTGTATGAGTCATGGATAATGCTATCTTGGGGTAGCACCTGGTCTTCTCATTCACCTTTCTTTCCTTTTCTCCCACTCTTCTTGCCTTATTATCCTGCCAAATGATGTCTGAAGAACGTAACCACACAAAAACTGAATTGAATTGATAAAAAGTAACAGAAACAGCACTCGGTAATGTTGTCTTAGTGACCTGCCCCCCATTAGGACTAAAACTAGTTTTAGAGTTCCAGAAGCAGGCATTTTCTGTGGATGACACATTTATGTCTGCTGACATATTGTATACACTATGCTGGAGGATCAGAAGAAATGCACACTGAATACAGAACCATGTCACTTCTGGAAAATTTCAAATTACAGGGGATTCACATTTTATATTACAGACATTTTAGATTGTGTTATTTGAGGGTTCTGTGTAGTAATTGTAATTGTCCTTTTTCTGGGACAATCATTTTCTGATCCGCCTTCCCATTGATAACAATTATGCACTTTGCATGTATGACATGATGACTAATCAATACAGATGGTTTTCAGCCCACACTTTGAGAAAGAAAATGGGAATCTTGAATATCTCAGCTGATTTACAAATGCAATTTTGGTTAAGCTGAACCCATATAAAAGTAAGACAACAACGGTTCACATGGTGGTGAACTGAAACACTTAAAATTAAACACGTAATTATTGTTACTATGGACATGCTGTATACAATTTGAAGCATTTATGGTTTTTTTTTTTTGGTAACAAAATTACTGTAAAGTTGGTGGTGATTCTTTATTCCTTGAATTTGGTGGTTTCCAATTGTTATGCTCTGAGTGAAACCATACAACACAGGCATTGTGACCTCTAAGCATTTCATCTCAGTGCAAAGCTGTTTTTCCATCAACGCAAAGCTTGCTGTGTTACCTTCAAGATGAAATGTTAGGGAGAAGCCCTTTGTGCGGGCTGGCTCTTAAATCTTTTTTAGATTTGTACGCATTCACATCACGTGTCAGTCTCTCAAGAGCCTGAGAGTTTGGCTGTCATCTTCTGTGTTAAATAATTGCAAAGAATAATGATGCTTGGATGCTGCATTTGCATCAAAGTATTTCAATTTTCTTTTCTCTGAATGCTGAATGTTTTCTTTTTCTTGACTCCCTTTGTTTCTACACAGATTCTGAAGTTATTTACAGAAACAGTGATGGCCATGTCATCAAGTTCAACATTCTCTCTAACGAAACAGAGATTGTCCTATCAAACACAACATTTGTAAGTAGCGTAGTCTCTAGATTTTTTTTTGTCACCCAACAATTATACTTGAGTTCCATATTAACCCGACAATGTGTTTTCTCCCTTTCCTTTAGATAAATTTCAATGTGGCCAAGTACTCGGTGTCCCCTGACTTGAAGTATGTGCTTTTTGCTTATGATGTCAAACAGGTAGGTTTCTTTAGACCCCCAACTCCATTGTTCATTTGTTGACTGATTACTCAGAGTTTAGAATCTCCGGACACTCTGACGTTGCTGGCACAGTCACTGGATGTAACGGGAAGATTCTAAATCAAAGGTGTGAATACAGTTGGTGTCCTTTGAGTGATTGAAGATCAGTCCAGAATGTACGCATTTCTCAACAAGTAAACTGTGATAAGTACAGTACAGTCCCACTGTGACTCTGAAAGTGTTTGGAAGACAGCTTTACACAAATCAGAGCTTTAGTAACTGTCAAGTTTAGTATTTCTGTTATAAGAGCTTTTAAATTATGCAAAATTGGTCATTTGAGGTTTTCTCCGGGCACTCCGGTTTTCATCCCAAAAACATGCATGAATTGGAGACTCTAAATTGCCCGGAGGTGTAAATGTGAGTGCGAATGGTTGTTTGTTTCTATGTGCCCTGCGATTGGTTGGCAACCAGTTCAGGGTGTATCCCGCCTGCTGCCCAAAGATTGCTGGGATATAGGCTCCATCACTCCCGCAACCCTTGTGAGGAGAAGCGGCTCAGAAAATTGATGGATGGATGGATGCTCATTTGAGTAGACTGATAGTTTTATCGTAATCATTTTAGATATAGTGCTACTGGCAAAATACAATAAACATAATAGTCAATGACCACGTAATCGTCCGTCGAACTCAGTTCTAATATCTCGGGTCCATCCCAACCTTCCCACTGACTATTAAGTCTTTGCATAAATCCCATGCATGACTACCACACACAATCAACTCTGCACGGTTGAGGCTTGGTAGTGGGCATGCCTCAGTGGTGAGGTGAGCATCTGGGATATGGCCTCATTGGGTCTCTGGGTTCTTTGGTACTGTGTAGTTGTCTGTGGGCCTGGGGGCTATCCCTGGACGGTGTGTGCTGGGGTGTTCTGCTCTCCTTGTGGTGTAGGATTTGGGGGGGTGCCCGGGCTCTCGCTGGTCCCAGTCTACCCCTTCGCCTGCTCCTCCCGTGGCGCCCTCTCTCTGAATTTCCACGGTCTGAGGCACCCAGGGACAGACAGCACCCAACTCTCCCTGGGCTGGCTGCACCCTTTTGTGTCTATCCAGACGGGAAGGGCAGGAAATGACTTGAGTGACTTCAGTGTGGCGCAGTTATTATGAATCCCACTAAATCTAATCTTAACCCGAACCAACTTCATTGTTTTTATTTTGTACAAATGTGATTCATATTTGGAATGATCATCTCATTTCATCTTCATAGCCAAGGGTGTGTCCTGCCTGGATGCAGCAGCCAATCATTTTGTAGCGGCGCGTGTCCTGCCTAGAACTCGAGTGGAATTCATAATAACGCATGGCTGGGGTCTACAGGCATCGTCCTCTGAATGCACTTCACAAGTTAGCACACACATTCCTTTGAGCAGGCATACAAAAACACCCAAGGTTTCATGTAGGCTTGGTGGAGTGGGTTAGTGGTGGTGGTGGTTGTGTTGGGGGAGGCTACAGTGCATGCAGGAGTAAAAATAAGTATAGACCTGTCACCAGGCGTGAACAAACTATTGCACTAATGCAGATTTATTTTTATTTAATACTACTACGATTGTGAATTATAAAACATTATTAATGTTAAACCTTTTACCTTTTGTTTAACTTATGTCCTACCGCAACAGATCTATCAACAGATCTTCATCTGGTGGTTGGTCATTTGTCCTGTTTTTTAAATTGTAACATTTTATTTGCACAACAAATAACTTAAAGGAAAGAATCTTTGTTTTGTTCTGATGTCATGTAAAAATGGCAAAGGTTAATAAAAAGTAAGATTTGACAAGGAATAGAAAGAGTGTTGCCACCATGTAAACCTAGATCTTGGGTTTTTGGGAAAGGTTAGAAAAGTAACATTCTCTATGTGCAACATTTAACCATTAAAATGACTGTCCCCATCTTTGCAGAGAATAATCATAAATCGTCTTTGTATTCTTTTTGCGTTGACATTTAAAAACTGATTTTCTCAAACTGTAATTCTGTGAACACATTATTTGTGATATTCATATTCTGTATCCACGTCCAAGAGAAATAGACATTTCCCTCAATTCAAAGAATTGTCTTAAGGCGAGAGGCCCAAAAAGGCTTTCAGCCCTCTGGCAGCAAGAACAGTCGACATGACATCAAAAGACAGAAAACGTACTTTTCACCGCTTTTGAGATCGTGTTTTACAATGTTTGGGGACATTGTGCAGTAAAGTAAAAATGTATCGTGTTTTCACAGTCTTCTCTCACATCTGTAAGGAGTACAGCTATTTGATTGGATAAGAGTTATGAATGGGCATGCAGATATTTTAGCACATTATAAGACTCAAAAATGTAATTAGCATTCCAAAAAAGAAAAGTTTAGCTATAATACTCAATGACACAATCCTTCAATCCTGTGTCCTCTGGAAGACATTTAGAAGCCTGCGGATACTGCCAGTATCTTGGCTATTCATAGGATTGTGCTTTTCTGCACAAGACATCTTGAAAGTTATTCCTCAAATCTGCTGGAGCCGCTCACCCATATTGGGGATATAGAGTGCGCCACTGTTGCACCACTGCACCACTGTCACTTCACAGTTCCTAGCAATCCAAAGAGTCAAACTTGTGTTTAATAATCAGCAACATTTCAAGGTAGATCTTCAATATAGAGAGGGTTCCACTTTCCTGTAAGTCTATGTCCTCAGGTAAATTGACCCAATTCCAAAGCACCATCACACCACCACCACCATGTTTGACTGTTGGTATGATGTTCTTTTTCTAAAACGCTGTGCTACATTTACGCCAGATGTAACGAGACACACACCTTCCAAAAATCTCAACTTTCATCTCTTCAGTCCATATACAGTAATATTCTCCCAAAAGTCTTTAGAAGTTGCCCTGAGTTCCTTTGTGACTCCTGGATGAGTCATTGCTGTTCTCTTTGGGTAATCTTTTGAAGGCCGGCCACTCCTGGGAAGGTTCACCACTGTTCCATGTTTTCTCCATGTGAGGATAATGGCGCTCCCTATGTTTTGCTGGAATCCTAAAGCTTTAGAAATGGCTTTTGTAACCCTTTCCAGACTGATAGATGCCAATTACTTTATTTCTTGACTGTTCAGGAATTTGTTTGGATCATGTCATTTTGTTGCAGCTTTTTTAGATCTTTTGTCACATTAGATTTTGTCGGGACTGATTCTGTTGAGGTGATTTCTTGATTGAACAGGTCTTGAGGTAATCAGGCTTGGGTGTGAGCCGTGAAAATTAACCAAAAATCCTGATAAGCCCCAAATTAATTTGTAATTTAACAAGGGGGGGGGGGTTTCACACAGTCCAGTTATAGCTTATCATCATGGAATACAGATACAGTAATCCTCCGATACATGGCAGTTCTTACTTCACGGTTCCGCTATATTGCAGATTTTTATTATAGTTGTTACTCTTTAATCTTTTATATTGTTTGTACAATATTGTTGTGTTATCCATTGATCTTGCTCTCTATCAACATACTGTATTAAGTGTTTAGGCCTGCAACAATAGCAAATGTTTAAAAACAATATATTATCACAAAAACTTTCAAGATAAACGATAGAATGGTTTTTGTTTTTTATGCCGCTGGTATAATGATATTAGAGCATAATAAAGACTTGTATACATATGACAAAATCCGCCTTGGTAATTAAACATATTAGCACAACTGTGTAACGTTCTCTAATTTATTAAATAAAAGTAGGGCTGCATTTCACAATAATTAGAAAAAGTTATACGTGTTCAAATAAAGTGCTGAACCTAAGAAAAATAAAGTTTGAGTTTTCTCTTTTCTGTTTGGCATCTTAAAACAGCAGTGAAGTCTCAAACAATTTTACTTTAAATTTATTTATTTTTTAATTGAGCAAATTTTAACTGATCCATTTCAGAGCTTATGTTTGTTCAAAACCTTCTTTTTTTGGTTCATTGTGGAGTTTCAAATATTACAGTATATGCACTTTTAATAAGAGCTCCCTGTGGGAACTTCCCACTTAACAGCCGTTGTGCATCTGCACTTAAACAGCTAGCATTTTGTGACATATTAATACATTAGGTTCATGGATGGGCATTTATATATATATTTATGTGTGTGTGTGTGTGTATACTCCCCTAAATGCCGAATGCGTTGTCGTCACTTAGGGATTTAATAAAATGTCTGGGCAGTCTGCCAACATGCAGTGGACCAGCGTGGCAGATTAGGGTGGGGTCTATTACTTCTTCATGGCAGTACAACAAAAAACACGGCCCTCATTCCCTGGAGGCCAAAGAGACGAGGTTGGCGGTAGAGGGTGCTAAGAATCACCGGGCTAATTATGGCTGCTTACGGTCAACGGACTTGGCTATGCCAGACCAGAATATGGTTACTCATACAAACATTTTAGGTCAAACCAAAGGACTTTAGAACTAGCGAGAAAGAAGCAGAAAAGACAAGGCACAAAATCTTATTTTTGGGACGCTCAACGTGCGAACGGTAAAGGACGACTACAACATGAGCAAGAAGCCATAAAATGGGATGTAATTGGACTTTGTGAAATACGTCGGAAAGATGAAGCTATGTTGACTCGATAATGGCCATCTATTTTGTTACAGAGAATCAGAAAGTGGACGCAATGGAGGAGTTGGTTTCATTGTCAGAATCAGACTCATCTTTATTTTGCCACGTATGTGCAAAAACACACAAGGAATTTTTTTCCGGTAGTTGGAGCCGCTCTAGTATGACAACAGACAGTCAATTGACAGGGAACACTTTGGAGACAGAAAGACATTGAGCAAAACAATCACTAAGCAATAAAGGGTTGCTAGTTATCTGGTAATGCTGGTACATTGTTTGTTTGTTTTTTGACAATTGTGCAAAAAGATGCAGAGTCCTCTAGCAGTTCGATTGACTAATATAACAATAGTCCAGTGCCATTGGCCAGATTGTGCAAATGTTGCAGATACTCCTCAGTCATTGTGCAAATGGAGCAGATGCTACTCTGGCATGAGTGGCCAGTATTGGTCAACAACAGATATGCAAATAGCAAATAGTGCAGCGTGGTGAGACTGCTACAGTGTGTGTAATATAAATTAAATATAAGATATAATGTAATATACATGTAAATAATAAATAATAATTATTATTTAATATACGAAGAGTCTTTATAGTCAATCGAAGCACAAATTTCGAATAGTCTTGGTTGACTTTAATGCCAGGATTGACCTTAACTATGGAGAGAAATCAATTGGCTCCTACGGAATGGGACCAAGAGACGAAAGAGCAGAACGCTGAATAGAATTTGCTGAACAAGAAGGCTTATGCTTTATCAAATGGTTGTTTAACAAGAAAAGGAACAGAAAGTTGACATGGATAAGCCCCAAAGGTAACACAAGTATCATAGACTACTTCCTGTCCAACGACAAAGGGCTATTCACTGATTGCACCGCCCTAAACAAATTTGACATTGGAAGTGACCTCAGATTGGTTCGCGCCAAAGTGCAAATCAGCTGCCAACTTTAACGAAAGAAACTTCTAAAGAGAAAGCTTACCAATCTAAACTTAATTCCAGAAAGAAGCGACGAGTTTCAAATAAGTTTAGCTAATCACTTTAAAGCTCTTCTAATGCTGAAACACAGATTTGTCAACACACAACGGCGAAATTGTAAACAGCATTGTTCAAACTGCACACAAACTAGCGCCATCAATGAGAAAGACGACAACATCCAGAATATCTAAAGCTACTTTTGACTTAATGAAAAAGCGACGAGAAATTAAGAAAAGGGGCAGCATTATCAACAAAATGTAATGTGTTGAACTGTGCATGTCGATTCGGAAAAAGGTGAGAAGAATTGAGATTTTGCTACGTTTGGCTTCTTTATAAAACGCTTGAAGCTGGACATGGAATAAAAAACATTCAACGCGCATTAATTCGCCACAAGAATAGAATTTTTGGTTTGAAAATAGAAGATGGAACGATATGTCACAGCCGCCAAGAAATCGTACAACGAGTTAAATAATTTTATACAAACATAAATGACCCTAAGCACCTAAATGAGCCTCAATGAATGATTTCTGGAAAGCTAGAAGCAGACCCAGTTCCATGTATCCCGAATGAAGAGGTTGAAAACACTACTAGTTCACTTAAGGCCAGAAAAACCTGTGGTCTGGATAAAATTTCTGCTGAAATGCTTAAAGCATGAGGCAACGAACTTAATAAGATCATTGTAAAATAATTTCAACGCTGCTTGGACTTGCAAGAAGTAGCGGCAACATGAAAAGACGCAGAAATCATTTTGCATAAATCAGGCCATAAAAAGGACCTAAGAAATGATCGCCCAATAAGCCCGCTCTCAACGATTTATAAAGTCTTTGCGAAGATATTAGACAAACAAATTGGAATCCAATTTAATGAAGCACAAACGATACAATAAGTGGGTTTTCATAGCTTTTTAATACTATGGACCACATACAGACAGTTCGAACTAAACGAACGAAATAATCGAACGACACAACGAGTATGAAATGCCTCTGTGTGTAGCCTTCATCGACACTGAAAAAGCGTTGGACTCAGTCACCACCACTTCGATACTGCAGGTGCTGGTAAATCAAGGGATAGAGCCGACCTACTGTATATCAATATTCTACAATCAATATACAACAATTCTTCTGGTTCAATACGAATTGATGATGAAAGAGTGCAAATAAGTCTAGGACAAGGCGTCATGTAAGGCGACACACTGTCTTTGGGATGACTGAACTTCTCATGCTATCTTTAAGGGAGAGCCCGGACACCCTGCGGAGGAAACTCATTTCGGCCGCTCGTATCCGGGATCTCGTTCTTTTGCACAACCCGTGACCATAGGTGAGGGTAGGAACGTAGATCGACCGGTAAATTGAGAGCTTCGCCTTTCGGCTTAGCTCCTTCTTCACCACAACGGACCAATACAAAGTCTGCATCACTGCAGACACTGCACCGATCCGCATGTCGATCTCCCGTTCCATTCTTCCCTCACTGCCCGAAGAGCTGACAAAGGCTGGACCACAGAAACTATCAATTGGATACCACTGGACACAAAGCGCCCACGGCGAAGACCTAAACGTAGATGCATAGATGAAATTATTAAGCCCAACAAATTGCAAACGTGAAGAAGAGCCTTCATCCAGCAGTGGATAGAAAATGGCTGATGATGATGATATATACATATATATATATATATATCAATCAATCAATCAATCAATCAAGAACATTTGAAAATTGAGAGGCATGCAGCTCAAAGGGGCATGCACACGGCAAACGTGCAAAACTACACACAGGAAAGCCTTTTCAATCAATCAATCAGTCTATCAATCAATCAATCAAACAAACTTTATTTGTAAGCACTATTCATACAACAAAGAAAGCAACCCAAAGTACTTTACAACAATAAAATTAGATCAATAAAAATACATGAACCCTGCCCACCACTTGTCCACAGGACACAGACGCAGGCACGCACGTACACACATGGAAACACGCGCGCACACACACACTTACAGGTTTAAAAATAACATCGACCTAATAACCTGAGGCTGAGTACAGAGCATCGAGGTGAGGAAAACACCATCTCAGGCAGCCAGGATCAGACCATAGACCATGGGCACAGGCCACCCAGATGGAGCCCGCAAAGTAGCAGTGCAGCGAGGTATAGCGCATGGCATTTGGGGGGTCTCGCAAGACAGGACCATGACCACAGCCCACCATAGATCTTGGTGCAGAAAGCTCTCTCTGAGAAAAGACTGTGAATAGTAAAATATTATCATCCATCCATCCATTTTCTGAGCCGGTTCTCCGCACTAGGGTTGCGGGAGTGCTGGAGCCCATCCCAACTATCATCGTGCAGGAGACGGTGTACACCCCGAACTGGTTGCCAGCCAATCGCAGCGCACATACAAACAAACAAACAACCATTCGCCCTCACATTCACACCTACGGGCAATTTAGAGTTGTCAATTAACATACCATACATGTTTTTGGGATGTGGGAGGAAACCGGAGTGCCCGGAGAAAACCCACGCAGGCACGGGGAGAACATGCAAACTCCACACAGACGGGGCCAGGATTGAACTCGGTTCCTCAGAACTGTGAGGCAGACGCTCTAACCAGTTGTTCACCGTGCCGCAAGAAAGTAAGTAAGACAGATAATATCAGTTATCTCTCAATTTACCGGTCAATCTACATTCCTACCCTCATCTATGGTCATGAGATGTGGGTCGTGGCCAAAAGAACAAGATCCCAGGTACCGAAATGAGTGTCCTCCACAGGGTTCTCCCTTAGAGATAGGGTGAGAAGCTCGGTCATCTGGGAGGGGCTCAGAGTAGAGCTGCTGCTCCTCCACATTGAGAGGAGCCAGATGAGGTGGCTCGGGCATTTGATTAGGATGACTCTTGGACGCCTCCCTGGTGAGGTCTTCCGGGCACGTCCCATCGGGAGGAGACCCCGGGGACGACCCAGGACACGCTGGAGAGACTATGTCTCCCGGCTGGTCCGGGAAGGCCTCGGGATCCCCCCAGAAGAGCTGGATGAAGTGGATGGGGAGAGAGAAGTCTGGGCTTCCCTGCTAAAGCTACTCCCCCGTGACCCGACCTCCGATATGCAGAAGAAAATGGATGGATGGACGGATTGATGGATAGATATTAGTTAAAAGCTAAGTTAAAAAGGTGGGTCTTGAGCCTGTTCTTAAAAACAAGAACATTCTCTGGAGCCCTGAGGTTCTCCGGCAGACTGTTCCACAAATGGGGGCCATAAAACTCAAACGCTGACTCTCCGTGACTGAGCTAAAAGGACAGAGCCAGAGGACCTCGGGGTGTTTGTAGGGTAAAAGTTCTGAGAGATGAAAAGGCCCAAGACCGTGAACGTGGTTTAAATCATGTACATATATACAGTGGTGGTTCTGGCATGAATGACTCCCTGGGCGGGCAACCACATTGATGCCCCACCCTACCCAGGCAGCGGTACCCAAACGTTTTTGCCCCACTGACTATTTTCATGTTAA
The DNA here is from genome assembly GCF_024500275.1 of Phycodurus eques. Taxonomy (NCBI): domain Eukaryota; kingdom Metazoa; phylum Chordata; class Actinopteri; order Syngnathiformes; family Syngnathidae; genus Phycodurus; species Phycodurus eques. The sequence continues at coordinate 24,223,632 of NC_084536.1, forward strand.
GACATATTTTGAAGGACCGGCATAGAAAAGAAACATTAAAACTGTCCTTCACCATAACACTTCAACAAGCCAGTCTTACGATATCTTGTGTCCGACAGAATAGCAAGTTATAAGACGCCACATCGTCATCTGGTTCCAAATAATTATGCATTTTTGCTTCTCTGTTGCGATTTTACTTTAGCTTTTAACGTATTTGAAGATCGACTTTCATATTTTGAAAGTCACCATCTGCCGGTCTCATTTTTGGTTAAATCGTATTTACACACGCCAGCCGTAGGAGACTTAAGAGACTTGTTATCTCAAGTCTCTTAATTGCAACATTCCGAGCTCTTCGAAATCTTGAAAGCGACCATAATAAAGAACGTCTCAGTTGTCTTTATTGCACATCGAAGAGGGAAGATCGAGCATCTATGAGATCCCACAGGCTATCTTAAATCGAGGGATGTATCTGCGGAGGTCTCATAGCTCCTCGTATGACGTATGAAAATGGGCGTGCACTGGCTGGATCGTAAACGGAGCAGAACTTCAAATTAAATTGAATTAGCTAATATTTTGTTTTTGTCATTCCTTGATTGTTTTAGTTGGAATATATATATATACAACCCCAATTCCAATGAAGTTGGGACATTGTGTTAAACATAAATAAAAATAATACAATGATTTGCAAATCATGTTCAACCTATATTTAATTTAATAGACTACAAAGACAATTGTTATTTTATGTTCAAACTGATGAACTTTATTGTTTTTAGCAAATAATCATTAACTTAGAATTTTATGGCTGCAACACGTTCCAAAAAAGCTGGGACAGGGTCATGTTTACCACGGTGTTACATCACCTTTTCTTTGAACAACATTCAATAAACGTTTGGGAACTGAGGACACGAATTGTTGAAGCTTTGTAGGTGGAATTCTTTCCCATTCTTGCTCGATGTACAGCTTCATCTGTTCCACAGTCCGGGGTCTCGGTTGTCGTATTTTACGCTTCATAATGGGCCACAGATTTTCAATGGGAGACAGGTCTGGACTGCAGGCAGGCCAGTCTAGTACCCACACTCTTTTACTACGAAGCCACACGTGCAAAATGTGGTTTGGCATTGTCTTGCTGAAATAAGCAGGGGCGTCCATGAAAAAGATGTTGCTTGGATGGCAGCATATGTTTCTCCAAAACCTGTATGGACCTTTCAGCATTAATTCTACCATCACAGATGTGTAAGTTACCCATGTCATTGGCACTAACACAGCCCCATACCATCACAGATGCTGGCTTTTGAACTTGGTGTCCATAACAGTCCGGATGGACGGTTTCCTCTTTAACCCGGAGGACACGACGTCCACAATTTCCAAAAACAATTTGAAATGTGGACTCGTCAGACCACAGAACACTTTTCCACTTTGCATCAATCCATCTTAGATGAGCTCGGGCGCAGAGAAGCCGGCAGCGCTTCTTGGTGTTGTTGATGAATGGCTTTTGCTTTGCATAGTAGAGTTTCAAGTTGCACATACGGATGTAGCTCCAAGCTGTATTTACTGACATTGGTTTTCTGAAGTGTTCCTGAGCTCATGTGGTGGTATCCTTTACACATTGATGTCGGTTTTTGATGCAGTGCCGCCTGAGGGATCGAAGGTCACCGGCATTCAATGTTGGTTTTCGGCCTTGCCGCTCACATGCAGTGATTTCTCCAGATTCTCTGAACCTGTTGATGATATTATGGACCGTAGATGATGAAATCCCTAAATTCCTTGAAATTGTACGTTGAGGAACTGTTGGACTATTTTCTCACGCACTTGTTCACAAAGAGGTGAACCTCGCCCCATCTTTGCTTGTGAATGACTGAGCAGTTCAGGGAAGCCAATCATGGCACCCACCTGTTCCCAATGAGCCTGTTCACCTGTGGGATGTTCCAAACAGGTGTTTGATGAGCATTCCTCAACTTTCTCAGTCCTTTTTGCCACCTGTCTCAGCTTTTTTGGAACATGTTGCAGCCATAAAATTCTTAAATGAGCTCGGGCCCAGAGAAGCCGGCGGCGTTTCTGGGTGTTGTTGGTGGGTGACTGGTTAGAGTGTCTGCCTCACAGTTCTGAGGAGCGGGGTTCAATCCCCGGCCGAAGATAGCTGGGATAGGCTCCGGCACGTCCGCGACCCTAGTGAGGACAAGCGGAAACGAAGATGAATGTATGAAGGAGTACAATTACTACCTTGAAAGTGTTGCACAGGTTTGATCGATTCATCACTGATTTTCACTGACAGACACGTGCCAAGACTTGTTCTAAATTTCTCAGCAATCTGGTACACAATTTCACATTATTTCTGTCTTCATTGCTACAGGTGACAGCCTATTTTGCTCCAGCTTTGTCTTGACATTGCCCTGAATAAAACTGATTGATTAGCTGTAGAAGTAATTTATTCCAAAATCCACAAAACAAAACAAATCATCTATGAAAATGGCAGTTAGGAACCAAGGCAGGAAAAAAACTGAATGGTCGGTGTAACAAACAATGAGTTTTGATTTGATTCATATAAAGCAATATTATCCTTAAACCTATTAAAGGCTTTTTAAGAATGTGCTTTTAATCAGCTGATTTACACCCCGCTGCAAAGTGCGATGACTACAAATGTGTCATGTGTTGTGTGTGTCCCTGTTCATGTTCCTTGCAGCTCCACTCCTTATTAGTTCCGTCCAGTCAGATAGATACTGCAACTGTAAATAATGGTGAATAAATTCATCCATCCATCCATTTTCTGAGCCGCTTCTCCTCACTCGGGTCGCGGGGGTGCTGGAGCCTATCCCAGCTGTCATCGGGCAGGAGGCGGGGTACGCCCTGAACTGGTTGCCAGCCAATCGCAGGGCACATAGAAACAAACAACCATTCGCACTCACAGTCATGCCTGCGGGCAATTTAGAGTCTCCAATTCATGCATGTTTTGGGGATGTGGGAGGAAACCGGAGTGCCCGGGGAAAACCCACGCAGGCACGGGGAGAACATGCAAACTCCACGCAGGCGGGACCGGGGATTGAACCCCGGTCCTCAGAACTGTGAGGCTGACGCTCTAACCAGTCGTCCACCGTGCCGCCCAGAAAAATATATGATTTAGATTATTATTGGGATTATCATTGGGATTTGAAAGATAGTTGTGAAGAAAATGACGCAAATGCAGCAAAACACAGAATACAGTGGTTATATAAACAGAGCAGCGTATGTGAACAGAACGAGGGTGAAAGTCATGCAAAGATATTTAGGACATTTAGTCAACTTATTAGCAAATTCATAGTTTCAATTACTATCATTACAATTTTTTATACATTGAGTGTCAATACCTTGTGGATCTTGGGTGAAAGACGTTTTTTTCGAAAGCTGATCCTTTAAGCATGGTCTGAGGAAGTTCTAAATTTGTTTGCAGAATAGCAAATTCAAATAAGGACGTATTGATGAATCACACATTTGTGCATCAAATTAAATCTGCACGATTTAAAGGTCCCCTTCCATCAGAACATTTTTTTTAAAAAATGTTTTATGCATAATATAATCCTTTCTTTTGAGAGATTTATTTTACTTTGCTGAAGAAGCTTCATTATTTGCTTGACAAACTCCGGAAGTTCGAGGGTGCTCTGGAGTGTTGGTATTCTTTTTTTTTTAAATTTCTGCTTTTAGTTTATTTTATTTATTGTAAGTTTACGGCTGTTATTTGGAATTCTTGGAACAATTCATCACGTGTCTGAGAAACATTATTGTTAAATAGTTGTTGTAGGTGGTTAATTCCATGTTGTTCCCAGGTACTAAAATGAAGGGATCTATTATTAATTTAGGAATCTGGATTATCCCAGATTGGGTAGAACATACTGGAGCTAATTGAGATCCTGTCGATTCTAATCTTTGCCACCAAGCCTTGGCCGTTCCTTTTATTGGATTCTTGAAACATTTATGGTGTTTAAGACTAGTAGAAATAAATGGGAGTTTTGGTCGTTTCATGCTGTTGCAGTCCGTTTGTTCCAATTCTAGCCAAGAATCACACTCCTCACTGGGGTGCAACCATTTGATGAGGTATTGTAATTGGTTAGCTAAATAATAGTGTTTAAAGTTGGGAGCATTTAGGCCTCCCTCCTGTTTACTTTTCTGATGAGTAGATAGACTGATTCTATCTTTTTATTTTTTGAATAAAAATGTGTTACAGCAGAATCTAAGGTTTGAAACCATTTTAATGTGGATTTAAATGGAATCATTGAAAATAAATAATTTATTTGAAGTGAGGTTTTCATTTTTATTGTAGCTATTCTTCCCAGTAATGATATAGGCAAGTTATTCCAGCTTCTTAAATCAGATGAGATTTTTTCCAGAGGTGGTGTGTAATTTAGATTCGTTAGCTCTGTGACTTTTGATGAAATATTGATACCTAAATACTGTAATGTTTCCTATAGGACTGGGGTACTCTGGGATTTGATCTGCAGGAGTCCATGAGTTTGCTGTTATTGGGAGTATTGTTGATTTTGTCCAGTTAATAGAGTAGTCTGATATTTGTGAAAATGTTTTAATGAGATTGAAAACTGCCTCAAGAGAATACTTGGGTTCCTGTAAGTAAAGAAGAATATCGTCAGCATATAGAATGATTTTGTGTTCTGTCACTAGTGAGCAGATACCTTTTAATATTAGCATTTGTATAGCGGCAGCAAGAGGTTCGATAAACATTGCAAATAGCATTGGTGAGAGTGGACCTCTTTGTAATGTAAAACTTTGTGAAGTGATCTTATTTGTGGTGACTGTCGCTTTAGGCGAATTGTATAATGTTGCTATCCAATGTATAAATGAATCTCCAAAGCCAAATTTGCGAAGTGCTGTAAACAGGAAAGCCTGTGCACAACTAACCACGCTCGTTTGCCTTTGTCGCGGAACTCCTTCATCAACGGGTACAATACTCTACACCTCTCATTAATTTCCTAGCGGAACTGGTCGTTCATTCCAAACAAAGTCCCTTTAAGATCCCGTCCTTTAGATTTTACAAACACTTTTTGCTGAAAGTGTTCAAACTTTGCAACGAGGGGACGTGGTCGGTTTCCTGGACGAGGGCCTCCCAAACGGTGGAAAACAGTGAAAAGTAATCCTGTTGACTGTATCTTGCTGTATCTTGAGCGTGGACATCATAAACTTTTTAATCTGCACCTCGGGGTCTCCCAGAGCATGTCAGGAATGCCTGAGAAAATGAGGTTGTCACGCATGCTTCTTGATTGAATGTCCAACGTAGTTTCTTTCATGAGTTTATATTCCAGTCTAAGAGTTTGTAGTTCTGCTGACGTTGACATCATGTTTGATCAAAGCGCAGTATTCAGGGAAGATCAGAATCAGAATCATCTTTATTTGCCAAGTGTGTCCAAAAAACACACAAGGAATTTGTCTCCGGTAGTTGGAGCCGCTCGAGTACGACAACAGAAAGTCAATTGACAGAGAACATTTTGGAGACAGAAAGACATTGAGAAAAACAATCACTGAGCAATAAGGGGTTGCGAGTTATCTGGTAATGCCGGTACAATTTTTATTTACATTTTTTTGACAATTGTGCAAAAAGATGCAGCGTACTCTAGCACTTAGAGCAGTTTAAATGACGAATATAGCAATAGTCCGCTGCAATGAGCATTGTGCAAAGGGCGCAGAGACGTCAAGGAGTGTATGCAGTTTCAAGTGACGAGTAGCGCGATAATCTGGGACAATGTTGATTGTGCAAATGTTTCAGATACTCCTCAGTCAGTGTGCAAGTGTAAGTCCAATCAGAGCAAAGCTCATTTACATGTCACATAATAATGACAAATCCAACAGTCTCAAATGCCAGCTGGAAAAGATGAACTGGAAACACTTGAAAATGGAAATTTTTGGCATTTCCAGCCAAAATGATCATGCAAACCAGAAAAAGGGGCATAAACGATGATCAAAATCCATCCATCCATCCATCCGTTTTCTGAGGCGCTTCTCCTCACTAGGGTCGCGGGCGTGCCGGAGCCTATCCCGGCTATCATCGGGCAGGAGGCGGGGTACACCCCGAACTGGTTGCCAGCCAATCGCAGATGATCAAAATTAAACAGAAAAACAGTGATGGAATGGGACCTTGAAACAAAATGTGAATGACGCTCAATGATTTTCTTATTTTAACCAAAATGGGGACTGATGTAATGATGAGCCAATGAATTTGCAATACATGAATAAAAGGGTGTGTCATTATAAACAATTCCACATGTGAACTACAGTGCCAACATAACAAGCCATCAGAGTGACTAACTTTCACTTATATTAAATTTGGACAAACAAAATTCTGTTGTGATTGAGACGTCATGCTGACTTGTTAGCTGCCATATACTTTATATGCCTTCGGTGATGGTAATTTCATTTTGTACTTGTGTGACAGTAAAAAAAAAAAAGCCTGACATCACAGCTCCTCATTCTTCATTAAAATTAAGGGAGTATTTAAAGGGTTTTAATATTTTCAATGGAATAATAATGATAATACTGACTAACACAAAATGGTTAACTCCTACTATACTGACACTATAAATGTTTTCTCATGGCAACAGTTTGGATTCAGCAGTAAAAAAGAAATAAAATCATTGATGTCAATTTGAAATGTTTCCAATGTCACACAACAGCTTGTGGTCGAACTTCAAGGTATCACTTTACAGTGTGTTAAAGTATTACTGTTTTAGATTACACACTATCACACTACTCTATTTGTGTGTTACTTTTGGGTTAAAGACAGTTGATATAATTATGAGATGACATTTCAATACATTGATCATCTTGAACAAGAAAACCGACAGATTGCAAAGGATAATTTTATTTGAATAGGTCAACTTGTAAAATAAATAAAGTGTTTTTTTAAATTTATTTATTTTTCCTTACAGATGCATTGCTGCTCCTGTGGCTTAATACTTTTTCAAACTTTAAAAAAGCCTCTATGAGGGAAGGTGCGAGTAATAAACTGGATTTGATTGATTAAAGCTTATTCAATGCTATAGAAACATTGCCATCTCCTATTGTACATTTATATTATGTTTCCATGCCCCTGTATTGTATTGTCATTTTTATGATGAAATATGAAAGGCCAATATGCACCGTGTGCTGTCTCCCTCAGCAACCATGGAGGTATATTATCGTGTCAGGCGCAGCTTATCCAAAGGCAAAGCACACGGCAATGGCTTTCGCAAGATCCAATCGTATCGCAGCTGTCAGCCGTGCAAATTGCTTTGTCTCCAGATTCTATCGCTGTGAGCAGCGAGCAATCTGTTTGATGCCTTTTTCCTTTTCATGTTTTATGATGATGTCATTATCTGTGGCACTGCTGTTTTTTTGCATTCATGTGTTAGACACTTTTAATACCTCTCCCTTTGTGTTTATTTTGTTCTAGGTTTACAGACATTCCTACATGGCTTCCTACAGCATCTACAATATTCACACGAGGTAATTGTTGTAGTCCTCATTGTTAGGTGCAATCACATTAAGGAAACCATCCATCCATCCATCCATCCATCCATTTTCTGAGCCGCTTCTCCTCATAAGGGTCGCGGGAGCGCAGGAGGCGTGGTAAAAGGTTGAATCCACCGTGCCCCACATTAAGGAATCCTATTTACAAATTTGATTAACAACGATTATGGACTGCAAAGTGGAAAAATCGATTTTTCTCCATTAATTATGTTGTGTTGCGTGTACAAAAGTGCAAGTGCAATTTTTAAAGTAATTTGTCATCAGGAACAAGAGGTTTTATGCTGGTATGTCTGGAACACATGCTTCTCCTCACTCGGGCCACGGGCATGCTGGAGCCTATCCCAGCTATCATCCGGCAGGAGGCGGGGTACACCCCGAACTGGTTGCCGGCCAATCGCAGGGCACATGCAAACAAACAACCATTCGCACTCACATTCACACTTACGGGCAATTTAGAGTCGTCAATGAACCTACCACGCATGTTTTGTTGATGTGGGAGGAAACCAATCTCCACACAGGCGTGGCCGGGATTTGAACCCCGGTCCCCAGAACTGTGAGGCAGATGTGCTAACCAGTCGACCACCGTGCCGGCAATTACATGAACTATTATAATGAATTATAAAGTTATTGATATTGTTTTTGTTTTGTTTTTAATCCAGGGAGGTTTGGGAGCTGGACCCTCCAGAGGTGGTGAACTCAGTCCTGCAGTATGCTGCCTGGGGAGTGCAAGGCCAACAACTGGTAAGAAAACCTAAACTGGCTTTCATCTCTTTTCTATTTTATTTAATTTCAGTCAATTGTTTTACATGTACATGTTTACCTGAATCATATCAAAAATATTTTTGACGTGTATCACTGTGAAAAATGCAATTTTATGATTATGCATTTGACCTACAGTAAGTCGCTAATGCCTCCCATTTTCCTCCGTGCTGTCTCGAAATGTTGTGCTTGTTCATTATCCTTACAGATCTACATATTTGAAAATAACATCTACTACCAGCCTGATGTGAAGAGTCACTCTCTGAGGCTGACATCCTCAGGAAAGGAAGGGATCATATTTAATGGAATTGCTGACTGGCTTTATGAAGGTAATGCACCTTGTTCGAATATTTCCTTACTCAAGACGTAGTCATAAATAGCCATTCATGCATTTTAGAATTTTCAGGTGCAATATTATTTGGGAATACTTCTTCAGTTGTGCCATATACTGCTGTGTTAAGGCCACTTTATACTCCTGCGCTCGGGCGACTCGACAATGCCCGCATTACGTCACGTGACTGAGGAATTGGCCATTGGTCCATTTTAGTCACATGCTGTGATGATGTAATCAGCGTTCCTCCCGGTTCCACATAGCAGCTACGCCGCCGCCTTCTCGATCGATTTTGCAGCATAATTAAACGTATCATCTGGTCATCTAGGTCCATTTGTTCTAGCAGAGTCTGTTCCACAGTCGCCATTGTTGTTGCTTTGTTCCGTGTTCTGGAAAGGAAAGTTAAAAACGGTTACTGGAAATGGCCAGAAATACAGAGGAACTCCACCCTGTGGCGTCCTAGCCAATACCAGCCGTAGCGACACCCCCGACTTGGAGGAGAACTGCAGCACACTTCCAAAACAGTGCGCGTGGGTTGCGCTCGACTATAAAGGCAAACTGCGCGCGGGATAGCCGCAGTGACGTCAGCGCGGTCGCCGTACGCGCGAGTATCAGGAAGCCTTTCCTGTTAAGTTGTTACAGAAAGCGAATATCATCTGGCATGACTTTGAAGTCCAACGCAGGATTTTAAAACACAACTGTGGCCATTCTGGATTTGTTTGTTTTAGGTCTTGTACAGTAAATTAGCTATAATGGCTGCTTGTATTTCTGCTTATGTTCTATGTGTTTCTCTTGAAGGTGCCCAAGAGTTAATATCGCATAATAGCTTATTTTTGATCGAGAAGCTTCTGGGGTCTGCAGGCATGTATTAGTCAAGATATTCACATCCATGGTTATTATCCAAAGTTGGTGTACGATGTCACACTGCTGTGATTGTATCATTATGTCATGGCATACAGCACTCTCTTCCCAGCAGATGTAGTCACGGCAGATTTGCCAATTTGATTAGCTCAACAGGGCCCGTCCTGATCGTGGCCTATTAATTTCCACACTTAGTACATCTCTGTTGAGAGCATCATCAGCCATCTATGTTAGAGGATCTGTTTCATCAAGTGGATGATCTTTTTTTCCCTCCCATAGTTCCTCTTTTTTGATAAAAAAACAAAAACGTGAGTTTTCTTCATGTTGTCATAAATGCCATTGTTAAATATTGGTGCCGAGCTGTGTAAAGAACTTGACCGGCATATGCTTCCTTCAAGGACCGTGCAGATAGGTTATCAGTGAATCGGGTCAAATTCGGCAAGCCTAATTTGATTTGGGGATGTTAGTCACTGGTATCACTACTTCAACGTTTTAGCCTCAAGTATTGCTAATCTTCTGACCGAAACACCCTTATGGTTTGTTTAATAGTGTAATAAAGTCGGAGATTGTCATGGGTGATTTTGTTGCCTCCATTAAGAAAACAGGCTAGATGATTCTTGTAGGAACTAGTAATTTTTCTCTTTCAAACAATGTTCCTTTATCATATCCTTTTATGGACTGGAAAAACTTGCTAAAGAATTATTTCTTGACCACTGTCTGTGAGACGTCACCATCATCTGACTACCTTTAATAGGCTGTGGTTCATTTTGTCATGCTCGCGTTCCTGTTTATGGGCATCAGGGCAGCATGGACGTGCAGACCTCCTCTGAGATTGTTGTTGTTCTGCCTCAGTCTTTGAAGTGTTCAGTGTTTCTATTTATTGCCACTTGGAAGCACTGCTTTGGGCTTACTGAGGGAACCCTAACATGGAAGAGTCACACACTTGGTTCACTTTTCCTTTCTTGCCAACAATGGGGGTGATTTACTAAGATCCCAAATAGCAGGTGCTATATTGCCTGTTCACACTATCAGATTGTGTTCACTGTTGGTGGGCGTGTTGCATGTGATCTACTGAGATGTAAATCTTTTACTACGCTCCCAAATAGCGGAGGCGAAATTACATGTTCACTCAGATTGCGTGCACGTCTGGTAACAGGTTTAAAGGGTTAGGTTTTGCACTTTCGATGGTTTTCCCCATTAAACATTTGCAAGAGCACTACTAGGGCAAAACTAGGTTTGAAGAGGTAGAATTGGAGTGGAAGACAAACAAGCAGTTGGAGAAAATAAGATGGATCGCTACGATAATTTCAGAGAAGCCCACACCTGCATAAAAGCCATGTTTTGTTTGAATTAACTAGTTCAGAGTGTGTGGGAGTTTGATATACAGTATGTGCCCCAAAACATTAAAACTTGGGACAGCGAACCCAAAAAACTGCTCTGAGAGAGACCGGCACTAATTGTCACCATGTGCTGAAATGAAAGACATGCTGATTTAAAAGGAGTTTTTACACATTTGATTTGGTATGATGCCTTCTTGTGATCAACTCCAAGTCAGCCCTTAGATCATTCAGAAGATCCAAATTTGCATTGCTGTCACGCAAATTTTTGTTTCTGGCATTTCATAAATCTTTAAATGAGCGGACAATTTCTCCCTGCGGCCTCTTGTTTTGCCACAGCTACATTGGCGTTGCCGTGCTTGCCGTTTGCACCTGCCTTTTAGGCATGGATTTTAAAGATGCAAAATAAGCCATCGCAATTCATCTCCAGTTTGATGAATAACGTTGCACGTGCTAAATTCCGCTATTTGCATATACTCCTCCCAGAACACGCAAAATTAACCGTTTGGCCTACTGGGGGCGCCCAGTTAGTAGATCAGCTTCCACATCAGTTTGCGTGAGCAATCAAGCGCTAAAAGTGGAGAACCACAGTCACCTTGTTCTGCCTTAGTAGCCAAACAATTTGAGTCAATAAACATAGATTATTTTACACTTGAGACTATGTGAGTCCCGGGATGTACATGTCATGAAAACAATGAGTCCCAGACCTGGAACAATGAGTCCCTGCAATTTACCATCAAGGAATACAAATACAGTAATCCTCCGCTACATCAAGGTTCTTGGTTCACTGTCACGCTATATTGCAGATTTTTATGACAGTTGTTACTGTCTTCTATCTTTTATACTGTTTGTACAATATTTTTATGATCTCTTTTTTGTTGATAAAGCTGATTGTCCGTTACATTGAAACACTTTTTTTCTTTTAGGCCACATGCACCAATACTACTGTTCAGTACAAAAGTATTGTTTAATTATTTTTGTTCATGGCCTAAAACGTCCAGTACAGTACAAAGTTGTTATTTTTATTTTTAAAAATGTAAATGTTTTATAAGTTTCTCATTTTATCCAAACTTACCACACCAGTGTGCTTGGTCATAGTGACATCGTTGACGTACAGTACTCACCATAGGCGAGTCGCCTTCATGAGCCGCAAGGAATTAGGGTGCTTCCTATTTCCAAATCTATTGCCAAAGGCGAACTGCTTGACAAAAAACTGGAACTGTACCAAAATTATGTGTGCCATGTGCCATACTCCAAAGTATTCCTCAGCCTTAACACTGCAGCGATGCCGCTCTCTCTCTGCCAGCACTCTATGCACAATAGATAATAGATATAACCATCGTCACATGGCTGTCACGTCAATGCCCCACATTGACGTGACAGCCATGTGGCCGCCACGTAGGCAGCGGGAGGCACGTCTTTTGGAATTGGATTTCGACATATTGTATTGTCTGTGACCCGGAAATATGTCAGTCCCAATCTCTTGCCTGCATTGTGCCAGAGCGCCAGTAAACAACAGCAGCCAATTCTGGAACTAACAGACTTTGTCAATGGCATTTTAAGTGAGGCAACACCAGCAAATTTTTGTTTTATGAACAAGTGTCGCATAGGGAAAAAAGGTGGTGGTATTGTTACTTTTAAGTCATTATTTCAGTGTAAATAAATTGTACTGGCTCTGTTTTTTAGTTAAAGGTGACCCAAAGGTTATTTTTATTATAGTTTATAGGCCTCCAAGATACAACAGAAAATTTATGGAGGACTTCTCCGAACTGCTGTCAGTTATTTGTACCGACTATTTTCTCATAACGGGAGACTTTAACATTCATGTTGACAATAACATGGGAAAAAAATCTAAATAACTTTCTGTTATACTAGACACATTTGACCTGTTTCAACATATGAAGAGTCCATACCACACTCAAGGTCACATCTTAGACCTGGTCATCTCTAAGGATGTTGAAATTCTATTAATTGACATAAAGGATATGGCTATTTCTGACCATTTTTGTGTATTCTTTGAATTACAGATTCATCCAAAAGTTCAGACAACCTCGATGTCTATTAAGAAAATGTACATAAATGAGAGCACCGCCACTAAGTTTATGGAGACCGTTGCTGTGCCACAAATTGTGAATGCTGAGACAGTTGATGAACCTTAGGATAATTTCATCTGTAAAATCTCAAATGTCATGAATGCTGTCGCTCCTATTAGAACTAAGACAATGTCGAGGCGACCAAGAACACCGTGGAGGAGCACAATGATGGTAAAGACCGCTAAATCAAAGTGTCGGAAAGCAGAACGTAAGTGGAGAAAAACTAAACTCCAAATTGACTATGACTTCTACAGACAAAGTCTTTGTCATTTTAACCAAGCATTAGGGCTTTACAGCAACACTTTCCCGAAATCAGCAGTAAGAACTTCAACAATACTCGCACTCTGTTTGCTGTGGTTGACAAGCTCTCAACCCCCGAATCAGATAGCTCCAGAACTTCTAACAGCAGATAAATGCAATGAATTTGCTTGTTATTTTTGTGAAGAAAATACAATCTATCAGGTTAAATATTAGCACAAATCAGCAAAATGATGAAATGATACTACATCTGAAGCCACCCAGGAAAAACTAAATTACCATTGCTAACTGATTTGCAGCAACTAATCAATTGCTCACTTCAGTCAGACGAGTTTCCTAAAGTAGCTGCCATTAAGCCTCTGGTAAAAAATAGAGCCCTGGATGCTTCCATGTTAGCAAGCTACAGACCCATCTCAAATCTCAATTTCAAAGCCAAGATTGTTGAGAAAGTTATTTTTAATCAACTCAGCAATTTCTTGAACTTAAATGGACTTTTTGACAAATTTCAATCAGGTTTCCGAACTCATCACAGTACAGAATCTTCTCTTATCCAAGTGCTAAATAATATAAGGATAGATTCCTAGCTGACTTTCAACAGTCATATCAAATCAATGACTAAAACTGCCTTCTACCATCTGAAGAACATATCCAGAGTGAAGGCTTGCATGTGTCAAGCAGACCAGGAGAAGCTCATCCATGCTTTTATCTCAAGTCGACTTGACTATTGTAATGGTCTTCTGACTGCACTCCCTAAAAAGAGCATTAAACAGCTGCAGTTCATTCAGAATGCTGCGACTCGGGTTCTGATCAGAACTAAGAGGTCAGAGCATATTACTCCAATTCTAAAGTCATTTAGACTTTAGAATTGGAGTAATAAAAAAAATGTCATATGGAATAAATATTTCCAACCATGTTTTTGTTACCAAACCTCTTTTTACAATACAGTAACTTAAACAATCGTTACAAAGTATTACCCTTGAATTTCGATTTCCAAACTATTCATCTATCAATTTGTTGTCTATGTAATAATATAAGGAGGTGATTCAATATTTATATGATGGAACTAAAATTGGCATGGTGATTCCAAAATTGCAGTCAGTTTGTTTTCGAGCACGTCAAGTTTAAACTCCAGATACCCTCCAGATAAGCAAAATTCCACTGATTAGCTGTAGTAAGAATTGCCAGTTGATTACGATAGGACTCATCTACAGCTGCGTGGCAACTTGTTTGTGCATTCACAATTGAGACAGTGCGGTGAGAGGTGTGTGCAGCTCCCAATAGCTCAGAACTATCAATATCTGCATACAGAAAGCTAGCATAATAGGAATTTAATTGAAGCACGTTGTAAGTTCTATTTCATTTTATGCTGTTTTTTTAGTCTTCAAAGCTTGTAACTATTCCATCTTAGTGTTTTATTTACATAGATACATCAATGTTTCATATTTTTTAAAGAAAATGGATATCCTATTGTTGAAAAACTCGACATGATAGAGAACTGAGATCAGTTTTGGATTCCGCACACCAACAATTGAGAAAGAGCTAGCGCATTTTGCGGCACTGGCACAAGGTCTTGGCTCCTCGCACCATGAAATACGTCACGTCCGGCTCACGCTGGCTCACAGTTGGCTCACTGCTTGCTCATCTCGGCATTATCGAGGCATGTTCGACTTGCTGCTCATTCCACAACATCGTATGTGCTTAGAAACGGCTTGTTGTTTTTGATAATGGTGAGTATACAGTACTATACATTAAAACGTGTAAGTGCCATTCACATCTTAATACAGGTGTCAGTCAAATAAAACATCGTAAAGTCTTGACTCCTCGCGGCATATTGAGGTCACTTGTGGCTCACCACTAGCTCAACTCGGCATATCGAGGCATATTCGACTTGTTGCTCATTCCACGACATCGTATGTGCTTAGAAACGGCTTGTTGTTTTTTGTAATGGTCAATAAACAGTATATGTATAACTACAATTATCAAAAATACCTGCTTTTGGCCCATATGATGATAGTATTTTTTTTACTTTATATGTTTAAATGGGCGGCACGGTGGACGACTGGTTAGAGCGTCAGCCTCACAGTTCTGAGGACCTGGGTTCTATCCCCGGTCCGCCTGTGTGGAGTTTGCATGTTCTCCCGTGCCTGCGTGGGTTTTCTCCGGGCACTCCGGTTTCCTCCCACATCCCAAAAACATGTATAAATTGGAGACTCTAAATTGCCCGTAGGTGTGAATGTGAGTGCGAATGGTTGTTTGTTTGTATGTGCCCTGCGATTGGCTGGCAACCGGTTCAGGGTGTACCCCGCCTCCTGCCCGATGACAGCTGGGATAGGCTCCGGCACGCCCGCTACCCGCGTGAGGAGAAGCGGCTCAGAAAATGGGTGGATGGATGTTTGAATGTTAGAATCGATGTTTTTATTTTTACCTTGGCGTATTGATTGTGTATAAAGTATCTTTGGGCATGAAATGTTTAAGATCAATTTAATTTTTAAATGTTACTTGTGACTTAATTGTTTTGGAGCCCTCGTAATTTTATTTTTCAGAAAGGAGACACCTTGCAATGAAATGTACTGCAAACATTGGCCTTTACAACTGGACGTCATGAATATAAAATTATGCCAATGATTATATTGGAGACTGGATTCGTTTCATTTAGTTACATGATTTTCATTTCGGCGGCACTGGTTAGAGCCTCACAGTTCTGAGAACCGGGGTTCGAATCCCGGCCCCGCCTGTGTGGAGTTTGCATGTTCTCCCCGTGCCTGTGTGGGTTTTCTCCGGTAGTCCGGTTTCCTCCCACATCCCAAAAACATGCGTGCTAGGTTAATTGAAGACTCTAAATTGCCCGTAGGTGTGAATGTGTGTGTGCATGCTTGTTTGTGTCTATGTGCCCTGCGATTGGCTGGCGACCAGTTCAGGATGTAGACCGCCGCCTCTCGCCCGAAGATTGCTGAGATGGGCTCCAGCACGCCCGCGACCCTTGTGAGGATAAGCGGTACAGAAAATGGATGGATTTTCATTTATATAAGCTTTATTCATCCGAGTAAGGCAATTGAGCACAGATTCTCATTTGAAATACCGACTTGGCTGCAGACAGCAGAGTCAATAAATGTACCGAATTATTCACAGTAAATTATAGGCAATCTTAAATTGTGACATGCAAATATGAATGTTCAATGAGTCTTTTTCAACTCGTGTCTTGTTTACTGCAGGAAAATGTTTTAGTGAGAGACAGCAAAGCTGCTGCGCAATGGTGTTGCAAAACACATTTTGAGGGGAAAATGAAGTTGCCGGAGTTTCTGGACAAGGATGAGGAAGCCCAGAAAGAAATACTTCAGGAACTCCACAGCACAGGGGATTATGATCTGAATGATATGTTTTTATTCCAATTTGAAAAAAAGAAGATTTGAAACAATTCTTTCAAAATATGAGGGATGTAAAAGGACTAAAAGTCTCTATCAAATTTGGCAAATAAAGTACTGAATAGCTTTCCTCTGAAAGTCATGACTGAATTTAAATGAATGACAAACTTTTTCAGTAAATATGTTCAGTGACACAAAGCCTGTAGGTCATGATTCCGAACTCAGCTGCTGGAATGATGTTCCCGAAGGCCTCTCTCACTCTCTTCCTCGCTCTCAAAAACTACTTCTACTAAAAGCTACTTCTTGAGTACAGTTAATATGCAGGGCTACTAGTTTGACACAGACTTCTGAAATTTCCTCAAATTACCCAATTAATGAGCACACAATAATTTGGAAACATAAATATCAAATGCAACACTTTAATTGTATAAAGCTCTGGCAGTTGTTACATTTTCAAATGATCAACATAACGCAACATCGCTACCAATAACCTAAACAAAATACTGGGGAGTGAGGCGGTGAGCCGGCCGTGAGCCAGTGTGAGCCGGCGATGTGAGCCACGGCTGAAGAAGTGCCGTATTTCGTGCCGCGATGAGGCGGCAATTAAACGTGCATGAAAATGAGAAAAGATGTCTTATTTGACTGAAGCATGTATTAAGATGTGGATGATTGCACTTACACATTAACATACAGCACTGTATATTGACCACTATTTTTAAAAAAGCCATTATTAGACATTGGATGCCCAAGCTGCTCCGAGCCATTGTTGGCTCTCGGCATAATAAGGAATACACCGTGACTAATAAACAAATACTTACATAATGTCGTCTTAATCAGTAACAATAATCTCAAAGGCTATGCTGAGAAAATTGATCATCTTGCCACATAGAAACTGTATTTACAAATGAACTTGATCTTAAACTCTTCATGGCCAAAGAGATACACAATCAATACTCCATGGTAAAAATAAAAACATCAATTCTAAAAAATAGTATCATATGGATCCAACAGCAGGTATTTTGGATGATTGTAGTTATACATATACTGTTTATTGGCCATGACAAAAAACAACAAGCCGTTACAACAACAAGCACATACGATGTCGTGGAATGAGCAGCAAGTCTGACGCATGCATTAAGATGTCACTGATGGTGTCGTGGTCCACTCGCCTGACTTTGGTGCGGGCAGCGTGGGTTCAGTTCCCACTCAGTGACTGTGTGAATGTCAGTGCGAATGGTTGTCCGTGTCTATATGTGCCCTGCGACTGACTGGCGACCAGTTCAGGGTGTAGTCCGCCTCTCGCCGAAGTCAGCTGGGATAGGCAACAGCGCCCCGCATCCCTAAAAAGGATAAGCGGTGTTGAAAATGGATGGATGGATGTATTAAGATGTGTATTACGTGTATTTATGTACAGTACTGTATATTCATCATTATCAAAAACAACAAGCCGTTTGTCAGCACATACGATGTCGGGCGATGAGCAGCAAGTCGAATATGGCTCGATATGCCGCGATGAGCAGGCGGTGAGTCGGAAGGGACGTGTTTCATGCCGCGAGGAGCCAAGACCTTATGCCGGAGCCACAAAATGCGCTAGCCCTTGCTGCAAAAATTTGTTAGAAACAGCTGCCAGACCTAACTCTACAAAATTGTGTTCCCCACTGTTATGTAACTATGGGAAAATTTAATTCAGTAAACCCAAACTCAGTTGGCAACTTTTTTTGTTTTCTGCTTTCTTGACAATCAATAAAAGTTTCGGAAAGGTTGCACTGATGAAATAGTGTTAAGATTTTAAATCCATTAAAACAATAATTGACGATTATGTGCCTTCAGAGGAGATCCTTCAGACCCACGTTGCACACTGGTGGTCACCGGATGGAGAGAGATTGGCCTTCCTCGTCCTTAATGACAGTCAAGTGCCCAACATGGCTTTGCCTCGATTCACGGGCATGACATACCCCAAAGGAAAACAGTATCCATACCCCAAGGTAAGTCTTGCATATTATACAGTTCTCACAGATCCCTAATCATGATGTGCCATTGGTGGTCATCATAATACAAACGATGTATTTAGAAGTGCATCAAAATTCAGGCATTACTTGATACTGTATTAGAAGGAAAAATAACAACAATAACAATAAAGTTATTTCTGTACAAACGTGTTTCACCAACCCAGGCTACATATTTTATATGCACTTTGTACACTCACAGAAAAAATGCACATTGATGTCCCATGGTGCCTATAATGTCTTATGGCAAATCATATAGTAATTTGATGTTCCATTTTTTTGTGGTTTTCCAAAAGCTGATCAAAGTGACACCATCTCAGACTACAAACCCTGTAGAAAAAAAACAAAGAAATTAAATCAATCAAAATATGGTATTTTCGAAGCGATTTGTTAATCTCCAATACTTGGTTGGGAATCCCTTTGCTTTAATCACTGACTCAATGCGCCGTAGCATTGAGGCAATCGACCTGTTTTGGTGCTTCTGGCGGTATGGGCAGGGGCCAGGTCCTGCTCGAAGATGAACTCTGCATCGCCATACAGTTCCTCAGCAGAAGGAATCATGAAGTCCTCTAAAACATTCTGGTCGACTGTTGTGGTGACCTTGGATTTAAGAAAGCAGAGTTTACCAACACCTGCACTGGACTTTGCACCCCAAATCATGACTGACTGTGGATATTTCACACTGGACCTCAAGCAGCTTGGGTTCTGTTCTTCACCCGTCTTCCTCCAAACCCTTGGACCTTGATTCCCGAATGAAAGGCACACTTTACTTTCATCAGAAAAGAGGACCTTGGACCACTGGCCAACAGTCCAGTCCTTCTTCTTCTTGGCCCAGTTGAGATGCTTCCTATGTCGGCTCAGGATCAGAAGTGGCTTGACCCAAGGAACCCGACAGTTGTAGCCCATCTCCCGCATGTGTCGGAATGTGGTGGTTTTTTAAGCTGTGGCTTCCGCCTCATTCCACTCTTTCTGGATCTTTGCTAGATTCTTGAATCTTCTCTGTTTGATAATCCGCTGAACCCCATGGTCATCTCTTTTGCTGGTGCATCTTCTCCTGCCACATTTTCTCCTTCCACTCGACTTTCCATTGATATGCTTGGACACAGCACGATGTGAACAGCCAGCATCCTTAGCTATGAACCTTTGTGGCTTACCCATCCTATGGAGGGTATCAATGATGGTCTTCTGGCCAGTTGTCAAGTCTGCAGTCTTCCCCATATTGAACCCAACTGAGACAATTGAACCAAACTGAAGCAATTTAATGACACCTGGGGAAACCTATGCAGGCGCTTTGAGTTTATTAGATGATTAGTTTTAGAGCTCTTACTGTCAATCACTGTCATTCTTAGCGGATGCGGGATCAAGGACACCATTTATCCACTGACAAGCCCCATTGCCCCTCCATCTCCCACCTCTCCCAGGTTCAGTAGCACCCCAGTGCTCATCCAGCATTCTTTAAACACCAAAACTCACCAAATAGCAGTAATGCCTGAAGAAAGGTCCCTTCTCACACTGTGATACAAGGGGATGACACTGAGAACAAATACAGTATCTGCTGTTGCATTTGAACTTGTTGAAATTGTACAACCCCAATTGCAATGAAGTTGGGATGTTGTGTTAAAGATAAAAACAGAATACAATGATTTGCAAATCATGTTCAACCTATATTTAATTTGATACATGACAAAGACTAGATATTTAATGTTCAAACTGATCAATTGGATTGTTTTTAGCAAATAATCATTAACTTAGAATTTTATGACTGCAAGACGTTCCAAAAAGCTGGGACAGGTGGCAAAAAAGACTGAGAAAGTTGAGGAATCCTCATCAAACACCTGTTTGAATTGCTCAGTCATTCACAAGCAAAGATGGGACGAGGTTCACCTCTTTGTGAACACGTGCGTGAGAAAATTGTCAAACAGTTTAAGGACAATGTTCCTCAACGTACAATTGCAAGGAATTTAGGGATTTCATCATCTACGGTCCATAATATCATCAAAAGGTTCAGAGAATCTGGAGAAATCACTGCATGTAAGCGGCAAGGCCGAAAACCGACATTGAATGCTCATGACCTTCGATCCCTCAGGCGGCACTGCATCAAAAACCGACATCAATGTGTAAAGGATATCACCACATTGGCTCAGGGACACTTCAGAAAACCAATGTCAACAAATACAGTTCGGCGATACAGCCGTAAGTGCAACTTGAAACTCTATTATGAAAAGTAAGCCATTTCTCAACAACACCCAGAAACGCCGCCGTCTTCTCTGGGCCCGAGCTCATCTAAGATGGACTGATGCAAAGTGGAAAAGTGTTCTGTCGTCTGACGAGTCCACATTTCAAATTGTTTTTGGAAATCGTGGACGTCGTGTCCTCTGGGCCAAAGAGGAAAAGAACCATCCGAAGTGTTATGGACGCAAAGTTCTAAAGCCAGCATCTGTGATGGTATGGGGCTGGGTTAGTGCCAATGGCATGGGTAACTTACACATCTGTGAAGGCACCATTAATGCTGGAAGGTACATACAGGTTTTGGAGAAACATATGCTGCCATCCAAGCAACGTCTTTTTCATGGACGCCCCTGCTTATTGCAGCAAGACAATGCCCAACCACATTCTCAGTGTTAAAACCTAGACCTATCTCCCATTGAAAATGTGTGGCGCATTATGAAGCATAAAATACAACAACGGAGACCCCGGACTGTTGAACAGCTGAAGCTGTACATCAAGCAAGAATGGGAAATAATTCCACCGACAAAGCTTCAACAATTAGTCTCCACAGTTCCCAAACGTTTATTGAATGTTGTTCAAAGAAAAGGTGATGTAACACAGTGGTAAACATGACCCTGTCCCAGCTTTTTTGGAACGTGTCGCAGCCATAAAATTCTAAGTTAATGATTATTTGCTAAAAACAATAAAGTTTATCAGTTGGAATATTAAACATCTTGTCTCTGTAGTGTATTGAATTAAATATAGGTTGAACATGATTTGCAAATCATTGTATTCTGTTTTTATTTATGTTTAACACAACGTCCCAACTTCAGTGGAATTGGGGTTGTATTTAGTCACACATTATTACATAAAATTGTTAGTCATATGTAAGCAAGATTCATAGTCATATGTCAAATCTTTTTAAATTAGGCAAGGCAATCTTATGATCTAAAATTGTTAAGCATATGTCAAATCTTTTCAATCTATATAAGGCAATCTACGAAATTTCCAAAAATGGAACTGTGCTTCTGTTCTGAGGACCGGGGTTCAATCCCCGGCCCCGCCTGTGTGGAGTGTTCTCCCCGTGCCTGCGTGGGTTTTCTCCGGGCACTCCGGTTTCCTCCCACATCCCAAAAACATGCATGAATTGGAGACTCTAAATTGCCCGTAGGTGTGCATGTGAGTGCGAATGGTTGTCTGTTTGTATGTGCCCTGCGATTGGCTGGCAACCAGTTCAGGGTGTACCCCGCCTCCTGCCCGATGATAGCTGGGATTGGCTCCAGCACGCCCGTGACCCTAGTGAGGAGAAGCGGCTCAGAAAATGGATGGATGGATGGATGGAACTGTGCTTCTAGTAAACGCCTATGAACGTTTTTGTGTTAATTCACTTCAACACAATGTCGTAGTTTTCTTGTTTTTGTTTGTTTACGCTTTATATTTCAAATCAATTTCAATAAAGTTTTTCTGACATTAACAATTAATTAGCAATAAAGACACTTAAGACTCTCCCACATGCAGGCTGGCCAACCCAATCCAGTGGTGAAGCTCTTTGTTGTCAATCTTTACGGGCCGACGCACACGCTGGAGCTCATGCCACCAGACAGTCTCAAACTACGGTGAGAAGAGCTTCAGTTATATAAAGAGAACACAATGCAGTTGAAACCAGATGTTTACTTACACTATACAAAAGGACATATGTTTTTTTTCCCCTTCACTGTCTGACATGAAATAAGACTAACTTTTCCTGTTTGAGGTCTCTTGGGATCACCAAAATTATTTCTGTTTGCATTCTAAATGCAAGAATAATGAGAGAAGGATTTTCTATAGGCAATTTTTCATTACTTTCTTCAAAGTTTACAAACAGTAAGATTACTGGGCCTTTTAAGAATTTGGGAAAACCCAGATGATGATGTCATGTCTTTGGAAGGTTTATTGACAACATTTGAGTTAATAAGAGCCATTTTACACAATAAGAGAAATTTCCAGATGCCTGATGGTGCCACATTCATCTCTTCAGCCATCATACCGCTCAGGAAGGAGACGGGTTCTGCGTCCCAGAGATAAACGTGCTTTGGGCCAAAATGTGCATATCACCCCAAGAACAAAAGCAAAAGACCTTGTGAAGATGCTGGCTGAAGCCGGTAAGAGTATGTCATTATCCACAGTGAAACGAGTATTGTACAGGCATGGGTTGAAAAGCCACTCTGCCAGGAAGAAGCCATAACTCCAGAAACATAAAAGCAAGACTACAGTAGGCATATGCACACAGGGACAAAGACCATCATTTTGGGAGACATGTCTTGTGGTCTGACGAAACTAGAATTGATCTTTTTGGCCACAATGAGCATCGTTATTTTTGGTGGAAAAAGAGGCAAGCAGGAAGAACTGGTGCACTTCACAAAATAGAGAACATTATGTGGAAATAATTAAGCAGCGTCACAAGACGTCAGCCAGGAAGTTAAAACTTGAGCACAAATGGGTCTTCCAAAAAGACAATGACCTGAAGCATAGTGCCAAACTGGTTACAAAGTGGCTTCAGGGTAACAAAGTTTTGCAGTAGCCATCACAAGGCCCTGATCTCAGTGCTATTAACCATAAGAAGAAGAAGAAGAAGAATCACTTTTTATTGTCATATGCACATGCATGTATGCACATGAAATTTGTGATCACATACACGTTAGTGGAACACACTGGAGCACGGGGCAGCTGAAGCGCCCGGGGAGCATTTCGGGGTATCAGTGTCTTGCTCAAGGACACCACAGCCGTGAATCCGGGGGATGTTGGCGGATGGTCCAGTCGGGGTCTTGAACCTCAGTCCCCCACGGTGGCAGGCGCCCCAAGTCATACAGTTTCAAATACTAATGAAATGTATTTAAACTTCTGACTTTGGAGAAAGTTATGACAAACTGCCCCCCACCCCCCCAAAAAAAACCCAACACTTCTCTTGTTATTCTGTAAATTATCAAATCATCTGTTTTATTTGGGGTAATCCTAATTGACCTAAAACAGGAAAAGTTTAGTTTGATTTCATGTCAGACAGTGAGAAAAAAACCCGTCTTTTTATATAACTAATGTAAACTTCTGGTGTCAACTGTATGTGTGACTAATTTACTGAATAACAGATATTATATAGTATTTTACTTTATACAACTCAACTCTATTGTCTGAATTCATATGCAGAGAACAAGAAGATATGATAATCTTTCTGCCCCTAGGGATCATTATGTGACCATGGTGAAGTGGATCAGTAAGACCCACACATCTGTTAGATGGTTGAACCGGGCACAGAACATCTCCACTCTGACTGTGTGTGACACCACCACAGGAGCCTGCGTCACGGTATGTTCACACCACAAACCAACAATCAACTTTAGTAACTGGGCTTTTTGCATATGATACCCTATGTCAACCTTTTGCTACAATAAAAGGAGTTGTATTTACCCTTTTAGACATTTCATATGGTAACAAAAACCATGTTGCCAGTATGTTTCTATATAACGACAGTAACTTATGACAACAGTGTCAAATCAATGCTTCTGTTCATTGTGTTGCTGATGAGTTACACAATGGAAATGGCAGCTCTTTTGGCTTGCAGAAGACATAGGCCAGGTAACGCTGATCTTAGCTTCACTTAGGATTGAGAAGAACTGACCAAGATGTCACTATATTCCACAAAACCCACAGTCAGGGTTTCATGTAAAAAAAAAAAAAAAGTAAAATAAATGTAATGGGAGAGTTAAATAAGAAACACATACAACAAACTACGTAACATAAACACACATGATCAATGTTACGTTAATCCTTCTCCTTCATGAACTTTAAGGGTGAACGTCTTTATTACGGCAACAGTTCAACATTTGATGGCGCAATGCATGCTGAGAGTACACGGCGTCACAATTCTTCTGCATGCTAAATACAGAATCTCTCTGTGTGAGAGTCAACCAAAATCCCATGATGCGGTGGAAACTGTAGTTAATTACTGTAAAATCACTTTAAAGTATTTCACTGGAAGATATGTGATAAATAACTGTAGAACTTACCGGAATCTCTAACAGTGTACATATACATATATATACAGTGGGGGAAAAAAGTATTTCGTCACCCACCAAAGTTCTCCCACTTAAAAAGATGAGCGAGACCTGTAATTTTCATCATAGCAATAATTGCTCTCTGAGCAATAAAGGGTTGCTAGTTATCTGGTAATGCCGGTACAGTTTATTTATTTATTTTTTTATGACAATTGTGCAAAAAGATGCAGAGTCCTCTAGCAATTAGAGCAGTTTGAATGACTAAAATAGCAATTGTCCGACGCAATGACCATTGTGCAAAGGGCGCCGAGACTTCAATGAATGTACGCAGTTTAGAGTAGCGCGATAATCTGGGACAATGTTGGTTGTGCAAATGTTACAGATACCCCTCAGTCAGTGTGCAAGTGGTGAAGATGCTACTCTGGCATGAGTGGCCAGTATTGGTCAACAACAGATATGCAAATAGTGCAGCGTGGCGAGACGACTACAGTGAGTGCACGAGTAATATATAATTGGCCCCACAGAAATGTGACAACGAACTCAAGACAAAACATTAGCAGCATGTTGCAATGGAATTGTAGGTTAGCTGTTTAAGAAGTTAATGGCAAGAGGGAAGAAGCTGTTGGAATGTCTGCTGGTTTTAGTTTACATTGTTCAGTAGTGCCTACCTGAGGGAAGGAGCTGGAAGAACTGGCGACCAGGATGTGGAGGGTCCAAGAGAATTTTGCACGCCCTTGTCTTAGTTCTTGCAGCGTGCAAGTCAAGGGTGGGTAGGGGGGTACCAACAATATTTTCGGCAGTTTTGATTGTCCGTTGCAGTCGGAGTTTGTCCTTTTTTGGAGCAACACCAAATCAGACTGTGATGGAAGACCACAGGACTGATTCGATGACCGCTGTGTAGAACAGCTCCTGTGGGAGCCCGTGCTTCCTCAGAAGACACAGGGAATACATCCTCTGCTGGGCCTTTTTGAGGATGGAGTCGATGTTGATCACCCACTTCAGGTCCTGAGAAACTGTAATGGCACCATCAACTGAAGTTGAAGGTCTCGACAGTTGACACAAGGCAGCTGGACAGCGTGAGGGGCAGCTGTAGCGAGGGATGCCTCCTGAAGTCCACAATCATCTCTAGAGTCTTGAGCGTGTTCAGCTCCAGGTTGTGTCAGCTGCATCGCTGCTCCAGCCGCTCCACTTCCTGTCGATATGCAGACTCGTCACCGTCTTTGATGAGGACGATGACAGTGGTGTCATCTGCAAACTTCAGGAGTTTGACAGCCGGTTGCGTTGAGGTGCAGTCGTTCGTGTAGAGACAGAAGCGCAGCGGAGAGAGGAGACAACCTTGGGGTGCCCCAGTGCTAATGCTGCGTGTCAATGAGGTGGCCTCTCCCAGCCTCACCTGCTGTGTCGTGCCCGTCAGAAAGCTATAAATGCACTGGCAGGTGGTAGGAGAGACGCTGAGCTGGAGAAGCTTGGAGGAAAGGAGTTCAGGGATGATGGTGTTGAACGCAGAGCTAAAATCCATGAACAGGATCCTTGCGTAGGTCCCTGCGCTGTCGAGGTGTTCTAGGATGAAGTGCAGTCCCATGTTGACAGCATCATCCGCAGACCTGTTTGCTCAGTAGGAAAACTGCAGGGGGTCCAGCAGGGGACCTGTGACGGTCTTGAGGTGGTCCAGCACGAGGCATTCAAAGGACTTCATGACCACAGATGTCAAGGCGACAGCCCTCTAGTCATTCAGACCCGAGATTGTAGGTTTCTTGGGGACTCGGATGATGGTGGAGTGTTTGAAACAGGATGGTATTTCACACAGTTCCAGAGATCTATTGAAGATCTTTGTGAAGAATGGAGCAGCTGGTCCACGCAGACTTTGAGGCAGGATGGGGACACATGGTCTGGGCCTGCCGCTTTGTTAATTTTTTGTTGTTTGAAGATGCGTCTCACATCGTGGTCGTGGATGGTCAACGCAGAAGTCAGAGGTGTGATTGTGTTCAGTGGTGCGGCTTGGCGAGTGTGGGGTGTGAAAGTGTCCTTTTCAAATCTGCAGTAGGTGTTCAAGTCGTTGGCTTGTCTTCTATTGTTCTCAGCTTGGGGGGGGGGGATCGTCGCTTGTAATTCGTCAGCGATTGGAATGCACCAGGATGGAAAGACTGAATCTGCAATAGGAAAGCAGCTGGGTGTGAGCAACTGTGGGAGCAATTATTAGAAAATGGAAGACATACAAGATTACTGATAATCTCCCTCGATCTGGGGCTCCAAGGTACTGGAGTGGCCTCGCCAGTCTCCAGATCTCAACCACATAGAAATACTTTGGAGGGTTGAAAGTCTGTGTTGCCCAGCGACAGCCCCAAAACATCACTGCTCAAGAGGAGATCTGCATGGAGGAATGAGCCAAAATACCAGCAACAGTGTGTGAAAAGATAACAGAAAATGTTTCCAGAAAATGTTTGACCTCTGTCATTGCCAACCAAGGGTATATAACATAGTATTGAGATTAACTTTTGTTATTGACCAAATACTTATTTTCCACCATAATTTGCAAATGAATTATTTAAATTACAGGCCTCTCTCATCTTTTTAAGTGAGGAAAGTCACTGTCATGCCTGCTACTGTTGGATTGGAATAAGTAGTGGAAATAGAATGCCCAGAAAAGACTAAACAAGGGCGTCACACTGTGATCGGTTAGTTTGTTGACAAAAAAGAAAATGAAAAACATATTGACATTTTTCTTTGTCTTTTTCAGAGACATGAAGAAAATTCTGAGCTCTGGCTTTCCAAACAGGTAAACTGTTGTTTGTTTGTTGGTTGGTTTAGAATGCAGCATTACTATGTTTCTTTCGAGTAAATTATCTTAAATTTGATACTTTGAGTCCATCTTACCATTTTATTTCATTTTGTTGTTACACCAACATCAAGTATTTATCCTTTTGCTGTTTGATGTCGAGCAGCACGGTGAACGACTGGTTAGAGCAACTGCCTCACAGTTCTGAGGACTGGGGTTCAAATCCCGGCCCCGCCTATGTGGCATGTTCTCCCCCGTGCCTGCGTGGGTTTTCTCCGGTTTCCTCCCACATCCCAAAAACATGCGTGGTAGGTTGATTGAGGACTCTAAATTGCCCGTAGGTGTGAATGTGAGCGTGAGTTGTTGTTTGTTTAAATGCGCCCTGCGATTGGCTGGCAACCAGTTCAGGGTGTACCCCGCCTCCTGCCCGAAGATAGCTGGGATAGGCTCCAGCAGTCCCGCGACTCTTGTGAGGATAAGCGGCTCGGAAAATGGATGGATGGATGTTTGATGTCCAAGTATGTGCAGTTACACACTCAATTAACATTTTTAGTATGATGTGAATTTCTGTATTATCCTTCATGCTCCAAAGGCTGACACCCTTGGATCAAAGTAATGTTTTGAGTTGATGATTGACATGAATGGTATATTTTCACTGAATCAAGTTTGACCACTGTACACAGATCAAAATCATGTGATGAAATTCACCATTAAACTATTAATTCTGCTGAGCTCAATATAAAATATAAAAGCAATGCTTTTAAAACCTAATGAGCTTTGCAAATCATAATTATCTTTACTGTATGTTGGATTGTAAGCATGTCAAAACACAAGGGATTTGTCATTGGTGTCACTCTAGTACTTTGGCAAAGAATGACACCGACAAAATATATACTGCACATTTAGGACATATATGTACAAAACCTACAGACTACCTTCTACAATTCTTTCCATGTGTAAAAGTACTCTGTACATGTACATTTGTGGATGTGTCAAGAAATGTTAATTAGTTTGCAATAATGAAACATTAGTTTTGATACTGTAGGTGATATGGTATGACACCTTCTTGTGATTGGCTCCAATGATTACAAAGTAATCATGATACAACAACAAATTTTCACTATGAACTTTTTCTTCCATTAAATTATGATACAAAATGGATATGATTTTAGTCTGTCTTGATTTGTTGACATAACACCAATTCAAATAATTGCATGTCTATCTAGAGCTACTCTTTGTTTTATCCCTCTTGATAATAATTCCTTAGCTGTAAATATATAAAATAACGATGCTTACTAATACTTCATAATTTTTGTTTAAATGGAGTTCTCAGTTCTCACAGCCGTACCGTATTTTCACGACCGTAAGGCGCACCGTATTAAAAGGCGCAGTCTCAGTTACGGGGTATATTTCTGTATTTAACACACACATAAGGCGCACCGTATTATTGGGCGAAGGCATGGTAAAACATACGCTAGCTTAAAACATACGGTAGCATGCACGCACGCTAAAACAGTGTTTTTAAAAAGGCAAAACTGAGTTCGGTTGTATTTTATTGAAGTATTTAACAATGTACTCATGTTTTTGTTTGATCAATCCACATCCACAAATCCATCAAAGTCCTCATGTTCTGTATCTGAAATGAACAGCTGGGCAAGTTCTCCATCAAACACGCCGGGTTCCCTCTCGTCGTTGTCGGAGTCAGTCTCGTTGCCGTGCGGCTCCTCAGAAATGATGCCTGCTTTTACGAAAGCTCGAACAACAGTGCAAGCAGACACCTTAGAGCAGACACGCAACCGCAAACCATTCACAATTTGTGGCGTAACTCGCCCGGCGCTGCCTCCTCGTCTTAGTAAAGCTGTGTCGCCATCTGTCATCCATGGCTCCCACGCCGCTCACTTCACTTTGAACGCCCTGTTTACACGGATGTCCAGCGGTTCGTCAAGTCTCCAGGAATGATGGCAAGCCCCGAGTTATTGCACTCAGTCAAATGGTGACTTGAGACGCTTCTCCCGGCTGTTCTTTGCTCAGTAATCCATTGCTCGAGTTGGTCTTCCAACTCGGGCCACCTCGCCTTGTTTCCGCGGAAACTCAGCTTCGTCTGCTTGACTCGGCGAAGCTCGTTTTCCAGCTTCCTCCACTTGCGAACCGTGGATTCGTTGATCTTGAATTCTCTCGCGACTGCGGCTGCTCGATTCCCATGTTCCTCCGCGTAACTAATAGCTCGCAGTTTAAACTGTGCTTCTTAAGCGCGTCTCTTCGTAGGTTCCATTTTCGGGGGTCCTTAGTCCAATTCGGGCCACCTCACCTTGTTTCCGCGTTTTGTTTTTCTTTTTTTTTTCCACGGAAACTCAGCTTCGTCTTCTTGAATTTTCTCGCGGCTGCTCGATTCCCATGTTCCTCCGCGTAACTGACAGCTTGCAGTTTAAACTGTGCTTCGTTAGCGTGTCTCGTCGTAGGTGCCATTTTCGGGGGTCCTCAGCCAAACCGATGTTGTTTGGCACAATGCACACCCCGGCGCTGGGGGCGTGGCTTTAGCATCCTCCTTCACGCACCCTTCCCCCTTTACGTCCGCATGCTGTCTTCAGCCACGTCCGCTTTTCCTCTGTAGAAAGCAGCGTGTCGGCAGGAAATGCTCCCAGTCAGTCAAGTGGTCAAAAAAAATAAAATAATTTATTACATTTTAAAAAAGTCAAGCAGAGCGCTGATCTCACAACAACATTTATAGATGTTGGAACTCGGTGCACACATAAGGCGCGCCACATTATAAGGCGCCCGTCCATTTTGGAGAAAATGTAAGACTTTCAAGTGCGCCTTATGGTCGTGAAAATACGGTACTTACCTTTTTTATTCTTTTTTTTTTTATGTATTTTTTAAAATTACTGTTCAGAATGCAGTTATACCTTTTGGAATCTACTGTAGCAATGTCTTGGTTCAGGATAAAATGTCAATCATAGGGTATTAATCAAAGTGCACAAAGATCACTATCTAATATGAGTTTCTGTGTTAGAGTAAACCACAGGTCTAGTGTAAATTGAGTCACATTATCTTTATATTTTATGATATATTTTTATTATTTCTAATATACAGTATTTGTAGCTCCATTGTCCAATCTACTGTAAGGCTTTGAATGTCCCTTCCATGAACAGATTCCTCAAGGTTTTTCCATTTTGAGACCTATAACACCAGTAAACTAGTGCTCTAATTTGCATAGCATGGGAGTATTCCTCAAGGTTTGGGAGTGCCATTTTCCCTTTGTTCTTTCTCGTCTGTAGTGTTTCAAATGTACCTCTTGACTTTTAAGTCAGTAAGTAAGTAGGTAAGTCAGGAAGGAAGGAAGGAGTTGTTGGAGACTTGGACTCCCTCCAGACCAGGAGATGGCATTTAATATTTTTTTATATTAATATAAAAGATCCATTCTCCCTGTGCCTTTAATTTTGCCTCTGCCTCAACTGTGTGGGTTTGCACCTGCGTTTCCCGTTAAAGGATGCAAAACCGTTGCCATTCATCTGATATGTGATCAATCACATTGCACGTGCTGAATTCATGTCTTTCTATTTACCTCCTCCCAGAATGCACAGAATGAACCTTTAGTAAAACAAAACCATTAGTGTCACAAGAAACCAAAAGCCTTTGAACCCAACTCAAAGTACCACAATTTATGTGAAATATCTCAAACTAGGAACTTCAGATTTGGCTTTGGTAGTCTGTAAACATGCTTTGTTGTTATTGTTTTGTTTTCTGCAGAACCAAGAACCCGTGTTCTCTAAAGATGGCAAAAGATTCTTCTTGACTGTACCAGTTAAACAAGGAGGACGTGGAGAGTTTCATCACATCGCTATGTTTAACACTCAGGTGAAGCTTCATTTGTCTTGAAATTGAGCCATAAGTCTCTCCATAATTCATTTGGTCTGCCATTCTTACTTTCTTTACCACTAAATAAGCTGTTAATGTGGCTTTTATCCTTTTTGAGGCACAATAATGGAGCATGTTTGCGTCTAACACACAGTAGATCACTCGTATATCTGTGAGTGATTCCATGCCTATTACTTAAATCAGTCTTTCCACGATGGAAACAGGGATTACAGCAACACCAGGAATGGCAAATTCCCAATCATCCATCCAATTTTTTTCTTTACCGCTTTCCCTCACGAGGGTCTCAGGTGAACTGGAACCTAGCCCAGCTGACTTTGGGTAAGAGGAGGGGTACACCCAGGACGGGTTGGAACTCAATAGCAGTGCACATATAGTACACATACAATATCCATTCATACGTAAATTCATACCTATGGGCTCCAATTTATTCATCCATCCATCCATCCATTTTCTGAGCCACTTCTCCTCACGAGGGTCGCGGGATGTGGGAAGAAACCGGAGTGCCCGGAGAAAACCCACGCAGGCACGGGGAGAACGCGCAAACTCCACACAGGCGGGGCCGGGGATTGAACCCCGCTCCTCAGAACTGTGAGGCAGACGCTCTAACCAGTCGCCCAATAATCAATTAATCAATCATACCTATTTTCTGAAGCACGGGAAGAACAGGAATGCCTGAGCTCAGCTTCAAACCCAGAACCTGTTGACTCCGTGTCAGTCATACTAACCATTACATCCACCATGCAACCAGTTTCCATCCAACCATCTTAATTTAAATTTCCTTTGAAGCCTAACAGCATATTGATTTCCACAGCAATGTTATTCTGGAATACACTTGGTAGGGATGTAACAATATTGTGATAGCGTGAAATTAAAAGTGGCTCGATATCTTCAAGGTCATGTCTCAGTATAAAATAATGAGCCGTAGTGCTTAAAATGGACTACTGGGCCAGCTATACGCAGCCACGGCGCTTAGCCAGGCTGCTACAGCCGGGTTACAGAACTCCACATTAAGAGTATAAATGCACCCAATTGGACGCGTAACTCGTGTGACCATGTGGGTACGTTACAAAAAAATACACTGATTGGCTGACCGGCCGACGTGACCAAAAGGCTGCGTTTGGAGACGTGCGGTAGCATTGCAACTCAGTGCCCCGGGTTCCTCCCACAGCTACGGCGTAGCCGCTACACCGGTTTGAGTGTCGCGTCGTAGTCGATTGGGCGAGATGCGCCCTGTTGTTCGCGCCGGCCTCCATCCCGATCCCAAACGCAGGCCCACGTGCCTGGATTGGCTGGTTGTGGACCTCCACTTCGCGAAGCCGAAATCCTTGCCGGCGGCGGAGGCCACCGGGAAGCTCCACGACCTGGCCCTCCACAGGCTGGCGCGCCCCCTCAAAGAGACGATCCGCCGAATTATTTTGGCACATTGTAACAGTAACACTTTTTAGTGGTGTACCAGTGAGTGTTTATCTCAAGTCAAAAGTTTTGGGTGAAAGAACATCACACGGAGAGAGAATAACGATTCCGACTCCCCGTTACTACATATCCCTCCCATTAGTCCCAAAAATGAAATAATA
This sequence comes from Phycodurus eques, assembly GCF_024500275.1. NCBI lineage: Eukaryota > Metazoa > Chordata > Actinopteri > Syngnathiformes > Syngnathidae > Phycodurus > Phycodurus eques. The sequence continues at coordinate 24,256,565 of NC_084536.1, forward strand.
AAATAGGTCCTCCACTCCTCCATACAAATACAGATGTCAGTGCAAAACAAATCTGACATACTTCCCTCAATTCAAATTACACATTCCAAATTAAAACAAATTAGACAGGCTGCTCAGAAAAATAAATCATCCTACAATAGCACTCAGCGGAGGAAAAGAAACTAAGGATTCCCATGTTCCTGGATATCTGATTTGACTTTAATTTTTGGACTCAAGCAAAGAAATCTCTATTAGTAAGCAGAATGAAATTTCTAATGTTATAAATAAAAAAGATAGGACTGTAAATACTGTTAAATTAGTGAACGGAATTTATCAATGGACAGTATTTTTATTGTAAGCAAAGCATATGATTATTGCGACAGCAAAAAGAGCATTTTGGAGGTAAACGAATGTAAACCTTGGTTGGACATGGATAGAAGTGCACGGTAAGATATGATTCGATGATGTCTTTCTCACACAGTTTAATGCCGTTATAAATCCCAAGCATGAGCTATAGATATCGTTACATCCCTAAAAGGCAACGCAGGTGTAGAAATAAAGAAACAATCAAATAAAAATCAACAAAATAATCATGAGAATCCTTGTCAGTTTCTTTTCCTCTGCTTAGTGATAGTCTAAGATTAATTATTTTGAGCTGCCTCTGTAATATGTTTTAATTTGAAATGTGGACATTATGCAAGATGATTTATTTTTGCATTGACGTCTGTATTTGTATGGAGTGAACATATTATTTCATTTTTGGGACTATAGTAATTGGATGGTATTAGCGGGGCGGAAGATATGTTGGGATGAGCCCAAGTGTAATGGAGAGTGGCGCTAATCCCTCTCCGTGTGATGTTCTTTCACCCATGACCTTCGACTTTAGATAACAGTCACCACACCACAAAAGAGTGTCACAAAATGCTTAAATTCAGCGGTTGGTCCCGTCGAAAGGGGGAGGCGGCCCACAGAGGGCCAACTCATGGTGTTGCCCGTTGGCGGGCCAGGACACATGTCGGGGCCATAGGTCTGCGCTTGGGGAGAACGGAGGCCAGCACTTAGGGCGCCTCATGCCTGATCGATTGTGAAGCGATGCTCAGACAGGCCTAGCGGCTACACCACAGACCCGGGAGAGACTTGGATTATTAAATTCAGGCTAGTTCTCTCTATTGATTTTTTTTTAAAAAATCATTCTTTAGCGGCCACAGCCACGCAACGTGCACCGGTCCCCTTGGATGAATTTTTTCCCTCCTCCTCCTCTCCCCTCGACGTCCGCCTGGCAACTGTGAGGGTGACGGCCCTAACGTTGCTGTAACGGACCTCCGGCGGCTTCTTCTTTTTTTTTTTGTGTGTGTCTTGTTCGGCTGTTAGGTCAAGCAGAATGGAAGAGCTGTATCCCTTTTATGCAGTTTTACTGTGTCACAGTGGAGGTTTTAAGCTGATGCTGTGGTTTCGAAGTATTATAATAGATATTTATTGAGAATCAGAGTCGATCAGTCGAACAGAACAAGGTTTTCAGAGGGGAGTGAGAAAAGAAAAGACAAAGCACTAACTGTAAACAAGATGTGGAAAGTAAATCACTATATGTCTAGAACAATGACACATTAGATATGAATATTGTATGGGGAAATAGTGCTTCACCATGTGAGGGAAGGACAGAACAAGACAAGAAAGGACAGGGACAGGAGAGAAAGCATACAGGACAAGGGTCGTGTACAACTGGTGTGGTGGGAGTGGCTATGTAAATTATAAATATCAATAGCACCAGAGTGCGCGTGAGGAGATACCCAAGCAATTCGCATATTCATGAGTTATTTGTCGCAATGAGTGAGTGGCCCCCTCAGTTGGGCAGCGTGAAGGGCAGCTGTGGCGAAGGATTTCCTGAAGTCCACGATCATCTCTATCGTCTTGAGAGTGTTAAGCTCCAGGTTGCGTTGGCCGTACTTAAGCTTTAGCCGCTCCGCTTCCTACACAAACATCACCGTCTTTAATGAGGCTGATGACTGTGGTGTCATCTAAAGACTTCAGGAGTTTGACACCCGGGTGCATGGACATGAAGTCGTTCATGTAGAGAGAGAAGAGCAGCGGAGAGAGGACACATCCTTGGGGGGCTCTGGTGCTGATGGTGTGTCGGGATGAGGTGGTGTCCCTGAGCCTCACCTGCTATGTCCTGCCCGTCAGGAAGCTGTAAATCCACTGGCAGATGGCAGGCGAGACGTTGAGCTGGAGAAGCTTGGAGGAGAGAAGTTCGGGCATGATGGTGTTGAACGCAGAGCTGAAGTCCACGAACAGGATCCTTGCATAGGTCCCTGTGCCGTCGAGGTCTTCCAGGATGAAGTGCAGTCCCTGCATTATGACTGCATTATCCACAGACCTGTTTGATCAATAGGCAAACTGCAGAGGGTCCAGCAGTGGTCCTGTGATGTTCTTGACGTGGTGCAGCACAAGGCGTTCAAAGGACTTCATGACCACAGATGTCAAGGTGACAGTTCTGTAGTCATACAGTCCTGAAATTGTAGGTTTGTTGAGGACTGGGATGATCGTGGAGCATTTGAGTTAGGATGGGACTTCACACAGTTCCAAAGATCTCTTGAAGATCTGTGTGAACACTGGGGCGAGCTGGTACGCGTGTGAAAGTGTCCTTTTCAAATCTGCAGTTAAAGGTATTGAAGTCGTCAGCCAGTACTTCATTTTTGTTCATGTGGGGGGATACTCGCTTGTAGCTGGTTAGTGATTTTAATCCTTGCCAAAATCCTCGTTGGTTTCCCAGCTTTTCTGGATAATTTCTTTTTGCGGTGTTGATTTATATTGTCAGCTGGTTTCTGGCCCGATTGTTCAGAGCTCTGTCCCACTCCGATAGAAGTCCTCTTTAGCCTGGTGAGTTGGCGAACCTTGGCAGTGAAGAAGATAATTTATGGAGGTATACTTTCGAAGACTGACTTTTGTTATCGTTTCAACACTACACAACACTGCTAATCACCATACCTACATTAAAGTATGGTGCGGCAGCTTGAGGCTGTTTTCTTCAGTACAAGCTATTGTTTGAAAGCAAAGAACATTTCAGGAAAAGCCTTCTCCAATAGCTTAAACTTATTTGGGTTAATAAGAGACACTTTAAATGGTGGCAGGTTCATGCTGACTCCCCATTACATGAGTTTGAATACAATTGGTTAATTCTGAACACAGCCACATACCAGTTGTAAGCAGGTGTGCACACTTGTGGAACCACATTATTTCAGTTCTTCAGTATTTTTACTTCCCCTCTCAAAAAGATTTTTTTTCAAATGAGTTGTACAAGGTCTAGGTCACATTAATGGTAGAAAAGGTTTGGAAATGACGTCACAAAACGCTGCTATTTTAACAGGGGTATGTAGACTTTATATCCACTATAACCCCAGTGTACCATCTGCCATCATACCGAACACACACACACACACACAACATAAGTGCCAGTTCTCCGTCTGATCCTATAACACTCTACAAGGGAATATGCAAGGGCCTGATCAAACATAAATAAGAATGTATTATATTGTCACTCATAAATAATAAACCTGTACAAATTGTGACACATCTTGTTTTGCTATTATCAGTTCAGAACAGATGAAAATGAAGTCCGCCATTTAACATCGGGAAACTGGGAGGTGACGAAGATCCTTGGCTTTGATGAAAACACTGATAACCTGTAAGTTTAACTGATGACTGTAGAAATATGTTTTCTGTATGTTAGACAACTTTCATCAGCTATAGAAAAGTTCATCGTTCGTTGTCTGAAAAAGTATGAAGTACTGTATAAGTCAGCTCACTTTGCTTTTTGACAACATGTTTTTCTAGTTATTTTCTCAGTACGGAGGGTTCACCGCGAAGGCGGCAACTTTACAGGTTTGTTTTTCTTTGGGTTACTGTCATATTATTGGTTTTTGATATCTGGAGTGGAAATAATGATGATATTGTTATGGAAATAAAAGGTTTTACACCTGCTTATTATGTTAACCATTTGCCTTCGTTGAATAGCTTTTGTATAATTTTCAGTTTTGTTAAAGCATGTCTAATATCAATATGTTCGATTGATATTCTCTGTTGCCTCAGTTATTTTTTTTATCATAGCTCCAAAGCAATTGATTATTGATTATTTTTGGGCTCTCTTCAGCTTTGATGAGCTTCCCCATTGTCTTAGTCATTTTCTCTCTCTTTTAGTGTGAAAACTGTTGGATTGTTCCCACGACGGTGTTTGACATGCGAGCTAAATAAGGCCCACTGTTTGTACTTTGATGCTGAGCTAAGCCCCACGCACCAGCACATTATCCTCCACTGTAAAGGTAGGTGACCGAATACAGTATACTGTGAGGTTCTCTTACACGTACAGACAGTGGGGATAGAATTTCATTTCAATACAGTAGCACTGTTCTAAATGCATTTCCTGCAAAGCCTCGCTACTAAGGATTTGACAAGTAAAGCCGAGTAAATTGTATTTACATAGCGTCCATTCACATCAGACAGTACCTCAAGGTACACATGGAACAAATCTTAAACCATGGTCCTCACACATGAGGAAAACCGAATAAACCGAAAATAGGTGACCGAAGCAAGGAAAAAACATCCCTCTAATGAAGATAAAAGTGGAGAGGGATAGAGGGTAGAGAGAGAGACAGAAAAATAAAATAAAGCGATTGGGGGCGGGATAAGGAAGCAATGTGTACAGTTAATGTACTTGAAATGCTTTTGTGATTACAGTAATCCCTTATTTATCGTGGGGTTTACGTTCCAGACTACCCCCGTGAAAGACGAAATCTGTCGCGACCAAATATTTCTTTTACTATTTATATAGATTTTAATGTTTCATGCATGTACTGTATGTAATACCAAAATATATGCATGTGAGGTGCAGGTATTGTTTTTGTTCGCTTGGGGTTGCCACCCTCACGTTCCACAGTACTGTATTATCTGTGACTGAATGTGTGTGGCTTTAAAAGGCAGTGCCTGACCTGTTGAGTGACGTGGGACGCATTGGTTAGTGTCGGGTGGCTGTTAATTGGCTGAACCGACAGCCACTCATCGTTCATTTCTATTTTGTTTTGACTTTTTCAAATTCTGTTAGTTTTAATTCGTTTTTAGAGCAGGTTTGTTGGTTTTTAATTAAATTTTAAAGCTGTGGGTGACTTGGGGCTGGAGGAGTTTACCGGCTTACCAGACTTTACAAGGTAGGTGCGGGCTGACTAGCTTGCTCTCCAGCAGTCCAGATGAGTCGACAGCTCACACTTGTCATTTAAAATGAATGAGTATCGAGCCAGCGTCAATTTAGGTACGTGGTGGCCACCGTCCTAGCCTGTTTGTGATGCGCATATGTGGTGCGTACATGTGCATGTACGTGACGGTGCTGTGGAAAATAGCGTGTATCCCTAACTGAAAGAAGCGGCCAATTATGTTGCAGCAGGCAGCCAATCGTAATGCAGCATGTCACTTTGAACTCCAATAAAATTCAAAACAATTGATCTCGCTCTCGCTCTCTCTTTTGCTCTGAGAGAACGTGCAGGAGGAGTAGCGTGTGGTGGGAAAAAAGGCAACTTTCAACCATTAAAACATGGACTCGCGCAAGTGCGACAAGATTACACTTTTAATCGCACAGTCTGCGTCAGTGACTATATTATCGTTTCATTCATGTTGAACTTCTGGGTTTAGTATTTCTGGGATATCGGTTGGGTTTACTGTATATACTGTACGGAGACCTTTTTCTCTTATTTTATTTTGATTTTGATTTCGAAGATCAATGTTGTAATTACCACAGAGGGACTTTTTAAAAATTGTTTCTGTGTATTTATTTTCATCCAATCTATGTTCTATACATACAACCTACACATTTGGATGATTGATATTTTGTGTTCAAAGTTGATGGGGTTGCTATTGTTGACGTTATGGAAGAGGTTGTTTACTAGGTCAGTATCATTTCCTATTTCCTTTGAATGGTGTTCAGTGAATTACAATGTATTTAGTTCATCTTTTTCAACAATCCTTTGCGTTAATTGAATTGGATTTTTTTAATTCACTCCAGACATGTCAAAAACAACATAAACAAAACATACAAACCCACATCTACATATCTTTAACAACAAAGAGACAATCAGAATCCTCTTTATTTTCCCAACGATTTTTTCTCCGGGAGTTGGAGCCACCTATAGTAAGACAATAGACAGCCATTTTGACAGCAAATACTTTTGAGACATAAAAACACACTACGGAGAGTCAGTAATTTAATGGCAAGAGGGAAAAAGCAGTTGAAATGTCTGCTTGTTTTAGTCTGCATTGATCGATAGCGCCTACCTGAGGGAAGGAGCTGGAAGAGGTGGTGACCAGGATGTGGAGAGGATTTTGCATGCTCTTGTCTTAGTTCTGGCAGAATGCAAGTCCTCTAGGGTGATTAGGGGGTATCGACGATTTTTCCGGCAGTCCTGATTGTCCGTTGCAGTCGGAGTTTGTCCTTTTTTGTGGCAGCACCGAACCGGACTGTGATGTATGAACACAGGACCGATTCGATGACTGCTGTGTAGAACTACCTCAGCACATCCTGTGGCAGGCCGTGCTTCCTCAGAAACTGCAGGAAGTACATCCTCTGCTGGGCGTCTTTTGAGGATGGAGTTGATATTGGTCTCCCACTTCAAGTCCTGAGAGACTCTAATTCCCAGGAACTTGAAGGTTTCGATGGTTGACACAGGGTAGTAGGAAAGCGTAAGGGGCAGCTGTGGCGAATGATGCTTCCTGAAGTGCACGATAATCTCTACAGTCTTGAGCGTGTTCAGCTCCAGGTTGTGTCTGTGGCTGAGGAGGACACTTGGCCGGGTGTTCCGGCACTCCGGCCCGCTCTTTGCCCCGCCATGCCTTTACGCTGCGGATTTTTAATCCACCACATATATTCGCGCAACCCTTGGGGAGCTGGTTGTCCTGGGTGGGAGTGACGGTTGCGGTTCATCATTGCCCTGGGACCGTGTCGCCTCACCCCCACCAGTCTCCCTAATTTAATGCACGACACCCCACCACGCATGATCACGGTACATGGACGATGGTTGCCAGTCGGGGACCTGTTCACCATAGTAATGTCTATGTCTGTTGGGTTGACTCCTGGCTGGTGACCACTCCAGAATGCCGGGTCTGAAATATCTGGTATCGCATCGCAAAGTGCGACATAAAAGTCGTTGGTGATGAATTCCTCAATTTCCATTGCTAAAATGCGCAATGCATGTTTTTAAAGTTTACAGTCAATAAAACTTTGTTCTGAGTCGTCAGCAGCTCTCAAAACAAATCAAACTGATATCAGCAATACCGATCTGATACAGTAATTTTGTGTGAATACACCCAATGAGTCTGTTAAATCAAAATAGTGTTTCAAATTCTTCATTCATAATGCAAGACATCAGAGTCATTTATTTATATAATGTAATTCGTAAGTACATTAAGTAGCAGTTGGACACTTGGTCTAAGTCGCCGAGGTTAAACATCCAGGGGGTATGTTTATTGTCACTGCGCTGCAAATATAGTCAGAACCTTACCGACTTGAAAAGTTATTGTATATGTAGAGACATGGATATCAGCGAGAATCTTGGATTAGTGGGGCTCCTCCTCTCACATAATCCCTGAGGGTTTGAAAATGGTGTTGAAGAAATATGTGTTCATTTTACCATGTACGTCAGCCACATATCTCTGCAATCTTTGTACAATAATCCCTGGAAGTTGAAGGAAAAGTAATTGACAAATGACAACTGCACGTTAAGGTGCTGAAAAGAAAATATGTACTACGAGATCTGTACCATGTCGACTGTAGCTATGTCAAAAGCATGACGGTTCAGATGGCGGCTTGGCTGGCTCTTCCTTAGACTTAGGTCCACGGAGGCCCATCTTCAGGACCTAATGTTAGGGCTGGGCTATGATAGTCTCTGACCCAGAACCTATTGCTTTTAAAAATGCATTTGTGTTTCGTTAAATATGGAAGCATAGAATTAAGAGAAGTGATCAACTCCATATTTTGTAATTACGTTCAGGTAATGATATTGTGCTATGAGTGACTCATTCAGTAGAGGATGACTCTTAATGTTTTTTTGTGTGTGTATTTAATTTATTTCGGCAGATGACAATGCTTCATGCTCAGAAGCATTTGGCCTTTGGAATAATGATTTATTGGACAATAACATTGGTCCCTCTCCCTGAAGCAATAAAATGCAGAGAAAGCTTGTTTTTAGTTGGCTAAACTCACATAACACCTGCTTTTTCATCAGGATAAACAAGGTTCTATAATTCCACTCTGATGCGTTTAATGTTTTCATGCACGTATGAATATAAATCAATTTCAGTGAGACACAAGTGGGCATTGCAATGGAAAGGTCAAAACAAATACAGCTTGTCAAACGATAATGAGAAAAATAAATGAACTAAGTGCTACAGTTTGTGCAACAAAAGCAGAGAAGGCGAAATCTCAAGGTAAATTTTGTCTTGCCAACAAAAACAATAGACATACAGTAGGCCTTGTTCAGGGTTAGGGTTATCCAATGTTTTGTTATATGCAGATTGTATCCGTCTTGATTTGATGAACTAAAAACAGCAGAAATCACATGAAATAAGATTTGACCTCGATGGATCCCAAACCATCGGGAGGTGATTTGAAAGCCAATACAGATCAGATTTCTGCATATACACTGCAAATATTGCCTGTCTAAATATAAGATAATATATACATGTTTTGAGAGGATTCAGACGAGAAACAAGTGAAATTATCTGCCAGTGCAGTAAGAGAATTATATTTAGTAAGATTTCTTGAAATGAGAAAAATATGCTACCTCTCCAGGAGCGAGAAATACCTAACAATAATTGGCGAAATACTTATTCCAAGCACTATATTAAGTTAAATGACCTCAAAACTAGTTAAACCAATACAAAATTATTTTTTTGATGGCTTGTTTCTTCTTCACTTTGAGTGAAAATATATTAAAACTTGTCCAATTTACGCTAGATGTTTCTTCTTAATTCAAGAATTACTAGTGTGTGTGAATACTAGTGGCCCAACCGATTGGAAGTTAAGTGGGCTTTGGCCGCATCATTGGGTGGGTGACAGGTATTAAGGAGCTGCTATGTTGCCAGGTAACCCTTAGAAATAAAAAAAGATGACAGAAAAGTCAATGTTTACCACACAAGCCAAAGTCAGGTTTTAAAAATAAAATGCACACATCAAGCCTTTCCCTGACGTACGCTAAAGCACACAATCGAGTATCTGCCCCTATTGTTATGATCATAACAATAAGGGATAGACAAATCTAAATAAAGTGCAATGTTTAGCTTGATTTAGTGCGATACAAAGTTTGCTGCAGAGCACGGATGTAGCAGGGCTTCACCAAAGCTACAGTGGCACTGTAGCAAACTGTATTTATCCATCCATCCATCCATTTTCTGTACCGGTTATGCCCAGCTGAAAGTGGGGTGGTCTCCCCCAGGGCGCCAAAGGGGAGATAGACCGCCACTTAATGTTACTTTGTTCATAACTAGGATTAGTTGTGGTTTTTAAACCAGTGGGAATAAAAGATTAATTATTGGATCTAAGATAAGGAAACCAGTTTCCATTTTAGTATTGTCACACGCACAACCTCTTTACTCCCTGTAAGGAGTGTTTCAACCTTATGTAGTGGCTAATAACACTTGCTGTTTGTTTGTGTAACATTTCTGCGTTCATTTTGAGATAAACACAAGCATATTCAGGTTGGCAAAAGAAAAATTTAACCAGCAGACATTCAAATTCGGAGAAATACAATCACTAGTGACATTGGTGTGGTGGTAGGCACTGAGAACATTCATGCAAAGTTCTTAAAATGTCACACAACATTCAAATTCGGTGAAGCTGGTCACGAGTGGTGTCGCTGTTGGCAGTAACCCTCCACCGCCAGTGGGTGTCGCTGGGCTCCATCAATTGTCCCAGAGGTCTTGAGTTGCATTTCAAAAGGGCAAATGGTCCTTTGACCTTTTTTCTTGGCATGCGCGACCAGCGGATTTTCAAACTTTTTGGGTCGGTCTCTTGAGCCCTGGACACACTGGGAGTCCAGGTTTCTGGGGTAACTGCTAATTAATTTGAAGGATTCTCTGGGCTCCGCTTTGATGAGCTCCTTCGGACTGGCTGGTAATTCATTTAGCGTCCGTGTGAGATAAACCAGGCATCCCCGTGACCGTCTGTCTCGGCGGGGGAGCAGAGACAGGGATGCAGTCCCAGTCCGAGATTGGGGGACATTGTGCCATCTGGCGAGAGCATATCCATTACACGGTCTTAAACTTTTTAAGTACCTTTTTAAGGTGCAGTTGTATTTAACTATTTTTTTTACACAATTATTGTGTAAGCATTGCGGAATTAAAGTTGTCACTAAAATCGCAAACCTGTTGTTTTTTGTTTTAGGTCCTGGAACACCTATGGTGATCTTACACAGCCTCAATAGTTCAAGTAAGGGAATCTGTCCTTGATGATACTGTATATAATGGCAGTGCTGCTTAATAAAGGGGTTCTTATGGAGAAGTCACCCTGCTAACTTTACAAATATATATATATATATATATATATATATATATTGGGGAAAACCCCAAAAATATTTTTAGTAAATTATTTTTCCCTTCAAAATGCTACACAGTTTTATTTATTTATTTATTAACCATTCAAGAACAATTATAATGAATTTGTGAATAAGAAAAAAGTGTTGTTGTTTTTTTGTTTTTTTTTGACTGTGTCATTACAGGATGTTGTGTGAAGAAATTCGAGGATTAAATAAATTAATTCCACTTTGGAAAAGGCTTTAAGATAATAGAATGTGGAAAAAGCACTGTAAATACAGTCCGGATGAACTGTACTGTACACCTGCCTATCAGTCAACAGCTGTGCTGCAGAGAAGTCATTTGCTCAGGGTTATTTTACTTCCACCCACAGCTGGGAAGCAAAGGCCCCAGGTGGTTCCATAATGACACATCTATTGATTTGGGGTTTCCATTAGAAATTCCATTTCATTTCGTCGCCTCTCAAATATCTTTGGTTTGGAAAAATGAAGAATCACATCACATAAACATAATTCACTTTTTATACCAAAAAAATGAAAATATAGGACTTATTCCACCTTGAATCCAGGCACTTATTCTTCTCTACAACCCCTTTATCCTCAGTTTATAATTACATATTTGTAAGCAGTGAATGGCTAGCCTTGCATTCCTTTCCTTTTCCAGATTACTATATTCTTGAGAACAACTCCTTGCTGAAGGCAGCCTTGAACTATAAAAGGATCCAGCTGACTGACTTCAGGACCGTTTCAACTGGACATTTTGGTGAGAAAAGTCCTCTGCGAAGGTTCACATAGTGTGTCCTGACAACCATGGAGAGTTGCTCACATACTGGCTTCTCTTTATCCCTTTGTATAGATTTACCATTGAAAATCTCGTATCCACCTGACTTCTCGGAATCTCGTCACTATGGGCTACTCTTGGTGGTGTATGTACCTGACACAATGTAATGATGACGTATCACTTATAAGCACTGTTACCACAAATTACCATCATGATAACGATCGTAACAATTAGTGCACATGACTGGGGGCATTTTTCCCTTCTCGCTATTCGTGACGACGCAAACGAGCGATGATCGAATTAATTTGATTTGTTTTACTCCTTGTACTATTCTAAAATTATAGTCCAACCCATAAGAAGTCAAATTTGATTATTTGTTATTTGAAAACTATCGAACCGGTAAGAGAGGATGTGGGCACGTTTTGACTTTTGACTGGCGTGTTTTAGCTACTGCGTGTACATACAGAAAAGTTTTCTTTTGAGTTTAAAATCTGTTCGGTCTGTTTTGCGCTTGTCGCCAGTGTCATAAATCCTTGCCGATCCTCGCCTTTCCAGCTAGCCTGCTGGCTACTTTGCCTGCTGGCTAACTAGCCGCTTTCACCATCTTTCACGATGTGTTGGATAAACTTTCTCCCATTAATTTTTTGGCTTCGCCCCCTCTAGCAATGGTCCTTTTCGGATTCTTTTGTGGCGCTTCCATGTTATCCGTGAAGCTCATTGGAGCTAGGCTAAATGCAAGCTTCATTTATCAGCTAGCTTGTTAGCTAGCTTTTTGTTTTTGTTTTGTTTGTTAAACAAACTTTATGGAGATTTCAGTGGAGCGACAATGCGTACATGCACAGTAACTATGCGCAGTAAGTCAAGATGGCATTGGCCATAAAGAAAGGCTAAACTTCATGAAATATATATACATGTATATTTTAAGTAAATACGCTGTGGCAGCTTTGCGGCTCTTGTCAGATTAAAGTAAGTAATATGTTATTCTTTGCTTCATTATGATTCAAATTTGAATATTCTGGGTCGGTCTTGGGTTTTTTTTCAGCGCACTCGAATGCACCACCAAGTCACCACCGATTCCTTCGCAGCCCTAGTAACAATAATATGCCACTTGAAAGAAGTGAATTAAATCTAGTATTTAAGCAAAACCTGTAATCCGACATTGTGAACATATTTCAATTCCTAGTTAACCCTTTTAACAAAATCTTTTGAGAACATTTATGAAATTAGAACGTGACAAGGAGTCTGTGTCTTCAGCTGTTTTACTGTTTAAGCAGTATGATCTTATGGCTGTGCTGCTGTAGCCTGTAAGTAGAACATTGCTATTGGTTTCTGTGGTTTCTTCTTCAATGAAGTTAAATTAGTTCTCTACATCTTACTGTCATTTTGTTGGATTTCCACAGTGATGGCTTCCCTGGTGGTCAGGCTGTGAGTGACCGCTTTGCTCTCAGCTGGGATTCAGTGTTGGTCAGCTCCGACAACGTTATTGTGGCTCGTCTCGATGGGCGCGGTAGCGGCTTCCAGGGCCAGAGGGTCCTGCACGAGGTCCATCAGAGACTGGGCACTGTGGATGTTCAAGACCAAATCGCAGCAGTGGAGTATGTTTTTCATCATTTGTATATGCTTGTATCCTAGGAGCTAAGTTGTCTGGGGTTTTATGCCCTTGGCAGAATCACCCTGGGCAAACAGGTCCTCGGTGAGGGACCAGACAAAACATGGCTCAAATAACCCCCTTAGGATGAATCAAATTATTTGATATATATATATATATATATATATATATATATATATCTCGCTGGTCACCAGGGCCCCCATCTCGTGCCAGGCCTGAAGGTGGGGATCAGTGGCAAACACCTGCACCCATGGGGCTCAGCCGGTCACACCCCAAAGAAGCAACGTAGGCCCCCCTTCCCATGGGCTCACCACCTGTGGGAGGAGTCAAGTGGGTTGGGTGCAGAAATATAAATGGGTGGTGGCCGAAGGCGGGGACCTTGGCAGTCTGATCCCCGCCTACTGGAGCTGGCTGTAAGGATGTGGAATGTCACCCCTTTGGCAGGGAAGGAGCCTGAGCTAGTGTGCGAGGATGGGAAGTTCTGACTAGATACAGTGCCATGGAAATGTATTGGCCCCCTTCTCCAATTTTTACATTTTTGCATAGTTTCCCCACTTTAATATTTAAGCTCATCGAACAAATGTAACTATCACACAAATATAACCCAAGTCAACTTGAAATGCTGTTTTTAAATGGGGATTTCATTTATTAAGGAAAAAGAAAAACTAAACTGAAAATTGAATTGATCCATTCAGGTCATGTGACCACGCGACCTATGGTGGCAACTACATACTCAATCAACTAGCATAACAACAGCAGCACGTTAACATAAATATAACAGCCATGTCCTTGCCCGAGCGAAAAACAAGTGTGTTGTGGACTAATTTCACTCCTATGGCTAAAACAATTGCAATGTGCAACCTTTGTGATAAGAGCATTCAAGCACAACAACAACACAGGCAACTTGTTTCAAAATGAAAAGACCGCATCCAAAGGCTCGCGATGCCAAGAGACTGGAAATGGAGAAGGCAGCATTAGCTGCAACATTTGCAGCCAGACAGAAGTCTCTTTTGGAAAGTTTTCGTAAAAGCAAAGTGTACTCAGGTGTGAGCAATTTGTTTGTGGCTGTTCTGAGATAACTCATGACCTATGCTGTCATTTTAACATAAATCGTGTTGGAAATTATAGCCTCTTTTAAACCTTTCCACACACTAGGTATTATTTAAATAAAGCGTGTGTGTGTGTGTTCGTGCATGTCTCTGTTTGTAAATACAGAGAGCGGGATCATGCTCAGTGCTGTTTTAGCAACAGGATGAAGAGGCTCTTTAACGTTTACATGCATGATGCAGATAATGCAGATATCGTTTACTGTATTTCACAGAAATAAAGCTTAAGATGAGATTTTTTTTTATTATTATTGGGTTTAAAAAAATCACACAAAGTATGAGTATTGCTATTGGTATCAAAACAAATTGGCAAAAAAAGCAATGGTCAAGATTATCTGGTATCACCTATCACTAGTGGAATGTCCCCCTACGGGTTGGGGATGCGATCCAAGTGGAAAGGTTCAAGTATGTTGGGAAGAAGAGATCGGTGATGCGGACTCTGTATCAGTCTGTCGTGGTGAGAAAGGTGCTGAGCCGAAAGGCTGAGCTCCAGATTTAGTGCCAGATCTACAGGTATATTCCTACCCTCACCTATGGTCACGAGCTGGGGTTGTGACCGAAGCTACAAGATCACAGATACAAGTGGCCAAATGGATTATCCACTGGGAGGAGGCACCAGGCACGCCACAGGATACACGAGAGAGACTATTTCTCCCGGCTGGCCTGAGAACGCCGTGGGATCCTCGCAGAAGAGCTGGACGAAGTGATTGGGGAGAGGGAAGTCGGGGCTACCCTACTTAAGCTGCTGAATCCGCAACCCTACACTGGATGAGCGGAAGAAAATGGATGGAGGGATGTTTGGATGGCATTGTGAATGTTTTTAGAGCCTAAAAGAGTGTAGTTCGGAAGAAGTTGACTGATCCACACAGAGACCTTAAGTCAGTGTCGTTTGACGAGTATGTTCTGTGCTTCTCTCAAGAACCATACACTTCATTGGCCAGGCATGATTGGAAAAGGTGGATTTCTCCTGCATGAGTCGAGGAACGGACAGCCAAACTGTATTACATAATCAATGCCATCATTGCTCCCACTAGTAATTAATGATAACTCACACTTTATATAGCAACACTTCATCACTGGCCAAGAAAGCTCACCAGCGTCTCTACTTCCTGCCCCGACCACCATCATGTGCTCGTTCTACAGAGGGACCATAGAGCGCATCCTGACCAACTGCATCACTGCGCGGTACGGAGCCTGCACCGCATCCTGCCGCAAGACCCTCCATCGCATAGCGAGGGCAGCTGAGAAGATCATCGGAACCTCTCTTCCCTCCCTGCAGGAGGACATTTACAGCACCCGCCTCACCCGCAAAGCCCTCCGCGTAGCGGGGGATGCCACCCATCTGTCACACAGCCTCTTCAGTCTGCGGGCCAGGACGAGCCGACTCAAAGAAGCTAAAGTTTTATTCCTCAGGCTGTCAGGAATCTGAAGTCTCTTGCCCGCTCTGCCCCCTCTACCTCTTCTGTCCTCTGCCCACCTGAACTCTGACGCCCCGCAAACATGCACACGCACGCACGCAATACACGCACATACACACACGCACACGCTCACACCAGACTCAGGGTCGCGCCATCCACTTTAGCAACTCATTTAGAAATGTCTTATTTGCCTTGGTTCTCTGACCTTGACTCTGTTGCACACGTCACTTGACCTTTTATATTTGTACATTCAATTAATACGTTTTATACTGTATATACTCTAGTTTATTTAGCTTTGATATTGTTGTTATTATTTGTAGCGCCGCGGGCCCTTCAGTACCGTAATTTCAATCCTCTGTATGTGTTACGCATATTGAAGAATTGGCAGGGTACAAGTACCTTGTACCCTGTAATGGAAATAAAGAGAACAACTGAAAATAAGCTCCCATCATCAAAGTTACACTAATGCAGTACCACAAGGCGTACCCAAAAGTGCCGTGGAGGCCAGCATCATGTCATTCTGGGCCAGTAAGGGGCAGGGGGGAGAGGAGTAACTGTGCTGAAGCGTAGTTAAATGGAACTGGCCAACTGTAAGTGCGCTCTTAGATGCTGAAATGCTCTGCTGTAAGCGGGTGGGTGGCGTGATACATATTTTTTATTATAAAAAGCTTTGGTAAGCGTTGTATACGCATACCAAATTTTTACATCTTAACTGATTTTATTAAATTGAGGGGGAGAAAAATCAATGCGTCTTTTTACAGCTTTTATAGTGTGTGGTGTACTGTATGTACTACAGATGACCTAGACAGGACACTACACACAAAATGTCTCCACCGATGGTGTGCCGCCTCCCTTAACCAAATGTTTATCATAGTACCAAGATTGACTTGTCCCCGATACTAAATACTGAGCAGATTTAACATTTATGATTCAGTGCACAAACACAAAATCTTACCTGGTGAATGCTTTCAATTCTTAGCTCCAGCAAAAACATGTTAGTGGGCTGCATTTTTGCAGTGTTGTAGGTAGGCCCTGACTGTTTCCAAGCACATTGGAGAGAAATAAAAAAAAACAAATCACCATTACACAGCCCACACCACAGGACAATCGGTCAGGATAATCTATAGAGACAAGCAATAAACCAGTACGTGTGTAGCTCTTTAACGTACCAGTATGGCACTCTGCAACATGGTTCTCGCACTCTCGTTTATTTATTTACCTGTCGCTCCAAATGTGTTTTTACCGAGTGAATAGTAAAAAGGTCTTATTTGGTCATTCGACGTGATTAATTGATCATCAATAAAGAGTATGAGTCTTTGCATGCTTCCAATCATTTCATTATTTACATTTCTTTTCGACTGTAGAGACGCAGGTCACAAATGATTCACAAAATCGTAAATCCGTAAACAACAGCTGCTAGTTAATGTCCTTTGCCTGCTGATTGGAAGTTGTGTTTCAGATGTTCGAATGTATTTATCTTGTGCTCTTCCAGCTACATGATGAACTTTCCATACATCGATAAGACTCGCATAGCAATTTTTGGAAAGGTGAGCCCATGTTCTTCATCATATTTGCATGCAGAAAAATATTTTTCCGTCAAGCTTCTCACACGAACAACTGGTGAAAAAAGACAATCCCACAGACCTTGACGCTGTTGTTTATGAAAAATCTTGGCTTCTTCAGTTGTACAAGTGATGTGTTCTTTTTTTGTTCAGGGTTATGGAGCCTATATTGCATTAATGCTGCTGAAGTCTACGGATAGTGTCTTCAAATGTGCATGTGCAATGTCACCCATGACAGACTTGAAGTTGTATGGTGAGCATGACACATTCCAAAAAGCCAAAATGATATTTCATTGAAGCATTTGCCTACTGGAAGAGACATTCCAGCATTCGAGTGCAATATTATATAGTACCATACATGTCTCGAGGCAGAATGTAGGGTTTAATAAAGGATAGAAGCACTTTTCAGTCCAACAAATGACAGGGAACCTTTTACACACACAAGGTTCAATGCACTTCCCTAAAAACAATCATTCTGAAAAGCCTGTATATCTCGCTTTCGGCAGCACTGTTAAGAATGTGTCAATTGTCATGTGCATAGCATCAGCCTTCTCGGAGCGATACCTTGGCATGCCTCGACGAGATGACAGCAGATACCAGGTGTGTCCATCGCTTCTCATTCGTGTGTCAATACTCTGTGATTGCTGCTTGTGGCAACGTTTCTTACGTACAATACGCACGGTCACACTTATTTAGTGTGAGTTCTGCCAGAGTAAGCGAGAGCTTGGATTGCCAATCAACAGTTTGATGATTGCATTTCATGGTGTGTTCAGAGTCTGTTTGTCTTTAAAAGCTCTCAGGCTCTCTCAGGCCTCCTATCGACGGGATGTTTAGCAGAATTTCTTTTCTCAGCAATGTGAGGAAGAAGGCATCTGGGAGAACAAATATTTGGAATAGTGTTTAATTGTGACGTTTTATAGCAGCTCCTGTGATGAAGATATTTTGCTTCATAATATTTTCTCCTAATCACTGTGTGTGTGTGTGTGTGTGTGTGTGTCCATTATGTTGTATTCAGGATGAAGATTCCATTAACCTTTTCATTTGATCACATCTGACATACTTTTTCTCCAACATGTCTGGCGGCATTCAGTATCTATTAGTTTTCAATTACGACGGTCTTTGTTTCTTGTCGTATAGCGTCACTCACTGCAATATATATATATATATATATATATATATATATATATATATATATATATATATATATATATATATATATATATATATATATATATATATATATATATATATATATAGTTTCCCAAGTGCACTCGGTCATTTTTCATAATTTTATTGTGGCTCACTTTTTCTCATTGCATTCCAGTTCTCCAGTGTGCTGCAGAATGTTCATGCACTAAGAGAGCAGACACTGATGCTGGTACACGGCACAGCAGATGGTAAGTGAAAATAAATTGCCCGGAAATGAATTTGCTGTATCTGTTGTGCATCACTGCTTAGCACAAAGTAGCAAGTATTCCAAAAAGGTAATGAGGCAAATGTTTTTCATTTTAAAAAAAAAAAAACGTGTCGCCGAAATTGATGCAGGAATATTAAGAGGACTGCGTTCTCTGATGGCCCGTGAATGCCAAAACTCTACCAGAACCACAACGTCAGTAGGAACTGCGCTGACACATTTTCACTTTGTATTTGCAGCCAACGTCCACTTTCAACATACTGCCGAGCTTGTCAAGAACCTTGTGAAAGTTGGAGCAAACTACTCAATGCAGGTGACTGTCGCAGAAGCAACACGCTGGAAAAATATTTCTTGTCATTTGACATGTGTTTGAAAAAAAGCACGGATTCCAAATAATTAGATTGGGCTTGCCTTGTCGAGCTTTTTTAAATTTTGGCCTCAACAGACAAGAATGTCTTATCATCAATGGTAGTTCTAGGGAGGAACAAGGGGGACCACCTTAACACTGTGCCTGGAAGCCCCGGTGGGCCCCTTCCATACAGTTACTACGCAGAACCGCAGTAAAGACAAACGCATCAGCAGCCCATGCGCACTAACTACGTACTTGCTGCACAATGAAAACGAGCAAGGAGTCGCGACGCAGAGCCAATCCTACACTAATGGTACAATCCCAATTCCGATGAAGTCGGGACGTTGTGTTAAACATAAATAAAAACGGAATACAATGATTCGCAAATCATGTTCAACCTATATTTCATTGAATACACTACAAAGACAAGATATTCCATGTTCAAACTGATCAACTTGATTGTTTTTAGCAAATAATCATTAACGTTTTACGGTTGGACGACGTTCCAGAAAAGCTGGGCCAGGTGGCAAAAAAGTTGAGGAATGCTCATCAAACACGTGTTTGGAACATCGCACAGGTGAACAGACTCATTGGGAACAGGCGGGTGCCATGATTGGCTAGAAAAGGAGCTTCCCTGAATTGCTCAGTCATTCATTCACAAGCAAAGATGGGGCGAGGTTCACCTCTTTGTCAACGTGTTGCATCCATCAAATTGTAAGTTCATGATTATTTGCTAAAAACAATCAAGTTTATCAGTTTGAACATTAAATATCTTGTCTTTGTTTGTGAACATGATTTGCAAATCATTGTATTCTAGACTTCATGCGGGAAGTCTGCTTCCACTTCTCCCGGTGCTACAGTACGTACTTTAAATATTAAAATTGTGATATAGCTCCAACGCACTAAGCTAATGTGTGTTGCAGTTAATAAATGCCATGAATGAATCCATTTAGATGTTACAATTTAAGCACGTGCTTGTGTGCGTTAAAAACTGTGCCCCTCGGACACAACCCCCCCTCCGCTTTGTAATGTTTGCTTCAGCGGTCAACAACGGTGTAGCGGTGCAATGGGCTGACTTCGGTGCAGGCAGCGTGGGTCCAGTTCCCGGTCAGTGACGGTGCGAATGGTTGTCCGTGTCTATATGTGCCCTGCGACCGACTGGCGACCGGTTCAGGGTTTAGTCGAGCCTTTCGCCCAAAGTCAGCTGGGATAGGCTCCAGCGCCCCGCGACCCTGAGCGGGATGAGCAGTTTTGACAATGGACGGATAGATGTTTGCAAATGTGCCTTCTTCCCACCAGCTCTACCCAGATGAAGGCCATTTCCTGTCTCGTCAAAGCAACCAGCACCTGTATGCCACTCTTACCAGCTTCTACAGGGAGTGCCTGAAGGAGGAGTTGCTCCCACTGATTGACGATGACGAGGGGGAGGAGGAGGAGTAGGCAGAAGACCTTTTTTGCATTTGGACCGCACGTTATACGGACATGGACAGTCTAGTTTAGAGCTGCTCATGCGCTTAAGTGTGCGTTATAAAGACAGTTTATGGACACCTATGATGACAGTGACACTTTTTACTGTGGGGACTTGAGGTAGGAAATGGCCTCTAAAATGATTTCAGTTCCACTACAATTATTGTCAAAGCACACTGAACCTCTGTCCTCGTCTTTTGCGGGATCTCTTGTCGCGCTTGTTGTCATTCCACGTTATTTCATTGCATGGTTCTTTTTCCCCGTTATGACTTGCGTTCCCTTCACCCTGTTCTCTTTTGTGCTAACAAATGGGAGGACATCACTTTTTATCTTACCTCCTCTTTGATTGTTGGATTGAAACGTTCACTAGAATATCTGGCGAAAAGTTAAACACTGTTTCTTGTTCAGGATCTGAAATGGGTTACACTTGGTCCATCTATGTGCAAAAAAACCAAAACAAAAAAAGAAAACAATTAGCCCTGCACGCCTAAAACATGGGCAAAGCAATTTCCATAATGATTTAAACTTCACTATTTCACACCTTTCTTGAGTATCTTCGCAAAGTGTTTTGATTAATCAGAAGAAGAAGAAGAATTTAAAAAAAAAACAAACGTGATACTTCTCCACTAAACAATGTATTTCTCGTCAAGTATTCTATTCATGTCTCATGAGAAGAGATGTAGTGATTCACAAAGAAACACTCCTCAGCCACTCGGATCCTGAATAAGTGCAATTCCTACTGTAGCCTTCCACCATTGCCCCCTACTACATAAAACATATTTTGTCAATATCACATTTATTGTACAGAGGGAGGTTTTGTGGTGACATGTACAATGCCTTATGAGGTTCAACATATTGTACTATATCTCGTGGGCGGTGGTAGTTTTGCATTAGCAGTGCAACGTAAACCGATGTCAACTCAGGTGTTCGAGAAATAGACACAGTTTTGGATGCGAAAGGTAAAACTCTCCGTCTGCCGTCCGGTCGCAATTAAGTTTCTACATGAACAGAAATTACAGGTCATACAGGACCAGTCATCTCCATTTCAGAAGATGATATGTTATTTAACACTAATGCAGTGACATCTCAAAAGTGGTGCATATTCTTTTTCTTTCAGGATATCCTCCAAAGACCTAATATTTGAAAATGAAAATTATGAAATTGACTTTTTTGCAGTATCAATAAGGTGTTTGCATGTCTACAGGGAATGTCACGTTTTGCCACATTTTGTACAGTACAATACAGCAAAGTGTGTACATAAATATATTTTTGAGATGTCTCATAGAAAGTTGAGTCGAAAGGGAATTCATTGCTTTTACTTGGATGTATTGTGTGATTATGTTTTATCTCTACTGTTAATTTGAGTAGAATGGATTTTGTAATGCTTGGTCTTTTTTTTCCTTGCCATTTAAAAAAAAAGGGAAAGGGCAGTGTCGTGGTTTTGGGGTTGCTGTGATTGTCCTCTAGCAATGGGTATAAATAGGTAATTAATAAAAAAAAAAAAAAAAAGATGAATTAACCCCAAAGTGTACTGAGTCAGCATTGTCCACACATAACCAATGGAATGTACTGTAAGTACAGGAATAAGATGAATGAGGAAGTCATTTGAGAAGCTATGGTGTAATTTCTTTTCATTGAGACATTGAATAAAACCTCCCAAATACTGAGCAACAGGGCCAAACGTAACTGAACCATTCAACGGTTCACAACAAAACTGCCGAGCTTTTCGAATAGTTGTGCTGTTTTCTTTGTGCCGTGCTGTTAGGGCTTCAACAAAATAAAGTTGCTGCTTCAAATTGTTGTTTCCCAATAAGAACCCCAGGGGTCGCTTTTTTTTTTTTTTGCGGTTGTTGCTGCAAGTTCAAAATCGGCGGCAGGTGTGCGAGGGTCAGTTCGCCGACTGTAATTTGGTGGCCATTGTCCAGTTCAGTCGCGTCTCTCGGTGTATGTTCGGGCTTGTAAATTACAAAAACGTTTATGAGCAACTGACAGAACTGGTTTCCAGTCATTCTCAGCATCAATAATTGATTTTCATCCACTGTATTGATCAAACACACTGCTGTCGACAGGATGTAAAGTGGGACTATATTTACGTGAATTATATTGCTACACAGTAGCCCATTTCACCCTTCAGTATGCAGAATATGTAAAGATTTCCAACATTAAGTGCATGGATTAGATTGCCACACAATGGATGATCTCGTCGTTTCAGCGGTGTTGAAATGACGAGATCATCGTTCATTTTTGAAAAGGCAATTAGCTTGTCTCACACCGTCTGACCGACCACGTTGGTTTTGTTCCGTTCTGCCTCACATCTTGTTCTGAGTTGATTAAAAGCGTCAACTTTTGTTCTTTATGTCCGTGTACGTTTGAAGATCGTTTAAAAATGGGGACGTTTTTCTCTTTGACCTTAACTACCTCAGGCATTATTGTTCTTGGACTATAGTATAAAAAGTATAAAAATCCTTCGACGGCTGAAAAAGATTCACGACAGTGACTTGTAAAAATGTAAGTAGTTCAAGGACATTTCAGTAGTCGTGTTTTCTAAAGACCCAAGCAAACTTTGATAGCAGTCATGTTTCTTCTGTAAACAGGACATTGAAATTTATGTATGAGACAGTGAGACTTAGACAGTACAAACCAGTTAGCCTAAAGAAAGTATTCACACCATTTTAACATAGTATTTAAGTTATGAACCTTCCAACCTGCCACCAATCTGGTTCATTGGTGATACGATCCTCGCGTAATTTGTAACATGCACAATTTTCATACCAACATATTTCTTTCAGTGGCAATTCATGCAAAGCATTGCATGAATTCCACTGTTGAGAAACAATTTGAGATATAACGGTTTATCTTATTTATTAGTAATTATCGTATTTAATGAACAAAATAGCACATTTTCAGCGACTGTACTTCCGAGGGTCTCTTTGACGAGGCCGGTAATGACCCTGGAGCCTTTTGACCCTTGAGAGCAGAGGTTGCCAATATGGTTCCCGAGGGCCTGTTCTAAAAATAGTTCACCAGTAATGGAACATTGTGTTTTCCTTGGGATGTTGTAGAAGTGAAAAAGTGAACATGTAAACAGTTGCAAAGTTGCAGTTTATGGAAATAAAGTGTTACCTATTGCTATTTATCAGGGCCCTACATTGTTTAAATCATTGTTGATAATTATTGTGAGAAATCATTAACATGGTCAGTGTCTTCACATAGATGAATACCCATTCATCCATCCATCCATCCATCCCTCCATCTTCTTGACCGCTTATCCTCACCCTTCAAGTACACAAGTCTCACTTTCAAAAAGGCTTGTGACCCCAGTTTTAAGGCCACCGTACACTCAAAAAAAAAAAGAACCCTGTGAACAAATTACATTGATGGAGTAACTCAGTTGTGAATGAATTTTATTGAGAAAGCAACCATAACTAATAACTTTTTTAAAGCAATTTCCCCAACATCGATCAGGACCAATAATGCCACATACACGTTTTCCGGGCGTTTTTTTCAGTCATGTTTCGATCCATTTTCCATATTGCTTATCCTCAGTAGCTGGCGCCTACCACAGCTGAATGTGAGTGCGAATGGTTGTTTGTTTCTATGTGCCCTGCGATTGGCCGGCGTCCAGTTCGGGGTGTATCCTACCTCCCGCCCGAAGATAGCTGGGACAGGCTCCAGCACACCTGCGACCCTAGTGAGGATAAGCGGTAAAGAAAATGGATGGATGGGTAACCTTTGTTTGTGAGGCACCATAGAGCCTATGTTGCATCCCAAATACCACAAAAAGTTTGTTTGGTAAAATATGGGACCTCTAAAAGTCGGTTGTGTTGTTATTATGTGGTAAACAGATTTGTTGGCTAACAGATTTGACACTGTGCTTCACAGTGACAGTCCCAGTGGTATAGGCAGCACAAAGCATCATGCAAAGTAAGGCCGGCAGATCCTGCTGCTTCCCAGAATTCTTTTTAACGACAGTACTGTAGTGGTACATAATCAAGCTAAACATTTACTTGCATTGTGTTTCCATATTGTGATGAGTGTGTCCTTTAGGTATATGTCAGGCTAGGTTGGTATTTGTAAAAAATACAAAACTGGATGCTTCCGTGTCAGCAAGCCATAGACCCGTCTCAAAAGGTAAGTTATTTTTAATCAACTCGGCAATTCCTTGAAATTAAATGGATTTGTTAACAATTTCAATCAGTGTTCCAAACTCATCACAGTGCAGGATCTGCTAAATGATGTAAGGTTGAATACTTACTCGTGAAAGGTGTCAATTCTGGTCCTGTTGGACCTCAGTGTGGCTTTTGATACAGTAGATCATAATATACTGCTGAACAGGTTGGAAACGCGGGTAGGACTAAATGGAACAGTCCTTACATGGTTCAGGTCCTACCCGGAGGAAAGGAGTTATTTTGTAACTATTGGAAGAGTTTAATCTCATCGAATGGCAATGACCTATGGGGTCCCTCAAGGGTCAGTTCTTGGACCCCTCCTGTGCAGCCTGCATATGCTACCCTTGAGTCACATTTTTTTAACTATGATAGCTATGCAGATGACGCACAGTTATAGCTAGCAGTGTCTCCAGATGACTACAGTTCAATTGAGGTGTTGTGTCACTGTCTAAAACAGATAAATATCTGGATGAG
This sequence comes from Phycodurus eques, assembly GCF_024500275.1. NCBI lineage: Eukaryota > Metazoa > Chordata > Actinopteri > Syngnathiformes > Syngnathidae > Phycodurus > Phycodurus eques. The sequence continues at coordinate 24,281,458 of NC_084536.1, forward strand.
CCAGCATTTTCTTCAATTAAGCCACGACAAAACTGAGATCATTGTTTTTGGCAATAAAGAAAAGAGAATTGCTGTTAGTAAATGCCTGGAGTCACTCTCTTTAAAAACCAAAGACCAAGTCCGAAACTGGGTGTACCTGATTGATTCCGACCTGATTTTCAACAGTCATATCAAAACAATTACTAAAACTGCCTTCTACCGTCTGAAGAACATATTCGGAGTGAAGGCTTGCATGTGTCAAGCAGACCAGGGGCCTCATGTACAAAGACTTGCGTGGATTTCCTACTAAAACACGTCGTACGCTCAAATCCAGAAGACGTACGCACAAAAATATCCAGATGTATGATGAGTCTGTGCGCACGCATGAATCCAAGCACGTTTCCTTCGTACATTCCAAACAACGTGGAAATGAGCGCACATGCTGGAGTAGCCGACTCCTCCCTGTCCCTGGCCCACATTTAAATATGCAAATCATATTTAAATGAACCCTGCACCTGAGATCCCGATCTCTGCATGATCAGGAAAAAAGGGAAATGAGCAAGGTAATGAAGAAAAATATGTTTTCTGAATGTGAAGTTGCTCAATCTAGTGGAGGTGCGCAAGAAAATCCTCTTTGGCACGTTGTGCTCGTGCGTTAACAACACGCGAAAGAGAAGCGAATGGGACAAGCGCGTGTGCGGCTGTCGATGCTGTGGAGTCGCTGAACTAAAAAAGAACAGACATGAAGGTGGATGTGAAGCGCAGAATCATGGGTGTGGTGGGAGCACACGTGGCCGACTGATCACCCCACAAGGTTAATTCCATGTATTTTTAGAACTCATAACAGATATGTTCATACAGTAATCTACGCTCAGCCCTGTGAGATAAAGGTTCATGCGGAAATGTTGGATGCGTGGTATTTGTGATCAATCTTTTGAATTCAAATAGGAGCATATCAGAGGATATCAAAAACTTTGACTTCTTTTTGAAGACTCAATTTATTATTTTAACACACAGGAGAGGACACGCCCACTGAAAATAAATTAGTTTTTTAGGAGAAGAGGGGTAAATGATGTCATTTCAACACATTTGAATCATGTGCAACCGATGTACATCTTCAAATGAGTAAATTCAAAGGACTCTTTTTTTTTTTATCAGTGCAGTCGCAGCCACGCGCTACATGTTCGCGGGATTCGTCCACCGTCCCTGTCACCTCCTCCTTCTTTTTTCTCATGCTTTTTAGAGCACTTGCACTTTTCAATGATTATTTCTTGCACTGTACACTGTTTTAATTGTATTTTTTTTATTATTTTTTTTGTTTATAAACTCTTTTTTTCTTTGTTTTTAAATGCTTTTAATCATGTATAAATACATTTGCTTTGCTTTGTGAAATCATTTGTAGAAACTTTTACTGCTGCTGCATTATAACTGAATAGCCAATAATGCTAAATGTACAAGACATGTGCAGGTGAGTAACGGTACTACAATGATCAAAACAAAATAAAATCTATGATGAACTGAATACACAATAAGTGAAACATGATCTAGTAAGGGATTACTGTACATATAAACTGCTATATGAAAATGCGATTAAATTCAGCCTGGAAGCCAGCCAAGAACAGAATAAGAGGTTGTTTCTCCCAAAACTAATGATGATCACAAAAAAAACAAAAAGTGAGTTACCATGAAAATAATATTGAAAAGGAAATGCTGACATCCTGGTACTAAAACATCCTCATAACATCACAACATTATTCTCGGAGCGTTACCACGTTATTGACTTTTTTTCTCATGATGTACTAATTTTCTTTTCAGCAGAGCCTTAATATTTGCACAGACAACATGAAGACAAAGAACAAGGTTAATGCAATTAAACATCAATAACTATCATAGCCATCATGAAATTGTCATGCTTCAAGCAAAAATAATGATGTGCTTCATTTGGCTGTATGTTTTCACAAATCCTTTTAGGTCGCTTTCGACGATATCAGCGATTCAGGAGGGAGTGCAAAAGTGCTACATTCCTGGATCTGCACAACGGTTTTCCTGCAGGCAAGTCTCCATCTTACTCATCATCCTTAGATTTCTGCTGGTGGACAAGCCTTTCCTCCTCAAAGCAGGTTTTGGAGAAGGTGATCACTGAGTTTAGCATATAGCGCTGGCTCTTGACAGACACAATATTGTGTCCTTCATCTGGAAAAATCTGGGTGATGACAATTTGAGAACATTTATATAAGGTTTGTAAAGCAACTGCCAGTAAGTTACTGTAAACTTGAATTCACAGTATCGTAAAAAAAAAAAATACAACAAATAAAAGTGGGAAGTGAGTCATCTGAACTGGACTCTGGAGTCATGGGATTCATGGGAGTCGTGCACCAGTTGTGAATTACTATTGAGCCAATACTAGTTGATTACGTCCCCTGAACGAGGTGACATTCTGTGAAAGCAGCAATTGGCACCTGACTCTCGACCTCTACGATGAGCTTCCTCCAATGGAGCCATACTGCGACTATCAAACCCACATGTACAGTACAGTATATGACCGAAGCATATCCAACAATGCTTTTTTTTTTGCAACGGTGCCACATTGTTAGTGTTCAGTATTTCTACACAATCGAGTTTTATGATCATTCTCTTTCTTGTATTGTAGCATTTTCTCTCTCTCTCTCGTTATATACGTGTCTTGTAATTTACACCCAAATGCTTAAACACTGTGGAGCCATGAATATTACAATGCATGCTGGAACAGATATTACAGTACATTCTGTAAATTCCACAGTTATTCACCACATACCATGCACTAAAACACTGTAAAGTGATTACACTTGAATTCAATATAGCTTCCACTGCTTCATGGGATTTTGGTTGATGTCACACACCATAAACAGAAAATCAATGTTTTTATTCACTGTGGTGCTGATGAGTCACATGAGTAAACTGGAGGCTTGTTTGGCTTGCAGAAGAAGTCGGCCAAATTGACTACCCACAAGGAAGTTCATGCTTGTGTCACACCGTGGTCAGGTTTGTGTCGTCTGGGGTTTTTCCCATTTTTTTTTTTTTTTTCGGTAAGACTAACAATCCTCTCGTTTCAGAGCACTTCCCCTTCCTCGTGTCGCCCCTGATTCCTGATTGTCTCCACCTGTACCCCATTATCCTCGTGTGCTTAAATAGTCTGTGTCTTTGTCCATTTGCTCGATTCACTGAGCCTGCCCGTGATCCTTGTCACAGCCATTTTTTTTGTTTATAGATTGCATAGCTTAGTTGGTTCCTTTTGCTAACACAGCCTTTGGTTTTCCTCCTTTGGAGCTGCATTGACCGGTATGTCATTCGATCGCGCACACAACCCACAGATGCTGGATGAAACACAGCTAATATAGCTAATATAGCTCTCTCAGAATACTTAAGAACATGGAGACTGTTGTTCACACCTTTCCACTTGAACAACAGGGAATATCAAAGCACTGAATGAGGGCTTTCCAGATATGTTTTCAATATAACCTCATATGATACAACAAAGAAAGAAAATGTCACCAATCTGAAGTAATCACATCAGCTCATCTACGAAACTCATTTGTAAGATTTTTTTTCACAGTCCTAAATGACAGCACAATGTACATTTAAACACACATCGCAATTGTTTTTTGTCAATGTCTTTATGTCCCCAAAGTGTTCTGTAAATTGACTGTTTGTTGTACTAGAGCGGCTCCAACTACCGGAGACAAATTCCTTGTGTGTTTTGGACATACTTGGCAAATAAAGATGATTCTGATTCTGATTCTGATTCTGATATCAAGCGACATGATCGGGTTCACATAATGTACTTGCATGTTTCCAGCAGGCTAGCCGCTGCCACCTCATGCTGTTAGAATTGAGTAGTACACGTGCACAACTGAAATTGCTGACCTCACAAGCTTTCACTGAATTTTGCATGACAAAACATACTAGGCACTTTGAGCTAAAAATGCTATGCTACAACCCCAAATCCAACAAAGTTGGGATGTTGTGTTAAACATAAATAAAACAGAATACAATGATTTGCAAATCCTGTTCAACCTATATTTAATCAAATACACTACTTTATTGTTTTTAGCAAATAATCATCCATTCATCCATTTTCTGAGTCGCTTATCCTCACCTGGGTCGCGGGCGTGCCGGTGCCTAACCCAGCTATTATCGGGCAGGAGGCGGGGTACACCCTGAACTGGTTGCCAACCCATCGCAGGGCACAGACAGACAAACAAACAACCATTTGCACTCATATTCACACCTACGGGCAATTTAGAGTTGTCAATTAACCTACCACGCATGTTTCTGGGACGTGGGAGGAAACCGGAGTGCCCGGAAACAGTTCTGAGGACCGGGATTTTAATCCCGGTCCTCAGAACTGTGAGGCAGATTCTCTAACCAGTCGGCCACCGCCAAATAATCATTAACTTCGAATTTTATGATTATTTGGCGGTCTCTAAATCTCTAAAGTCTCTAAATTGCCCCTAGGTGTGAATGTGAGTGGGAATGGTTGTTTGTTTAAGTGTGCCCTGCAATTGGCTGGCAACCAGTTCAGGGTGTACCCCGCCTCCTGCCCGATGATAGCTGGGATGGACTCCAGCACGCCCGCGACCCTAGTGAGGAGAAGCGGCTCAGAAAATGGATGGATGGATGGATAGAATTTTATGGCTGCAACTCGTTCCAAAAAAGCTCGCACAGGTGGCACAAAAGACTGAGAAAGTTGAGGAATGCTCATCAAACACCTGTTGGAACATCCCACAGGTGAATGGGCTAATTAGGAACAGGTGGGTGTCATGATTGGGTAGAAAAGGAGCTTCCCTGAATTGCTCGGCCATTCATTCAGAAGCAAAGCTGGGGCGAGGTTCACCTCTTTGTGAACAAGTGCGTGAGAAAATAGTCGAACAGTTTAAGGACAATGTTCCTCAGTGTACAATTGCAAGGAGTTTAGGGATTTCATCATCTACGGTCCATAATATCATCAAAAGGTTCAGAGAATCTGGAGAAATCACTGCATGGAAGCGGCAAGGCCGAAAACCAACATTGAATGCCGGTGACCTTCGATCCCTCAGGCGGCCCTGCATCAAAAACTGACATCAATGTGGAAAGGATATCGCCACATGGGCTCAGGAACACTTTAGAAATCCAATGTCAGTAAATACAGTTCGGCGGTACATCCGTAAGTGCAACTTGAAACTCTACTATGCAAAGCAAAAGCCATTTATCGACAACACCCAGAAACGCTCTGGGCCCGAGCTCATCTAAGATGGACTGATGCAATGTGGAAAAGTGTTCTGTGGTCCGACGAGTCCACATTTCAAATTGTTTTTGGAAATCGTGGACGTCGTGTCCTCCGGACCAAAGAGGAAAAGAACCATCCGGACTGTTATGGACGCAAAGTTCAAAAGCCAGCATCTGTGATGGTATGGGGCTGTGTTAGTGCCAATGGCATGGGTAACTTACACATCTGTGAAGGCACCATTAATGCTGAAAGGTACATGCAGGTTTTGGAGAAACATACGCTGCCATCCAAGCAGCAAGACAATGCCGAACCACATTCTGCACGTGTTACAACAGCGTGGCTTCGTAGTAAAAGAGTGCGGGTACTAGACTGGCCTGCCTGCAGTCCAGACCTGTCTCCCATTGAAAATGTGTGGCGCATTATGAAGCGTAAATACGACAACGGAGACCCCGGACTGTTGAACAGCTGAAGCTGTACATCGAGCAAGAATGGGAAAGAATTCCACCTACAAAGCTTCAACAATTAGTGTCCACAGTTCCCAAACGTTTATTGAATGTTGTTCAAAGAAAAGGTGATGTAACACCGTGGTAAACAGGACCCTGTCCCAGCTTGTTTGGAACACGTTGCAGCCATAAAATTCTAAGTTAATGATTATTTGCTAAAAACAATCAAGTTGATCAGTTTGAACATGAAATATCTTGTCTTTGTAGTGTATTCAATGAAATATAGGTTGAACATGATTTGCAAATCACTGTATTCTGTTTTTATTTATGTTTAACACAACGTCCCAACTTCATCGGAATTGGGGTTGTAAAATGTGCACAACTTGCCAGGTCTGGAACAACGAATATGATGCTTGCGAAGCGACAGTTACATTAAATATTAGTTACATTAAATATTAGTAGAATTACAACATTACCACATTTTTAAATGAGAGAAGGAAAGTCACCTGCAGAGTGTAGTTAACATTAGATGCAGACAGGAGTTTGATCAACTCAGCAGAGTGCTGGAAATGAACAGTAGCTGAAAAACACAAATAATTAAAACTATATGATTAATATTGCAGGATATATCAGTCAATAAACCGTACTATGTATTACAGTCTTTGAGGTTTTTTTTCTAATTATTTCTACACACTAGAAAAAAGAAGCAACAGCATACTAGCAGGTTATGAATGCATATTAATGCACAGTTCCCAGCTGTCTTTACAGCTGGTCTCTTACATTTTTCTGTCAAAATACACAAATAATGAATCATAGCAGCACACTTGTCACACTGATAGGAATTGCTCGGGCAGCGGTGGAGCTTGGGCATGGACGAAGCCAGCGGCTATGCATTGTGTCAACTTTTGGATTTTGTTGCAGTACAACTTTTCCTACCTTTTAGCCTACTATTGTTTTAAAAAAAAAAAAAGTAAAACCAATCAAGCAACCTTGTGTGGTGGTGATGGAGACTCTGAAAACTCCCTTGTGCAAAGCCACCACTGACTTATATGAGGTTGCCGCTCCCGCGCCCCAAAAAAAGTCATCATTGAAATCAGCGAATGGGTGCCCAAGTGCCAATACGCAAGGATCGACTGTATACGTTGATATTTGTTTCCATCTTTGAAATGCTTGCATTTCAACAACAGGGATAAGTCAAATGAAGAAGCCGCTGGCCTCACTCTCAGAAGCGCTTTGGGGTTCAGCAACTCCAAATGAGTCACAGCTGTTGCAGCAGTTTTACTCACCATCTGCTGTGCCATGGATGATAAGAAATTTCAACTTGTCCTGTGATCTTACTTCTCCTGTGATGTTACCGAGCAGACTTGAAACCTGCCAGAGACAATAAATAATATACATGACTGAAAGAAAAAAAACTGTTTCCGTTTATTATATACAGCTCGATTTATATATCAAGATGTGACTGAAGTGTAGAATTTTAGTTTGAATTTGAGAGTCAACAAAAATATGTAATTTTCCTTTGGTGGATTGCAGAGCACCTCTGTTATCAGGCAGTCAATAGTTTTTGGGACAGTTGACCTAATTGTAAATGTAACCATAATGTGAGTGCATTAAATGTCTGGGAGGTAACTCCGAATTGTGTCCCTTCCATGGGCTGCAGACGTCATTGGAAATCACTTTTATTCGGGCAGCGCGAGTCCCGCCCTTCCAACCCTGATCCGGCAATTGAACGTTAGTTATGTATGAAAATGACCCTTTTCAAATTCCAAAACACCCTCGAGGGTACATTTAAACAGTTAAGATGATGCGCTTTTGCTGAGCATTTTTACGACGTACTCGGAAAAGATTTTTACTGACTTTGAATAATATTGTTATTGTGGCTATTTTACCGAAGCAGCTGTAGCATTGAAACAATATGACAAACACAATTTCCCCTTTCAACCTTCAGAATACAGCACACACACTCAACGCACACGTCAGTGTCTCCACAGACACTTGCGCAATCTTCATCTATCCATATAAATATATATCAAGCAGAGGTGTGGACTCGAGTCACATGACTTGGACTCGAGTCATGAATGTGATGACTTTTGACTCGACTTGACAATATGTTAAAAGACTTGCGACTCCACTCGGACAACGGTGACTCTGCACTTCACTTGGACTTGAGCCCATTGACTTTAGAAGAAATTATTATTTCTAATTATCGTTCAAGAGCTCATGCCCTGTTTGGCATGCTCTGGTTAAGGAATCTACCAAAAAGTAAAAATGTAAGTTAAATGTGACAGCTAAATAAACCACATACACAGAAAGGACAATGACATTTAACGTAATTATAAGGACAGTAATTATTGGCAAAAAAAAATAAAAAATCCACATTGCATTGTGAGAATTGCGCGGCTCGACGTCATGTTTGCCCGTTTACGTCAGCATTAGCAGCTAGCAACTATTTGTGAGTGTTCGCAAATAGTTGCACGGCCGCGTGCCGTCTGGGCTTCCTGTATGTTACAGTCTGGCTTAGTCAGTGCAGTGTTCTCAAGAATCAGCCTCACGCGGGTTGCGGGCGTGCCGGCGCCTATCCCAGCTATCTTCGAGCGAGAGGCGGGGTGCACCCTGAACCGGTCGCCAGCCGATCGCAGGGCACATGTAAACAAACAATCTTTTGCACTCACATTCACACCTACTACGCATGTTTTTGGAATGTGGGAGGAAACCGGAGTACCCGGAGAAAACCCACCCAGGCACGGGGACAACATGCAAACTCCACACAGGCGAGGCCAGATTTAAACCCGTGTCCTCAGAACTGTGAGGCAGATGTGCCAAGCAGTCGTCCACCGTGCCCCCATTAATAATTAATATGTGTAAATCTATGCTTCACTCAATGTGTCAGTAAATCAATTCATCTTTCAACTTTCCATCTCCGCATACAGACATGCAGACGCAATCATGACTGGTACAATATTGCCCCTTGAGGTCAAAAAAAAATTATCAAAAGTTCAATCAAAACCTTGTTTACGATTTTGCGCTGCTCTACCGGGATAGGTCGAGGTGCATATACTGTATACTCGAGCCTTGAACGGCTTGTGCTGCCTCCTATGTGCGGGGGTTTTCTCAAAGGGAAATTCATATTTCTCGAAATCAAATGAATAAAGCGGTCGTCACCACAGCATTAATAAGCCCGCATTCAAAGCCCCACGCCGTCTTTTGAAAAGACTGCAACAGATGCAGTAATATCGCATGCTTGGTTTTGGATGGATTGGTTTTTCCTGTTATGTATTTGTATGGCCCACACACATCTTTAGCACACCACAATGTTCAGGGTTAGGGTTGTCCGTTTCCAGACAGGAGACAGCCATTCACCAGATCAAATTGTAAATACATTTGGGTTTCGATTTAGGGAATTAAACAATGTTTCAGTGAATAATGACAATTCCTTTCCAAGAAAAGCTACACCATAACACAACCTGGTACTTGGGTTCTTCTTTCGGCAGATATCCAAAATATTTCTCAGTGAGAGCAGACCCTTTAGAAAGAGGAAGAGAAAACTATTATTTAGCTTGCATCGTGAGCAGGAGTATCATTGCTGATGCTATTTTGTTTCCCTTCCACGAATTGGAAGTTACCAAACAAAACCAATTTGCTGATGACGATTAATAATGACAATTGACATGAATTTATTTAAGATGATGAGGTGACTGGCCATACAGTAAAATTGTCATGAAACGATGACAAATATTTCCGTATATATTCTATTCTCCATATTCTATTTTATTTGCAGGTTAAATATTTGATTTTTAAAAGTAAAACTCTTCATATGTAAACAAAAATATGATTAATATGTACTTTTTATCCCCTGTATGAGCCTTGACATCTTACCATAAAATCTCCAATTTACTATTGGAGCGACCACTATTCCACAGCTGAAAGTTGAGCTGAAGGAGAGTAATAGGATCGATGTAAGAAATCCCCCATATGCCTAAAAAGGGTGGGAGAGAGAGAATTTTATATGGAACACATTTATGAAAAACAACAACAACAAAAAACTGCACGACAGTGGACCAACGCTATTTGCGGGGGAGAGGGAACAACACAAACTAATGGTTGCGGATAGGTGAAGTGATGTTCTACTGAGCTGTTGTGACGAGACTCCGCTGGTTTTGATGCCGTATTTAGTCCTAGTTTAATAAAGCTATCGTGAGCTAAAGCAGACATGCCTTTTGTCCAGTATTTCTCTTCCGTTGACTGTAAAATCCCAAATCTTATATAGCTGTTGTTAGATTTGTGATTGGATGAGCAAGTTATCCAGGTGGAACATTTTTCTGTGAATGACAGAGGATAGGTATAGGTATAGATAGTTGTGAATAGTGAATGCCAAACTGCAAATGCAACCCCAATTCCAATGAAGTTGGGATGTTGTGTTAAACATAAATTAAAACGGAATACAATGAGTGGCGAATCATGTTCAACCTATATTTAATTGAATACACTACAAAGACAAGATAGTTAATGTTCAAACTGATAAACTGGATTGTTTTTAGCAAATAATCATTAATTGGCTGCAACGTGTTCCAAAAAAGTTGGGACAGGTGGCAAAAAAGACTGAGAAAGTTGCGGAATGCTCATCAAACACCTGTTTGGAACATCCCACAGGTGAACAGGCTCATTGGGAACAGGTGGGTGCCATGATTGGGTACAAAAGGAGCTTCCCTGAATTGCTCAGTCAGTCATAAGCAAAGATGGGACAAGGTTCACCTCTTTGTGAACAAGTGTGTGAGAAAATAGTCGAATAGTTTAAGGACAATGTTCCTCAACGGACAATTGCAAGGAATTGAGGGATTTCATCATCTACGGTCCATAATATCATCAAAAGGTTCAGAGAATCTGGAGAAATCACTGCATGTAAGCGGCAAGGCCGAAAACCAACATTGGATGCCCGTGACCTTCGATCCCTCAGGCGGCACAGCATCAAAAAACGACATCAATGTGTAAAGGATATCACCGCATGGCCTCTGGAACACTTCAGAAAACCAATGTCAGTAAATACAGTTCGGCGCTACATCCGTAAGCGCGACTTGAAACTCTACTATGCAAAGCAAAAGCCATTTATCAACAACACCCAGAAACGCCGCCGGCATCTCTGGGCCTGAGCTCATCTAAGATGTACTGATGCAAAGTGGAAAAGTGTTCTGTGGTCTGACGAGTCCACATTTCAAATTGTTTTTGGATCAAAGAGGAAAAGAACCATCCGGACTGTTATGGACGCTAAGTTCAAAAGCCAGCATCTGTGATGGTATGGGGCTGTGTTAGTGCCAATGGCATGGGTAACCTACACATCTGTGAAGGCACCGTCAAGCCTGAAAGGTCCATACAGGTTTTGGAGAAACATATGCTGCCATCCAAGCAATGTCTTTTTCATGGACGCCCCTGCTTATTTCAGCAAGCCAATGCCACATTCTGCACGTGTTACAACAGCGTGGCCTCCGAGTAAAAGAGTGCGGGTACTAGACTGGCCTGCCTGCAGTCCAGACCTATCTCCCATTGAAAATGTGTGGCGCATTATGAAGCGTAAAATACGACAACGGAGACCCCGGACTGTTGAACAGCGGAAGCTGTACATCGAGCAAGAATGGGAAAGAATTCCACCTACAAAGCTTCAACAATTCGTGTCCTCAGTTCCCAAACCTTTATTGAATGTTGTTCAAAGAAAAGGTGATGTAACACAGTGGTAAACATGAGCCTGTCCCAGCTGTGTTGGAACGTGTTGCAGCCATAAAATTCTAAGTTAATGATTATTTGCTAAAAACAATCAGGTTTATCAGTTTGAACATTAACTACCTTGTCTGTGTAGCGTATTCAATGAAATATAGGTTGAACATGATTTGCAAATCATTGTATTCTGTTTTTATTTATGTTTAAGACAACGTCCCAACTTCATTGGAATCGGGGTTGTAGTATGCGGGGGTCCACTGTATTGTATTTGTGTATTACCTTTCCATAAACTGCAACTTTAGTCCCATCGATGTATGGGAGCTTGATGAGGTGTCTGGGGAAATAGCAGGAAAGTTAGCTAAACATGATTTGTCAAATGCAGTATGTAATTAAGTAGTGAAAGTAAATGAAGTATAATAAAGTCATTCAATAAAATGAATATTTTGTGTTTATAATGGCTGGTATGTTTTGTTTACCTTTTGGCACACAGCAATAAGTTTCTTCCAACAGTTTTTCAAGACAATGTGGTTGGCTTGAAATATGTATTTGCTGCTGTTCAGGGTTGTCAGTATACGTATATGCAGGTACTTCGTTCTGTTTTTAAATCTGTTTTTCAGCGCACATTTTTTGTTTGTTGATCGCAAAGCTATTACATCCTTATTTGCTTTTGCTGTACATAGTTTTACAGTGTTTGTTTTTATACTTTAGTAGATTTTACGCATAGTAAATTCTGGAATAAGTCTTTTTGTAACGTTTGTATTTCAGGTCTCAACTTTACAGTACCTCATTGTTTGAATTCAGCATTTGAAATGGAAATCCAAATTTGATTTGTCCATTGTATCTACCTATTGTATGTATGTAAGACATTTAGACTGCTACTGTAGTGTCATGTTTTTATTTGACTCATGCACTCATCGTTGGTGAAAGCTGACATGCAGTTTACGAGGACAAAAAAACTGAAGGTTCAGTCTGTACAGTAGATTATTAAAGTTTTATAAGCCTGAGCCTAACAACTTCACGGAACGACAGAATTCGTTATTAGGTAAACAGAAAAATAAGAATCAGAAATAGGTGAATATCAACCTGTGATCGGCCGTTTTGATTTCAAATTTTGAAGAATAAAAGAAAGATTCCTACTTTACAGCTGCGATCTGGTCCGCAACGTCAACAGTGCCCAGTCGCCGGTGGACCTCTTCCAGGACCCTCTGGCCCTGGAAGCTGCTGCCTCGACCGTCCAGACGAGCCACGATGACGTTCTCCAAACTGATAAGCACCGAATCCCAATTGATGCTGAAGCGGTCACTCACAGTCTGACCACCGGGGGCGCTGCCACTTAAAAAAAAAAAAAAAAAAGAGAAGCACAACATTGCATATCGATTTAATTATCGGTTTTCTTTCTTCATCATAATTATTTTTCTAACTTTTCATTTTGAGAAACATTGCAATAAAAAACAAAACAACATATGCATAAAGATTTAATAAGTAATGTTCAATGTATATTATGAAAAACTTACAGAATAAGGAGAAGTGGATGCTTATACGTTTCATCGAAATCATTGGGGACAATTAACTCCATAGGAAGAGCTGCAAAACAAGTCATATCAGTTCATATGTAAATAATCCGCAAACACTGCTTAAATTGGGTGAAATCAATTCAAATGACTCACATTTGTGTCATGTTTATTGCATCAACAGTCAACAGGGCACGTTAAGAAATAAAATATTGAATCAACCTACACAAAATGCAGGTTAACGTCACATTGAAAGCTAAAAAATTCAAACCGTGATCCCAGATGGTTTATGTCTGACCCTGTCATGTTACATTTAATAATGCTATTTATTAGTTCGAGTTATGAGTTATCTGACACATTTGAATTGGAATTGGGTTTTTTTTTTCATCATTGATACTATGGTGTTAAAAGTGAAGGAAGAATTTGTGAACACAGGTTTACTACTGAATGTTTGCCACAAGCTCAATGAAAAACACATATATTTATAAATGCCAGTGAAAAATAATTGAACTTTTGAAGGCATCTGATTCTGGTTAAGTTTATTACGTTGTGTAAGCACACTATCACAAATAGAAAATGGTAGCCAAATGTATTCAGCTTAAAAGTCGAATGCATATTCCGCTGACACATTTCCTTTTGAAGGACCGTTACATAATGCAATGCTAAGGTGATCATAGGGGAAACCAATGCAGGTCATAAGGTGGTGAACTACTGCATTTCAAAGATGTTGATGACACTGTATCATGGTGCTAATAAAGACACTTCACGCTCAGGCTGTATTTTCGTGACCGCCGTAAATCAAGAGCGGCCCGCAGCGCACGCGGAGGCGAGTTCGACAGGGTTTTGGTCATTTTGCAGACAAACGGTAGATCTTGAGCAGCTGTGAGCGTGAACACAGCGGATTTCAATCATGTCCAATCAAACCAGCTCCTCCCATTCCCTTTAAATATGGCGCAGTGACAGATGACGACGCATCGTCACTGCTCTTGGCCGGTGTGACAACAGACAAGGTGAGTGGGTAGCTAACCATCTTATTTAAAAAAAAAAAAAAGCTGGTTAGCTAGTGGTGAGCTTCTGATAACTGCTGGCAACTTAAATACGGCCATAGACCAAATGTATCTATTCCCACCCCTAATCGTTTGTGTGCCTCCCCATAGCTGTGCCAGCCAGGTGGGATGATTTTAAAAATATATATAATATTGATGATGATGATAATAATAATAATGGATTCGAGGCATTGATTTCTATATCCAAATTGGCAAACACCCAGCGAGCCTCGCGCTTGCACGAAAATCAGGATACGCCAGTTTTTGCACATGGCCGCATATGCGCCATCTACGAAAATACAGCCCACAATGTTAACTTTAAACATATGGGCATATTATTGTATTACCATACCAACATTGTTGATTTGTACAGTTCTTTTTTCCCGTTTTGGTAATTTTCGGTTGATCAGAGCGTGTTGTAATACTGTGTTCTTCTCCAGAGTCATATAGTCTGTTGATGACAGTGCACACAAACAATTTGATAGAGTCAAAAACAAAAGACATGTATGGTGCAAATAAAGCATAAATCAGATTAAAAGATGCTCAACTAATATATTTTACCGTGATACTGTCCAGGACAAAATAATGATTGACAATTACATCGCTAGATGTGCAGATTAAACTGTGATGCAAGAGCTAAATTGTTTTACCAAAACTAAGCAAACTGTATGGTAAGCATAGAGTCAGTAGATGCAAGAAGATCATTACTTTGTCACGACACTTGGCCATGCCCAAATTGTTTCAGTCTTGAAGGAGACATATTGTACTTTTTTCCCCCCCACAATTTAAAACAGTTCCCTGGTGTCTTAATAAAAGGTTCCTGGCATTTTTTCGGTCAAAATACACAAGGTTTAACGAATACATCCATCCATCCATTTTCTGTACCGCTATATCCTCACGCGGGTCGCGGACGTGCTGGAGCCGATCCCAGCTATCTTCGGGCGAGAGGCGGGGTACACCCTGAACTGGTCGCCAGCCAATCACAGGGCACATATCAACAAACAACCATTCACACCTACGGGCAATTTAGAGTCTCCAATTCATGCATTTTTTTGGGGATGTGGGAGGAAACCGGAGTGCCCGGAGACAACCCACCCGGGCACGGGGGGAACATGCAAACGCCACACAGGCGGGGCCGGGATTTGCCTCCCGGGACTTAGAACTGTGAGGCAGATGTGCTAACCAGTCGTCCACCGTGCTGCCTGAAAGAATACAATGAATTATAATTGCAATGCAAATAAGTCATTTTTCAACAACCCTCCGTTCTACGGGGCCAATGTGCTTTCATTGCCATGTAGCACACAGGTGGAGATGGGGCTTTGCAAGTAGGAAAGAGGCTGCTTTTTCTCACACAGCCCTGTTCTAAAGAGAAAGACGAGCAGGAAAAGAGAGAGAAACCTCGTGGAGGCAACACTTCGTCACCGAGGTGCTTCTAAATTAGCACACGGCTGCGCACGCGGCGGACACTTCTCCTAACACAAATACCTTGGAAATGTTTGGACTGGATGATCTTCGCCCAGTCTAGCCAGCAAGTCATTGGTGGACAAACACAGTGCGGGATGGTTATGATGTAACTTTGCCAAATTCTGAATGTTTCACTCACACAAACACTTTCCAAATTTGGCAGCTAACAAAAGATTGACTTCACCCTCGATAGGTGAGCGAGCACTCCAGAGACTCGACCAATTGTATAGAAGCAAGTAAAAAGTCCATTTTTCAGAATATTTCACCTTTCCGATGGAGACTGCCTAAGACTTATGTGCAAACATAAGTCTGAAACATAATGTCTAAAATATGAATGGTATGGAAATTCCAAAACAATATACAGTTGAGATTCCCTTTTCTTGCCCGAGTTCTTACCTTTCATTTTCTTGAATCTGTGCAGAGTAGTTTGGGGTATTCCAGGGCCTGGGGAAATTCAAGAATAAGAGAATAAGTGTGCTTTGTGGAACTCAACAATAAACTGAAGAGACCCTTGTTATGTGATAACCTTGAATTATTTCCCTTCAGTGTTCCATAGTACAGCTGACTGACTACTGCTATAAGCATTGAGCTTGGATTAATTTCTAGTTCAGATAGTCAGCTACACAAATAAACAAACTATTAAGACTAAGATATATCAATATAATGGCGAGCGAGTCGGCTGGGTGCGGTAACGGAACTGTTGAAGCGTCCTGTCAATCCCTTCTGAATCTAAAGTGATTGACAAATGACCAATGAGCAGCCGGCGTCGGGCAACACTGCGCAGGTGGTGGAGGCGCTTAAGTGAACTGAGTGATTCGTTCAGTGAACTGGTGTACTGAGGAACTGAAGAACGATTCGTTCGTTGAACTTATCGTTCACGATCCGTTAGACACGAGTGATTTGTTCGTGGAACTTCTTTGTTTGCGATCCGCTGAGGAGCGATGTACTCGTACGATGAGTGATTTTTTTTCGCGCGGCGGACCGACGTACTACGCAGTGAACTTACTCATGAGTGATTTGAACCGCAAGTCGGGGGATAACGTTCACTAGCAGCTTCCAGCGAACGGCTAATTTCTGAGTCAGTCAAGCACACATATTTAAAAAAAAAAAAAGTAAAATAAAAATGAATAATAATTAATAATAAATGTTTCTACGTACACATACATATCATTCCCTCTGTGTCTGGTGAAACAAAAGTTTTAAGATATTGACATTATATACTGTATATAATAAGAAAGACAGTGCTGGGAGAAGTCAGGCCCCTGAAAATGTAGCCCCCTGACAGTTGCAATTGAATGGCCATGCTGTGCATAGTTGTAATGTGGGAGTCAGATGCTATGTTCGTGACACAGATTAAAACAAATAAAAAATAAAAAACTGCAAACTGAAATAAGTAAAACTGATGACATACCTCTACATTGGAGAAGAACATGCTGATAGTTTGTACTGAGCACAGCGTCATAGTAAGTACACTGTGACTTGAAGAGGGAGCAGGTGAGGCATTGTTTATGAAACGGTTCCACAGCTAAGACCCTTTTGGACAAGAATGACATACAGCAGGGGCGTGTGAATACTTTCTGTCTTGTACGTCAGTACAAGACATTTGCCACTAACACGTAAGTAAAATAGCCAACAAACAGACATACTGTACAAAACATACTAGCAGCATAACCTACTCACAGAAATTACGCATATTTGGCTTTCAAGCAAAATTTAAGGATGAACTAAAACTGTATATATTTATATTTGAACCTTTATTTATCCAGGTAGGGCAATTGAGAACAGATTGCCGAGCTGGCCGCAGACAACTGAAGACGAGTATTTGTCAATTCATGGATCAAATACCTGTTGTGAAGTTTGTTGTTCCCCTCGACAACAGCAAGTTGTGCAAAAAAAGTATTGAACTGTTGAACAGTTGGACGTGCATTCAAAAGTGTAGAGAAGTTCAAATTAAATTCACCTGCAAAGGTTATAGTGCATTTAGGTCCGCCCTGAAATTTCACCCCATAGCCAAACAGTGAGTAATGTATGTTACAGCTAATAATCAATGCATGATTAAACTATCAAATGAAACAAACTAACATTGTTTGGATACTTTTCAATAATTGCTTTCTTGTTTTGAGTTTTACAAAACGACTGCTAGGGTTCTATATTCTCCCATATTCTCAAAATCAGAAAAGGCGCTTTTCCCTCTGCGCCCATTCTGCCGTCCAGTAAATCCTATCCTTTGTGCATCTTCTGGCCATGTACACACTTTGGGTAGAGCAACACTGGGCGTTCCCTCTCATTTCTGGTCTTGCGCATATTCTGCCAAAGACTTCAGTCTGTAGCCAGTCTACCGCCCTGAGAAGGTGAAACATCATGTTGTACGTTTCGATTCGGTCCCTTGCTCCGAGACCCGACCACTGCTGATGGACACCTGGCCCTATACGCTCGGCTGTGTCCCAACCACGTTACGCCGACCGACGGCTGAACGTCAACATATTGTGTTGTATTAATTAATACATTTTCATGCATTGGGAGTTTGTATGAAAACACCACAAAAATGCAGTCATCTTAATGGCACGATGGTGTGTTAGATTTGGAATAATTTCATAATTTCATATTTGATCTCATCGTCGGTCATGAAATCCGTTTAAGTGACGACACCGGCGTGTGTGGCTCCGGTGTTGCTGGGCAACGGCTGATCAACAACCGGCTCGCTCGCTTTATTATTGATGGCCTTCCAAATGCGGAATAAATGGCAAATATTGGACAATATGTACTTAACAGAGATTAGAGAATACAAAGTGAAGTACGAAGTAGCCCGTTCGACGGGCGGCGCCCACGTCTTACTGAGCAAGGATGCCCCACTGCCAGATATCCTCACAGGGGTAAATTTCACATTTAAAGTGTGACATACTAGAGCCTCCGAGTAGATTTCAAAGGTCTCAGAAAAACTCCCCATTCTGCAAACTCTACCCACCTGCAGACTCGAATGAGTCACGCCTCTCAATGGCCGAGTACGCACGGTGGCTGCGTCAGAAGCTATTACGGGAGAATCGTCGTAACTTGAAAGCGCGTAAAATACTGACTTACGCACCAACGGGGGAATATGGCCATTGATGCGCAAATGTTGCCCTCAGAAATTCCTTCAGTGTCTGTACCTTTTTTTAATATGAACCTCTACAGCAAAATACATATGATTGGATACCTGTATAACTGTTGTTGTGCTGTGCCAGTCTCTTTGCTTAGGAAGTAACTGAAAAACAAAAGTCCACGTTTTTACCAGAACATATTTCTCAAGCTTTGACATTATGTTCTGTTTTTATCTAATTGTAATTCTCCGTACACAGATTTAGTGCTCTCATCATAGCCCAGAATTTGGGAGACCTCCCAGCTTCCTGAAGTCAAGGGGCGAAGTTTGATGTCATCTCCCTTGAACAAGGACGAGAAAAACCAATTTATGGCAAAGCAAACAGAACCAAACACAAAAGCCAAAACATGAGCTAATATGTCATGAAAAGCCGATCATGTTTTTAATCCGAAAGTGGATTATTTCTATCATCGGTGTTTTCCATGGGAAAACCTGTTTTTAAATACAAGCAAATAAGAGGTGGACCACTGCCCCATAACGCTCTTCAACCTTGACATTTCACTGTACACAAGGCAGAGAACAGCAGAATTCAATTGACTGCATTTGACACAAGCTTGTATTAGTTTTACTCGGTTGGAGATCATGGTCACGTGGTGGAATGCTCCAAGTACAACGTGTTTTATTGGCAGCGTCGTGAAGAATATCGTACAGTCCTTTGAAAACATTGGCTCGTCATTCTAGGAAAAAACACAGTCAAGAAAAAAAAAAAACACAGTCTTTTTTATCCATAAATATCTTTAGTGAATGTAAATCACACAATAATTCATTTAAATGAATCTCCAGATGCACTGATAAGAAGACAATACACTTTGTTCTTTGTGGCCCTTGGATTTTACAATATGCGGCCCTCAGAGGAGAACGTTTGGACACCCCTGGTAAAGATTCTCTTCTGTTTCATGCTTATCGTTTTATTAGTTTCATCTCATCTGGTCACAGCTGCTCCTATTGTGTCACCCAATCAGCCCCTTAGCTTCTCTCCTGTCTTTTCAATTGTGTTTCTGTAATTAGTCTGTGGGCATTAAGTTCCCCTGTTATGTTCAGGCTTTGTCTGATCCCTTGTGTTTTTTGTCAGATCATTTTCAAGTGTCCTATTTCCCAATGTCTTTTTTCGATTTTGTTGTTAGATTTTTCCATTTTTCTCAGTAGCGCAGTAATGCTCAGTTTCTTTTCATACTGTAAATACTGACAGTTTGCTGCCTGGGTCTGACTATCTCCAACAGTCCTCATCGTTGACACCATCTAATTCGTGCTGTAAGTCCTGGAGAAAGACTTCTCTGTTTGTGCATTCCAGCTGATATTCTTCAGATTAATTCCAACTGATATTTGAGTTGAGAATTTGTGCAACATCTTCTCATGTAACGTTAACGGTTCACTCACTGTTATCACAAAGTAGGCGTATGATGTTTTGAGAGATGTACTTACCTGTCGATCGAGCCACTTATCTGACATCATCACTTGTATCTGAAATGAGGAGACCAAATCACAACAGGGTCATACAGTTTCTATACATTTTTAATGATTATCTGAGAAAATTCAGACGAAACATCCTACCTTTGTGCATTTATTAGTAGATATGACACAGAGTGTAAGAATGGACATGTTTTGTGCCCGATTTAACCAGCGCACAGCAAGTTTGTCCACTGTCACCCATTTCACCATAGTGATGTAGTATTGACTAAAATGAAGAAAGAGAACGGAGTGAGAACATAAGAATGCAGTTTTAGTTTGTCAAAGACTGTATTTTATAACAAAATGTGACTCTAGTTTTACCTCTTCACGAGACTGTCCGGTGGTAACAGTGTAGTTGTTTGGGAGCTGCCATCAAGAATTACAACATAAAGGCTTACAGTGGGATTGATTTGACCCATCTATATCAACATAAGAAGAATATCAGTTGAATTAAATCAAATCAAATGTTGGTTTCATAATAAGTTATGATGGCAAAACTTGGGGGAGGGGGGGGGGGGGTCGTAGTAATATGCGACAATTTGCATATGTCCATTCGGAGAGAAAATTGTAAGGTACAATACGCAGGCCCTGTAGCAGGCAAGCAAATCATGGTTCATGTTATTCACAAATAACTGCATTAACTAGCTTCATGATGTGATTTAGCATGTTTTGACAGCAACAGACCTACTGACTGTTATTGGTAGTTACCACTGCTGTCTAATGAACTGTGAAAAAGACAAACAATGCTTTCAAAAATTAAGAATCAAGCAAAAACATGTTCAAACAAGCATAAAGTAGTGTGAAGCTATCCCTGCGGCAGGACATTACAACGCCACTGTGAGCATGTCGTTTTCTTGCTATTGTGCGACCACCAATCACAGTTCTAAACTGCTGTTCGAACTCTTGCCTATTTATTTGTTTTTGAACGAAACATCTTAATTGGGGTACATGTTTTTACCACAGTTGTACTGTTCGTAATTTTTCACCGAATGGCTGCTTCAGAGGGGAGTGCACATTGCCGACTGCTTGGTGTTACAGCAAATTGGATATTGTAGGTTAGTGAGATAAATTCAAATATGATAAGCACTCTGCATAGCCACAGCACATTAAATCTTCCAGTTGATGCCAGCCTGACAAGTCTTCCCCTAAACATGATCCTGAACCAACAAACGAGGTTGCCGCGTGCATTATTGCCTTTCTGCTTGTTCTACATAATTCATCTTTAATCAGAGAGGTCTTTGAGACACTTGAGAGTCTGCTAACTTGATTGTCTTTCTAAAATACATTTAAAAAAATAACTCCCTCCTCTATTGAGGAGAACTGCAGAAATCTGCAGTTGTGTACTGCTACGACACATGGTTTGGTTTGATGACAGTATGATGAAGCTATCGAGAGGTGTATGCCTTGAAGAAGTTACTGAGGTTTATGTTTGAAAAAGCGTCATTTAAACTATAGATTTGTTTTGTGTTGTAAATTCTATAATCATGATATCCATCCATCCATTTTCCGTACCACTTATCCTCACTAGAGTATCGGGAGCTTGGCGCTTATCCCAGCTGACTCGTAGCGAGAGGCGGGGTACACCCTGAACTGTTTGCCAGCCAATCGCAGGGCACATATCAACAAACAACCATTCGCACTCACATTCGCACCGACGGGCAATTTAAAGTCTTCAATCAACATACAATGAATGATTTTGGGAAGTGAGAGGAAACCCAAGTACCCGGAGAAAACCCACGCAGGCTTGGGGAGAACATGCAAACTCCACACAGGAAGGCCAGATTTGAACTCAGGAAATACACTTCTTTTTATAACAGTAAAGACAAAAGTGCATACCGGTAAAAACATAAGCACACAGCTTCATAAAAATCATGTGAGTTGCACAATTTACATGTGTTGCCCTTCAAACTCTGCAGATAGAAGTGCTTAAATTGTCCTAACTACTAACCAGGCATGGAGAGAACATGCAAACTCCACACAGGGATTTGAACCCCTGTCCTCAGAAGTGTGAGGCGGATGTGTTAACCAGTCGTCCACCGTGCCGCCCATATTCATTCATATCTCAGAAAAAAAAAACACCATTATTTTGCTATCTGCTATTGTGTGAATACGAAAATAGCTCCCTCATCCTGGCACTGCAGATCACTCTGCTCTATTGCACCAACATAATGAGGCTCTCTTCAGTAGCATTAACAGTAAAGGCGGTAAAGAATGACCGTTTGTAAAAGAGGCAAGAAAAGGAACTCTGACACGAAGTTGCATTTCTGTTAGTTTCCATGGAAAAGGCATATTAAGCAATAGGAGAAGAACCCAATACAGTATATCCAAACGGCAATCAGGAGTTTCGAAAAACATGCTGCAAATCACAAAACTTCATTTCGGACACCTAACGGGTAAAGACATTTTGCATTAAACGTTTGAAAAAATATTACTTTACAACATGCTTTTTCCTTATGACCTTGAGATGGAAAAAACTGCTAATACTCCATCCATCCATCCATTTTCTGTACCGCTCTATCCTCACAAGGGTCGCGGGCGTGCTGGAGCTTATCCCAACTATCGTCGGGCGAGAGGTGGGGTACACTCTGAACTGGTCGCCAGCCAATCGTAGTAATTAAAATACTAATATCTGTAAAACGTATTGATTGCAAAAGGAAATTCAGCGGCCCGTGTCTTAACCGTTCGTCATTGATCAAATTATATTAAAATGATGTCAATCAGTCAAATGTAATTGCCAACCAAGTACTGACATTTTATTCAGCTTGTAGGTAAAAGACGTCTTACCGTCAAAGTCTTACCTTTGGGTATGGGTACTCTTTCCCCCTTGGATAAATAGAACCCATGTAACATGGCAGGAGCATGTTTGGGACTAGGGAGTCATTGATGGTCAGGTAAGCAAGTCTTGAGCCATCAGGTGACCACCAGTGAGCTGTTTGAGTGTGCAAAACCTCCTCTGATAAACCAAGAGAGTCCAAATTGGAAATGCGAACCAGGCAAATGCAACAGCTTGAAATATAATGATTTAGCACCTAATAATTGTCCTTTTTCATATGTCTTACTGGAGATGGCTGTGGCACATTCGATATCAAGATAAACATGGCAATAATGTCTGAAATTTTGTGTCATTTTTATCAGCCAATTCAGGAAGGTAATACTGGCGCAATAAATGATAGTTTACCTTCATATAGCCAGTCTGCAATGCCGTTGAAAATGACCCCCTCCTGTCCAGATGACGTGAGTCTCCAAGAGCTGCTCTGAACATCTGATTGGTAGTAAATGTTGTTTTCAAATATGTATATCTGTGTGATAAAAAAGAAAAGAAAAGAAAACAGGGTAAGCCCAAGTCAACTATATCAAGGAGGAAGATTTTAAATCAACTCTTAAGTAGAGCGTGCCTGTCCCTGAACAAAATAGGAGTCCGATAACTGACAATTTTGAGTGATTGGTTTATGTCAACAAGTACACAGATAATACCGTAATTTCTCGTGTATAATGCGCTCCCATGTATAATATGCACCCCCAAAGTTGACCTCAAAATTCTGTAAAACCCTGCTACCTATGAAATAATGCATTTTTACAATGGGATTACGCCATCGAGGGGTCTCGCACAGGACGCCGTCCAACCTAGCGCCGCCACAGTCAGCGGAGGATACAGTACACACTTACTTGCAGTATGGGACTGTGCAATCAGCTGATTTGATGCACTTCTCTAGGGCAGCGGTCCCCAATACGTTTTGCACCCTGGTCTGGTTTCACATAAAGACATTTTGATTGAGGGTCGCATCATTAGTTTCGTGGAAGACAACATTACTTGAGCTCCACATCTACCATTGTGGTTAAAAAAAAAAAAAAAAAAAAAAACAAAACAGTGCTGGGGACGCGTAAGAAGGTGTAAAAGGACAGAGTTCTGGAGATATATAAAGTCAGCTTGCCTTGCAATAACTTCAAGATAAAAAGTAACTGTGAGATTGTTTTCTATGAAACAAAAACAACCATCATAATGATTTATAGAGTGCAATGGTGGGTACGAGAGCTTGCACCTGTTATAAAGCGGATAGCAGCGTGATGCGCAGAGCCCGCCTTTTTAAACTGTATGAAATAATGCAGTTTTATCAGTGTTGAATTAACTTGAAAAAACATTTCTGTTCAACCCTTCGGTGACTGAGTCGTAAGTTTATCTGAATAGATGGCTTACCAGCTGCTGACCACCAACACCCCAAGAAGCAAACTGGAGGACTGAATTGGAGACTTCTGGAGGATTTAGCTCCAGCACTTCCCTGGTCAAATAACAATGATAAAACAGACAAAAAAGATTCTTACGTACAAGTCAAAACTCTTGTCAAAGGCCAGGATTATTGTAAGAAAAAGCTTGTTCTTTGCTTACTGACCTTGTATACAGGTTGTAGATTAGGTACGATGCCATGAAAGAGTGTTGATACACCTAAAAGGTGAAAAAAGACCCAAATAACACACAATTGGAAGTTGTTGGATTTTGTAAAAATGCTTTCCTTTATCTAGCATGCACTAACAAACACTTTTTGAGCAGATTAGAAAAGTTAAGTAAATCTAGCACTGAAAAAGCAAAACCCATTATTCGTGACACTTTGCGACTCCGTGACAAAAATGGCAGCTCCGGAGGATGCATGAGAAGCTATTATAACTGCCTATTTGACGATGTTCCCAGCAGACTACACCACTGTGCTTGTCTTAGAAGACAACTCGGAGAATTGTTTGCACGTAGCAACGCAAGGTGTTTAAATTGACAAAATTACAATTCAGGCTTTTGGCACATCTGTGTCATCCAGTTTTATGAAGCACCTGTTTGCTATAGGAGCTTTTGAGCTAAAGTACTGAAATTTCATATTACAAATGACTGTTATGAGAAATTCAAACTTTAAAATGCACTATGCATACATAGGGTAAACCTTGCAATGCTGATGGTTTGGCAAAGAAAAATGATCTTGCAAATCCAGCTTGCCAAGACGATATGTTTACGTGTGAACAAAGATCTCAATGGCAAGGCAGAAAGAGAATCGGGTGGATACTTTAAAGATGAATTCGGGATTGCTCATTGACGATTGTCAAAGTTGTTAAACCATCTCAGACAATCCTATGTCCCTCTGATGACTATGGAACATACAGTAGATAATTGATTATGATAACAAGCGCTAACATACATCAGAAACTACTCTCCATTATGAAAAAAACTATAAAATCGTTGGAATCTTTGACATTGCAGTAAAGTACATCAGATAGCCGAAATGATGCTATTGGTATAAGATGACAACTGGAGACAGTAGTGAGGGGCCATGACTCTTCATATTCAGGCCGTCGCTTTGATGATGAACACATCTGCTCTGCCAGTCTTGGAAGGAGAGAGTACACCCCAGACGCTGTTTCTTCACTATCATCACAATGAGTCACACAGAGCTCTTTATTAAACATGATACTGATGTTAACAGTGCCATGCTGGTTCTTCAGCCAAAGAAAGAACATGGGGTAGCTGTAGAGAAAACGTCATGTGTGGTGCCCATTAATCCCTCTGTGGAAGATCTACTTGTTGTTAATACATGACAAAAAGTCCAATCTAGTTTTTTCTCAATTTTTTTGCGATGCAATTAATTCAACAAAATAGGCAGTATTCATAATAGGCAATTAATTAAGATATCCTTTACACTTTGTACAAGTAACAACAATAGCTTTGTACAATAGGCATTGATATTTATGTGTGCATATGTATTTATTTTGGGCCATTGAACCGTGAGCTGCAAGATGCTAGATGCTTGCAGGATTAATAAAATATCTATTTTACTTGGCGGCACGGTGGAGACTGGTTAGAACATCTGCCTCACAGTTCTGAGGACCCGGATTCAAAGCCGGCCTCGCCTGTGTGGAGTTTGCATGTTCTCCCCGTGCCTGCGTGGGTTTTCTCCGGGCACTCCGGTTTCCTCCCACATCCCAAAAACATGCATGACTTGGAGACTCTAAATTGCCCGTAGGTGTGAATGTGAGTACGAATGGTTGTTTGCTTGTGTGTGGCCTGCGATTGGCTGGCAACCAATTCAGGGTGTACCGCGCCTTCTGCCCGATGATAGCTTGGATAGGCTCCAGCATGCCCGCGACCCCAGTGAGGAAAAGTGGCTCAGAAAATGGATGGATGGGATGGATGCTTCTCAAGAGATCGGAAAAGGACGCTGTGGCCCCTAAATCAGCATGTGAAAGGGTAATTGATTCTCACTTTACTGATGTCGAATGGGCAAGGATTTTGCATGATGTTAAAAAGTTGTCAATCTAACATACTAAATAGGATATACTGGACACCTTACAAACTATACAGAGTGAAGCTCTCTCAGTCTGCGGAGTGTTGGAATGTAAGTTGGAAGAGGCTACACTTGTCCACATGCTCTGGAGCGCCCCAAAATCCAGAATTTTTGGTGGGAAATCCATCGGTTTACTATACAGATAATTAAACAAAATGTACCATTTTCTAAGACAATTTATATGGCGTGATCCATCTATTCTCGACACTCTGCCCTCTCCCAATGCTGAACGGAGTCAAACTGCTCTGATGGTGGGGCGTAAACTCATTTTGACCCATTGGAAATCTCCCTCTGCTCCTCCTGTCACTATATGGCACCAGGAGCTTGGCTAACTAGCAGCATTAGAGGGCCTCTCATTCTATTGAAGAAAAAAAAACAGATCGGTTTTCATTTTAAATGGGACCCCTATCTTGCCAATTTGGATGGATCTATCTATCTATCTATCTATCTATCTATCTATCTATCTATCTATCTATCTATCTATCTATCTATCTATCTATCTATCTATCTAAAACCCCAATTCCAATGAAGTTGGGATGTTGTGTTAAACATAAATAAAAATAGAATACAATGATTTGCAAATCATGTTCAACCTATATGTACTTGAATGCACTACAAAGACAATTATTTAATGTTCAAACTGATCAACTTGATTGATTTTAGCAAATAATCATTAACTTAGAATTTTATGGCTGCAACACGTTCCAAAAAAGCTAGGACAGGTGGCAAAAAACACTGAGAAAGTTGAGGAATGCTCATCAAACACCTGTTTGGAACATCCCACAGGTGAACAGGCTAATTGGGAACAGGTGGGTACCATGATTGGCTATAAAAGGAGCTTCCCTGAAAAAGTGGGGCGAGGTACACCTCTTTGTGTGTGAAGAAAATAGTCGAACAGTTTAAGGACAATGTTCCTCAACGTACAATTACAAGGAATTTAGGAATTTCATCATCTACGGTCCATAATATCATCAAAAGTTTCAAAAAATTTGTAGAAATCACTGCATGTAAGCGGCAAGGCCGAAAACCAACATTGAACGCCCGTGACCTTCGATCCCTCAGGCGGCACTGCATCAAAAACCGACATCAATGTATAAAGGATATCACCACATGGGCTCAGGAACACTTCAAAAAAACAATGTCTATAAATACAGTTTGGCGCTACATCCATAAGTGCAACTTGAAGCTCTAGTATGCAAAGCAAAAGCCATTTATCAACAACACCCAGAAAGGACTGTTATGGACGCAAAGTTCAAGAGCCAGCATCTGTGATGGTATGGGGCTGTGTTAGTGCCAATGGCATTGGTAACTTACACATCGGTGAAGGTACCATTAATGCTGAAAGGTAAATACAGGTTTTGGAGAAACATATGCTACCATCCAAGCAACGTCTTTATCATGGACGGCCCTGCTTATTTCAGCAAGACAATTCCAAACCACATTCTGCACGTGTTACAACAGCGTGGCTTCGTAAAAGAGTGCGGGTACTAGACTGGCCTGCCTGCAGTCCAGACCTGTCTCCCATTGAAAATGTGTGGCGCATTATGAAGCGTAAAATACGACAATGGAGACCCTGGACGGTTGAACATCTGAAGCTGTATGTCAAGCAAGAATGGGAAAGAATTCCACCTCCAAAGCTTCAACAATTAGTGTCCTCAGTTCCCAAACGTTTATTGAATGTTGTTCAAAGAAAAGGTGATGTAACACAGTGGTAAACATGACCCTGTCCCATCTTTTTTGGAACGTGTTGCAGCCATAAAATTTCAAGTTAATGATTATTTGCTAAAAACAATCAAGTTTATCAGTTTGAACATGAAATATATTGTCTTTGTAGTGTATTCAATTAAATATAGGTCAAACATGATTGGCAAATCATTGTATTCTGTTTTTATTTATGTTTAACACAACGTCCCAACTTCATTGGAATTGGGGTTGTAACTCATTGTTTATTTCATTTGATTATAAACAGTAAAATATCTACAAAGGTTCACAGGGCTACTGCAGTATGTCCAGTATGTAGTTGTGTGCGCTCTTGCTATAAATCCCTGGGGCACACTGAAATATTCATGTTAGTCACAGCTCCTGCTCATGAACTACAAAGGACTGGTATTAGTAGCTCCAAGTAAGACACCACTATCAGCATCCGTATGCAGCATGACTACTAAGAATGTCTTACCTGCTTGACATCATATCCCAGAAGAATAAAGTTCAGGTCTGGAGAAACTGCAAACTTTGAGGCTTTAAAGGTGGACTATGGAAAGGACATGACATGAAAGACAAAACATCTGAACGTGAGGGACTTTTATAAATGTTTCAAAAGCCCATCAACCTTTCTTTATAATAAAAAAACAAAGGCAAATGCTGTATTAGGCACTTACAAAAGTTGTGTTTTTCAGCAGGAGCTGTGTCTGGTTGCTCTCTGTGTTAATTTTCAATAAGTCTCCACCCCAGTTTCGAAAGATGATTTCTTTTTCTAAAAGAGAGAGAAGATATTTTCGATGCCGCCTGTTATCAATTACGACATACTGGTCCCCAGTCAATTGCAGGGCTCATATGGCCAAACAACCACATTTAACCCTATGGATTAGAAATGGGATGTCATGTAAAGTTCATATGTGAGTTAAGGCAGGTGAGCAAATACTTCTGGCAATATAGTGTATAAACGCATAAGTGTTAAAAATCAGCAGCATTTGGTGGCATACTAATAGTTACATTTGGAATATTTGTCACACCACAACTAAACTGCTATGAAAATGGCCTGTGACCTTCAGGTTGACATTATTGTGTGGTATTAAACTCTGATCG
Source organism: Phycodurus eques (assembly GCF_024500275.1). Taxonomy (NCBI): domain Eukaryota; kingdom Metazoa; phylum Chordata; class Actinopteri; order Syngnathiformes; family Syngnathidae; genus Phycodurus; species Phycodurus eques. Next base: position 24,310,565 of record NC_084536.1, read on the forward strand.
GTTATGTTTCGTGTAATTACTGGTCCAACAATAGACTCACCAGAAATTGCAAATCGCTTATCAATCAACCTTTAGCTAAGCCATACTTGAAACGCCGACTGGCTCATCAAAGTTCAGCAGAGGTCTGAACCTTTCCTGGGAGTACGCCATTAAACCCATTCCTCCATCTATTTTCTATACTGCGTGTTGTTTTAAGGTTCGTAGGGGAGCTGCAGCCTATTCCAGTTTACTTTGGCGACCAGTCTTGGGTGTACCACACCTCTCACCCAGTCAGTCTCAGTGTGCATCTATGAACAATTTAGAGTTGTCAATTAATCTAAAAAACATGTTTTTGAAAATGTGGGAGGCAGCCGGAGTACCCAGAAAAAGAGAACCTCTTGACAGGTTGCAACAATTATTCGAATAAAGTGAATAATTGGATTACAAATAAAGACAAACCAAAATGTCTATATCGTAGTTTCATAGTGATCATTATTCCATACTGTTACTGCGGACTGACAGAGAAGTAAGTTGGTCCGATGGTAACGAGACAGAAGGAAAGAATGCGTAACAGACAGAATGTCCAAAGGTTGGCGTCATTTCACACTTCTGTCCACTGCAAAGCAGAACTGGCTTACATAACAGAACATCTATGATTGGTGACAAAAGTTAGCGTAAACCTCGTTAGCTAAGTAGGTAGAATGTATTGTAATGGCCCCGCTGGTAGTCAGTTGTGAACTTGTAATCACTTTATTGGATAAACAGTAATAAAATAAACACATAATAAGCACAATTATACACTAGGTGCACAGCCACAACTGATACCCAGGGCCTCAGTTATTGGCTGCAAACATTTTTTACTGTGTATGTCATTCAGTGGGCCGAAAGGAAAACATTGGCCTTGTTGACACGGCTGAAGGACAAAAAAATTCAGTTGTTCCCTAAACAATCGGAGGAACAAGGGATAAGGCGACACGAGGCACAGAGGGATTCATCAGTGTCACTCAACCAATCGGAGAAATGAATGAGGATGAGACGAGCCAGCACTTTGAATCTTCTACACCCCTTCTTGCCCCATTGGACCAAAGCCCAATGCAAAACTCACTCTCTACTAGTCTAAATGTTAAGTAAGGTCTGACAGACAGGGTGAAGGCTATTGTCAAAATTGGACTCCAGCCCACACCACGCCAAGATCTTCCTCCCATCGACCCCTCGCCTGAAACCACCATCCACTAAGATGCGAAGGGCCCCTTCTTCATTCATGAATAATCTTTCATGGTGGGTGGGTCTTTTGCAGAATAAGTCCTATGGAGATCAGGGATTTTTCATCCCTGGAATTACAACAGACAGAAAGTTGAAGAAATATGGTACAAAAAAGTAGAAGTACAAACTTAGAGAGGATAAAATGTGAGTCTATCAAATCATTGTCTCCAGTTATCTCTGTGAGACTAGCTCTGTTAAATATCAGGTCACTGGGTAATAAATCATCCATCCATCCATCCATTGTACCGCTTTATCCTCACAAGGGTCACGGGCGTGCTGGAGCCTATCCCAGCTATCTTCGGGCGAGAGGCAGGGTACACCCCGAACTGGTTGCCAGCCAATCACATGGCACATATAAACAAACAACCATTCGCACACACATTCACACCTACGGGCAATTTAGAGTCTTCAATCAACCTACCACACATGTTTTTGGGCCTGGAGAAAACCCACGCAGGCACAGGGAGAAGATGCAAATTTCACACAGCCGGGACTTGAATCCTAGTCCTCAGAACTGTGAGGTGCTAACCAGTTGACCACCGTGCCGCCGGTAATAAATCACTGTTGATTAATGACATAATTTCAACCTATGATCTGGACTTTTTGCTATTAAATCCCCAGGCCGCACCTGTGTGGAGTTTGAATGTTCTCCCCGTGCCTGCGTGGGTTTTCTCCGGGCACTCCGGTTTCCTCCCACATCCCAAAAACACGCATGAATTGGAGACTCTAAATTGCCCGTAGGTGTGAATGTGAGTGGGAATGATTGTTTGTTTGTATGTGCCCTGCGATTTGCTGGCAACCAGTTCAGGGTGTTCCCCCCGCCTCCTGCCCGATGACAGCTAGGATAGACTCCAGCACGCCCGCGACCCTTGTGAGGATAAAGTGGTACAATGGATGGATGGATGGATGGATTATTTATTACCCAGTGACCTACAATCCCCACACTCAAGGTCAGACTTTAGTCATCTCTAAGGATGTTGAAATTCTATCAGTTGACATTAAGGATGTGGCTATTTCTGACCATTTTTGTGTATTTTTTGAATTACAGATTTTTCCAAAAGTTCAGACAACCTCTATGTCTATGAAGAAAAGGCACATAAATGAGAGTACCACCAAGTTCAAGTTTATGGAGACCATAGCTGTGCCACAAACTGTGAATGCTGAGACAGTTGATGAACCTTTGGATAATTTCACCTCAAATATCATTAATGCTGTCACTCCTATTAAAACTGAAGACAATCTTGAGGTGACCAAGAAAACCGTGGAGGAGCACAATGATGGTAAAGACCAGAAAGCAAAACGTAAGTGGGAAAAATACAAACTCCAAATTGACCATGACCTCTACAGACGTTAGTCAGTGCTCGACAGCAATACTTTTCTGAAATCATCAGTAAAAACTTCAACAACACTCGGACTCAGACTCTGTTCTGTTTGCTGAGGTTTACAACCGCCCCCCCCCCCCCCCACCACCACCCTACCCCCAGCCCGCCCCCTGAATCAGATAGTTGCAGTACTCCTACAAAATAAATACAATGAATTTGCTTGTTATTTTTGTGAAAAATACTATGCATCGGGTTAAATATCAACACAAATCAGCAAAATGATAAATACTACATCTGAAGCCACCCAGGAAAAAATCTATTACCATGTCAAAATTTTATACAGTTGACCAAAAAATTGTCGAGAAAACGGTTCAGCAGCTGAAACCATCAATGAGCTGTCTTGACTCAATACCATCTGACTTTTTCAAAGATATTGCGAAGTCTGTGCTATCTGATTTGCAGCAAATCAATTGCTCACTTCAGTCAGGCGAGTTTCCTAAAGCTCTTAAAGTAGCTGTCATTAAGCCTCTGCTAAAAAATAGAACACCGCATGCTTCTATGTTAGCAAGCCCATCTCAAATCTCCTTTTGAGATGAGATCAAAGATGTTCTTCTATGAAACCACAACAAAACTGAGATAATTGTTTTTGAAAATAAAGAAAAGGGGATTGCTGTTTGTAAATACCTGGAGTCACTCTCTTTAAAAACCAAAGTCCAAGTCCAAAACCTTGGTGTACTGATAGATTCCGACCTGACTTTCAACAGTCATATCAAATTAATTACTGCCTTCTAACATCTGAAGAACATATCCAGAGTGAAGGCTTGCATCTGCCAGGCAGACCAGGAGAAGCGAATTCATGCTTTTATCTCAACTAGACTTGACTATTGTAATGGTTTTCTGACTGGACTCCCCGAAAAGAGCATTAAACAGCTGAAGCTCATTCAGAATACTGCAGCTCAGGTTCTGACCAGAGGAAAGAGGTCCGGGCATATTACTCCAATTCGAAAGTCTTTACACTGGCTCTCAGTCAGGTTTATAATAGATTTTAAAGTACCACTACTGGTCTATAAATCACAAAAGGATTTAGGTCCTTCTTCTTTTCTTTTCCTTTCGGCTTGTCCCTTTAGGGGTCGTCACAGCGCGTCATCCATTTCCACGCCTATCTCCTGCAGCCTCCTCTCGAACACCAACTGCCCTCATGTCTTCCCTCACGACATCCATCAACCTTTTCTCTTGCCTGGCAGCGCCATCCTCATCATCCTTCTACCAATATACTCACTATTTCTCGACTGGACGTGTCCAAACCATCAAAGTCTGCGCTCGCTAACTTTGTCTCGAAAACATCGAACCTTGGCTGTCCCTCTGATGAGTTCATTTCTAATTTTATCCAACCTGGTCACTCCGAGAGCGGACCTCAACATCTTTGTTGCTTTCTATTGCATGCCTCCATCTTTCTAACTGTTCCTCCACCTGCTCCCTGCTTTGACTGTAGATCACAATGTCATCTGCAAACATCATGGTCCACGGGGATTCCAGTCTAACCTCATCTGTCAGCCTATCCATCGCCACTCCAAACAGGAAGGGGCTCAGGGCTGATCCCTGATGCAGTCCCACTTCCACCATAAATTCGTCTGTCACACCTACAGAACACCTCACCGCTGTTCTGCTGCCCTCGTACATGTCCTGTATTATTCTAACATACTTCTCTGCCACTCCAGACTTCCGCATGCAGTGCCACAGTTCCTCTCTGGGTACTCTGTCATAGGCTTTCTCTAGATCCACAAAGACACAAGGTAGCTCCTTCTGACCTTCTCTGTACTTTTCCATCAAGGGGCAAGGGCAGAAAAGCGATCCTGATTGGATCTCCAGTAAGCCAGTGAGTCAGCATCCCAATGGATGACTGGATCTGACAGGTAGATATTTAACTCTGACACTGCTAGGGTCGCCAGCTCTGGCTTTTGTTCTTGTATGATCTCACCCATCATCGATGACAAGGAACCAGGCCCTGGCAGCTTCTAAGCTGGCTCATCAGTGTTGTTGGCTACAGGTCCTTGTGCTACATCAGGGCGTAATTGTGCACCCAGCAGATCTAAAAGCAGCCTCTGTGTGTGTGCCTTGAGCTCTGCAGAATAGCATCGATTAGTATACATATTTAAAGAAAGTAAACAAATATATAAGCTTGCTCAAATTATTTTTATGCAATTAACAGAACATACATTCGCTATTCAAATCAGGGTGGCGATGGAGATGATTTCAGGCTAAATGTTTTTTTTTTCTTTTTCTTCCCCTTACCTTGGGTCTAACAGAGTAGCCAAACTTTAGAGGGGCTCTCACCAAATATCTGGGTTATAGATCTCAGCAGTTCTGCTTTTGTGGTCCTCACCCCATATCTGATGGGGCATTTCTGCTCAGGAACCGTTTTAAGGCTATCACGGATGTGATCACATCAGAGGCAGATGCGGTGGATGAGATTATTGCCCTTGAGAGCTCCTCAAATGCTTCCAGGATTTTTAATGTTTCCTATCAGACCCCACTGGTTGGACTTGAAGGAAGCAGGAATGTCATTCCCCCACGAGGTACTTGAGGTACTTGAGTTTTGCACCTCTTGCAAATGGCTTTCTTGTTGTCTGTATGAAACACCACAAAAACCTCCCACACTGCTAACATATTTATTTCATCGACAGATTTTAGCAACTTGGAGTAGTTCACAGGATGGCTTGATTGAGCTCAACGTTGAAGTTGAAACAGTTGGAATTGCTTGAGAAACAAGGAAATTATAAGTAAGTTTGTAAAAATTTAGAATTTCAGGCTTTTACCTTGAAATCATAAGAAATTTCAGCAATTTGGGATACTTTATGAGATGACTTGAATGAGCTGAACACATTGAAGTTGGAACGTTTCGAATCGGTTGAGAAATAAGGAAACTCGGTAAATTTGTAAAAAAAAATGTGATTTACATGCTTTTATTTTGAAGATTTGTGAAATGGGAGTGGTTCACAGGATGGCTTGAATGAGCTGAACGCGAAGTTACGGTTCAAATCGGTTGAAAAATAAGGAAACTGCAGGTAAATTTGTAAACATTTTGAATTACAAGCTTTTATTTTGAAAATTTGAGAAACTTTGGGAATGGGAGTGGTTTACAGGATGGCTTGAATGAGCTGAACACGAAGCTGAAACGGTTCGAATGTTGAAGCAGGAGGGATTCATGTGGAATATGCCAAATATGGGAATTTTGTGCATGAAAAGGTGGAAAAATTTGAAAATGTTGAGATTTTTGAATTTTTGGTATAAGGAAATTAGGACATAGTTGAAATGGTTGCAATTGGTCGGGACATGTTGAAGCAGGAGGGAATATAGTAGAATGTGATAATACAAAACGTTCATCAAAAGGTGGAAACAATTCGGTGGAAATGTGGAATCTGGAATGTTGAAAAGGTTTTGGAGTTTAAATGGTCTGAATAGGACGAGAAATGTTGAAGGAGGAGGGACTAAAGGTGAATATGTCATAGTACGGCAATTTTGTGGGTGAAAAATCTGGAATGTTTGGTGGGTGGGAATTTTTTGAATGTTGAAAATCGGTCCCAAGGTTAATTGAATGAGCTGAACATTTTGAATTTTAAATGGCAACGATAAGAATGTGTTTCGTTGGGAATGAGTGGGGAATTCTTCGACGTAAAAAGTGGAATTATGGGAAATGTGAACATTTTGCGGCTTAGATAAGTAATAGCATACATACGTACATGTTGAACTTGGAACGGTGTGAATCGGATGTAAAATGGCGAAGGACGAAAAACACGGAATAAAAATAAGTGGAAAAATATTGGTAGCATAACGTGAATGCTCTGCATTCGCACAATTTCATTTAGGCTCTCTAGGCGAGCCACTTCAATTTGCTGCAATCCGTGTGCATTCAGTTGTGTATTACTAGTACCTGAATGAGTGACAAATCGACACAGACACATGAACATAATGTACTTATTGGATCATGTTATTCTACCAATCATCCTTCTTCTCCTTCGGTTTAGACATTGTTCTATTTTTACCTTTACACACACGAGGAGCGAAATCAACCTGTGAACTTTCCACACTATATTTTATTACATAAAACATAGCATGCAGTTCTTTAAAATGTCTACGTACCACTGATCCACTTTGCTTCAGGATCTTGTATTTGGAAGTTCCTTTGGAAGATGTCATCCAGTGTCAACTGTGATCCCAAACAATTTCCACGGTCTTCTACACAAAATAAAATTGGTCCATCAGCTGAATCAAGTCTAAAAACAACTGCCAGAGTAAAGATAATAATTATAATAATCATAAAAAAACATACTGTATATATGTGTGCATTAGTTATGTCCCTCGTTGCTTTATTCTGTATAATGGACGGTCACATGTGAATTATGTGTCCTCAAAGTACAACATGTTGACATTGCTTTCCTCAAAAAAAGAAACAAAAATCTCTTTGAGATGCAAATGAATTCCAGAGTCTGGACCTGAAGAGGCTGCCCTTCTATGTTGTGCTCTACATTTGTATCGAGGTTGCTTGTCTCTCCACTGTAGAGGTCACTGCACTGTTTGGATGGAGAGTTTGTCCAAGTTTTTGTCTGATTTTGTCTGAAATCCCTCGGTTTCTCTGACAAACCACATACGTAAGGGACCACAACATTCTACCACCTGTTTTGTTCAGGTATAGTGACCCCTTTTTTCTGACAGATTAGACTAAGGTCCATTGACTCATAGGTAGAACTATACATTTCCTATTCCCCAAGGGAAGGAAATCATTATCAGCAGTATTAACTCTCACACTAACACCTTCTTTTTCTTTCCTTCTACCACAGTGTGTCATCCTTTTTCTTGTAAGCCTATCGCCTCCATCCTCCTCTCTCACATCAATTGCCCTCGTCTTACCTCACTCCATCTAGCAACCTTCTCTTCGGTCTTCCTCTGTCGCTCATGCCTGTCAGCTCCATCCTCATCACCCTTCTACCAATATACTCACTATTTCTAGTCTGGACGTGTCCAAACCATCCAAGTCTGCTCTCTCTAACTTTGTCTCCAAAACATCTAACCTTAGCTGTCTCTCTGAAGAGCTCATTTCTCATCCAATCCAACCTGGTCTCTCCTAGAGCGAACCTCAACATCTTCCTTTCCGCCACCTCCATCTCTGCTTCCTGTTTTCTCTTCAGTGCCACTGTCTCTAATCCGTACATCATGGCTGGCCTCACTACTGTTTTATAAACTTTAACCTTCATCCTAGCAGAGACTCTTCTGTCACATAAGACACCTGACACCTTCCTCCACCCGTTCCAACTTGCTTGGACCCGTTTCTTCACTTCCTGACCACACTCACCGTTGCTCTGGACGGTTGACCCCAAGTATCTAAAGTCCTCCACCCTTGCTATCTCTTCTCCCTGTAGCCTCACTCTTCCCCCACCAGCCCTCTCATTCATGCAAATATATTCTGTCTTACTTCGGCTAATCTTCATTCGTCTGCTTTTCAGCGCATGCCTCCATCTTTCTAACTGTTTCTCCAGCTGCTCCCTGCTTTTACTGAAGATCATCTGCAAACATCATGCTCCATGGGGATTCCAGTCAAACCCCATCTGTAGCTCTTGCACCTACAAAATTTCCAATTATCTCTCTGATATTCTCCCATCATTGTTCAATACTTACAGTACATATACACACACACACACACACTCACATATATATATTTATATATATATATGTGAGTGCGTATATATATATATATATGTGTGTGTGTGTGTGTGTGTGTGTGTGTGTGTGTGTGTGTCAAAAGAATTGCATCTTTTGATGTGGAAAGATTCAGATTTTGAATTGAATAATATAACCCTTCATTTTAGTACATGAGAAGATCATGGAATTGACCACCTACAACAACTATTTAAGAATAATGTTTTAGGACACGTGATGAACTGTTCCAAGAATTCCAAATATCAGGCGGAAATATTCTTCAATACAATAAATGAAAAGCAGCAATAAAAAAAGGTATACGAACACTCCATAGCACCCTCGAACTGCCGTAGTTTGTCAAGCAAATAGTGAAGCTTCTCCCGCAAAGTGAAAGAAATCTCTCATAAGTTTATAAATTAGTTTCACGTACTAAAAATCAATGCACTTACCAATCACCAAATGGGAAGAAGACCATTCCATGTCCGCTGACCGTAGCTACTGGATACAAATTTGTAACAATACAAATCTACAGTTTCTACAATATAAAGTGCTCCATAGAACACACTTTACTCAGTACACTATGCATAAAATGGGCTTCTCTCCATCTAATATATGCGTGCAATGCACCAAAAATACCCCAGCCATCTGTTTTAATGCTATATGGGAATGCGCACCAATTCAATGCTTTTGGTCTTCGGTTACACAAAAACTCTCTTACATTTTGAATTTCAGGATTCTACTTCCCCCAAGGTTGTGCATATTTGGCGACTTAAGCATAATCGACCTCCCTAGTAAATATTCACAATCATAACTTGTCGTGGTAGCTACCGCTAAGAAAATAAATTCTATTAAACTGGAAAAACAAACAGGCTATTAACATCAATCAGTGGCTAAATCTCATCATAGAATATATTGCGTTCGAAAAAATATCAGCAGAACGAAAAAATCAATTACACATATATATGTAGATAGCTGGTCACCTTTCCTCAACATGCTAAATGTCGACTCTTGCTTCCCTTGCCTGGGTAGGGTGCCATTTGACAATAACAAGACTATCTTCTTCACAGTGTGAAACTTTGGAATTTTGTATTCTTTGTTGTTGAGGTTATTATTATTATATTTATGTATTTCTTTTTATTTTCCCACCCATTTTAGATCGGTTTGCACGGTGAGAGGACACATGCATGGAGTGGGCCTCTTCTTCTCTCGTCTCTGTGTTTGCGGTTCCGGCGTCTGTGGGGGCCGGGTGTGTCCCCTGCGGGCTGTGTGGTCTGCTGTGGGGGTTTTGTCCCTGCCGGGTTAGGGGGCCCACCTCCCACACTCGGGGCGGGTAGTGGTAGTACTGTCATTGTATCAGGGATCTGGCCCGACCCCGAATAGCACAAATCTGCCGATAATAGACGACCATTATAATCGACTATAGACTACAGACTATATTCTCCCAGTATTTAACTGGCTTTTCCAAATCTTGTCCAGGAATCTTTAAACGAGCTTTGACATGCTTTTTTTTTCCAGCCATGGGGTCTTTACGTGGTGACCGTGCATACAGGCCATGGTGGCGGAGTACATGACTCACTGTTTTCCTTGTGACAACAGTACCTGCTAATTGCAGGTCTTTTTGAAGCTTGAAGTTTCAAAGTAAGAGTCTGTATGTATAAATGGACTAAAAGTTGCCTGACAGGCAGAACAATCCCCAGGGGCCCGATTGCCGCCCCCGTGTAAACAATGCCTAAATGCTATCAACATTATTTGAGCATACGTGCTGTGAGTCTCACCTTTTGATAGCAGAACAATCGATAGTCCAATGAGGGAAAGCACTACCAGAATAACAAGGAGGGCGATACCGATGCCCTTCCAGTTCCAATCTGCTGCAATAGGCCCAGCATCCTAAAAAAGAAGAAACCAATTAAATACAACATACTTTAATATACTGTCGCAATCCACAGTCTATTTTGGCTACTGTAGTGCCAAATCATGGAAGATTTTTCTGTCTTGTAAATAATGACCAAAACATTGTTTCATTAATTCAATTAAAAAAGTGTAACTCATCTACAGAGGGCCCCTGAATTGCCGTGGTTCAGCTTTCTTGGGTTCACCTATTTGCAGATTTTTGGGGGGAGCTTATACTCCGTTATTCGCGGAAATCGCCGCTTATTCGTGGTATTTGTCGCTTAAATTTGAAGAAAAAAAATTCATGGCAATTATAATGAGCGTCAATTATTAGCAGATTTTCGATAATCACGTTCGGGCCCGTTCCCTATCCCCAGCAAATGGTGTGGGTCCGCTGTATTCTATAGTTTCATTAAACACGTCTTTTTATTGTAATGATTATTATTACACGTTAAAAACAAAAACAAATCCTGAAATTGTCCCAAATTCAGTAGCTCATAAAATTACAATACTACAAAAAAAAGTTCAATATTCTAAATTACTTGCATTGCTCTTAAACGGTGTTGGGCACAGTAACCTCCACAATATAAGGGAGATTGCTGACTTGACTGTTTTCCAGAAGAGTCCCACCACAAATGTTTTTTTTCTGGCTTTTCTCAGACTGCTGTATCCAAGCAGATGAATACAAAGTTGAGTAAAAGGAAACTGTCAGTGAATCAGGAGCCACTGTGATAGGTGTATCAATAAATTTGTCTGTGCGCATTCTTGGTGTCACGCCACTCCTGAAACGGAGACTCAAATATGTCAATCCTCTCACATGAGCGAAGGAAAAAAAAGAATGTGTTCGAAGTCACTCCCTATCCTCTAAAAAGTGCACTGTATATTCAGGTCGCCATTTTGAGTGCTCTCCGATCTTATCCCCTATTTAGTGCCCTCAACGGGGACGTACTGTGACCGAAATTTGAGATTGAGAGGCCCTCGGTGTTCCTCCATCCTCATCATCCTTCTACCAATATACTCACTATTTCTCCTCGGGACGTGCCCAAACCATCCAAGTCTGCTCTCTCTAACTTTGTCTCCAAAACATCGAACCTCGGCCGTCCCTCCGATGAGCTCATTTCCAATGTTATCCAACCTGCTCACTCCGAGAGCGAACCTCAACATCTTCATTTCCGCCACCTCCAGCTCTGCTTCCCGTTGTCTTGATTATTTGCTAAAACAATCAAGTTGATCAGTTTGAACATGAAATATCTTGCCTTTGTAGTGTATTCAATTAAATATGGGTTAAAGATGATTTGCAAATCTTTGTATTCAGTTTTTATTTCTGTTTAACACAACGTCCCAACTTCATTGGAATTGGGGTTGTATTAAGACGCATCTGTAGCTACTATTATTATTATTGCTTTCGGCCAAGTGTAAGTGTGTCCATTGATTTGTGTGAAGAACAGCAGTTTTGTCTGTTGAACAAATTTAAGGTTGTTTGTTTTGTTGTTTTGTTTTCCCAATTGAACTGTCTGTCAAATTGGAATGCTGAAACGCCCAAAGACACACCCTCCCTTCTTGTTGTCTTTTCCTCTCTACAGAAAACAGACACCTGGTGCATATATTGTATACACACACACATTTGTTCAGTAAATTACTACATCTACACAAAACATTCTACGCAAAAAGGGAAGAGATTAAAGGAAAAATTCTACACAGTCACCTGGAATATGGTCACAAATTTTAATACGTTGACACTTTACTGCTTCTTGTCATGCCGTACTTGCATACGTTTTAATTCAAAAGACCCTTTACAACATTGATTCTCGACTGGCGGGTGTTTTATAGTTGTGGCTTCACAAACCAAGGACCCCCTGTACAGTGGAAGGTTTAATGTGCATTCCAGGTTCTACTTACCCTTTATTTAAAAAACAAAAAACAACAACCTTATTTTGACAGACAAGTCAGAAATGTTTTTGTTTTTTTTGGGAGGGGGGGGGGGGTTGCGGTATTCGGCATGCCTCTGTCCCAGACCAATTTCCCACATGGAGCATATTATTCTTAATTAAAAAAAACAAAACAGGCAATTGCCAAGACTGCCAGTGACATTTGTAGCCATACTTTATGCTGTTGTGATATTTTTACCACAGTCATTTTTGTACATGATCCTGTCATGCTTATCCCCAGTGTCATAATAAGATGCTCTGAAAGGCGCTCTGAACACGTAAGCATGTTTCAAAACAGAATATACTGTACCGAACTTTTCAAAGGTTATTTTTGAAAATATAGTAGCGCCATCGTTTTCAACTTCTATGAAAGCGGGTCACGTATTAGCAACAACAGGAAAAAGGGTCCCAGAGTGACAACAGTTGAGAAGCACTGCTTTACTAGCTGTCATAGTGCAATACTCTTTTGATTATAGAACTACTTTTTGTAGGAGCAGCAGAAGTACGTTTTTCTAGGTGCCCTGAAAATTCACTTGGCCCTTCTCATTCATGACTCCAGAAAAGATAAGTGGTGGAGAAAGGAAAAATACTTGTACGATCAGTATTGATATTTTTGGCAGAGGTGAATCACCATTTAAAGGTGAATTCGTTATCGAAGTCACATAGGGAAGTGATTTATCACCAAAAAGTATCATGCTGAGGTAAACGCAGAAAAGACTCGCACTGACATTTTCTCAGATTATGTAAACCTCCCCCTCACCATGCAGCACATCTCATTAGCCTGACCACCCTGTTGACAACAGCATCATAATTAATCTCCATTGAACCACCGCGCCTTTATGTTGACAGGCTAAGTGCTTGGGCTGCAGAGGAGCTGCAAAACAGTGTCCTCCAGCGTAGCATGAAAATCGGTTTCAGATAAGAGCAGATCTACGGAGAACGGCTTGGTGCAGTTGTTGACTGGAGGTGAGCCGAGCAGCAACAAATTGCTCCGTTTTTCTTCCATCAATAGTTATAGGGTGGTGTTGATCAGTTTCTTTTCCCTCAAAATATTATTAATTTTTATTCAAACACTAAACTATGAATTGCAGCTTCAGTCTCCTTTGACAAAAGGACTGAAAGATGATTCTGATTCTATCCAGCCAGGAATTTTCTAAACTATGACTTGTTCTCTCTTAGGATCATGGTTGGGTGAGCTGGAGCCTATCCCAGCTGACTTTGGGGGGAGTGGAGGGGAACAGACACTCATTCGCACTCATATTCTCCACAGTGATCTTTGGGTTCTTCTTGACCTCTCTCACCAAGGCTGAGAGAGGTCTCAGTTTGGCCGGACGGCCAGCTCTAGGAATGGTTCCGGTCGTCCCGAACGTCTTCCATTTAAGGATTCTGGAGGCCATTGTGCTCTTAGGAACCTTAAGTACAGCAGAAATTCTTTTGTAACCTTGGCCAGATCTGAGCCTTGCCACAATTCTGTTTCTGAGCTCTTCAGGCAGTTCCTTTGACCACATGATTCTCATTTGCTCTGACAAGCACTGTGAGCTGTCAGGTCTTATATAGATAGACAGGTGTGTGGCTTTCCTAATCAAGTCCAATCAGTATAATCAAACACAGCTGGACTCCAATGAAGGTGTCGAACCATCTCAAGGATGATCAAAAGAAATGAACCGCACTCGAGTTCAATATATGAGTGTCACAGGAAAGGGTCTGAATACTTCTGGCTGTGTGATATTTCAATTTTTCTTTTTTTAAAAAAGGGCAAACATTGCAACAATTACGTTTTTTTTGTCTGTCAATACGGGGAGCTGTGTGTACATTAATGAGGGAAAAGTCCTTTCAACTCTGCATTTCCTTGCGTCTGGGTCAATTCCGTGCATTCTAGCCATTGGTGCTGGCAGTTTTTCGGGTGTGCTGTCCCAAGTTTTAAACATAGTGCTGCACAGGATGGGCAAATGCATCCAATTGCCACACACTTGAAATAAGTTCAATCAAACAAAACAGCTTATATGCCTCTTCTCCAAGACTTCCAATTCAGTCACTTCAAACTTCGGTTACAATTCATACAAAAATACCTGTAAGTATATTTAATATCACAAAACAACTTTTGATACCCATCCATCCATCCATCCATTTTCCAAGGAATGGAAAAATGGATCATCCTCACAAGGGTCGCAGGCGTGCTGGAGCCGATCCCAGCTATCTCCGGGCGAGAGGCGGGGTACACCCTGAACTGGTTGCTAGCCAATCGCAGGGCACACATAAACAAACAACCATTCGCACTCACAGTCACACCTACGGGCAATTTAGAGACTTCGATTAACCTAGCTGGCATGTTTTTGGGATGTGGGAGGAAACCGGAGTGCCCGAAGAAAACCCACGCAGGCACGGGGAGAACATGCAAACTCCACACAGGCGGGGCCGGGGATTGAACACCGCTCCTCAGAACTGTGAGGCAGACGCTCTAACCAGTCTTCCACCGTGCGCATCAATACAACTTCCTATTTAAGACAAAATATTGCACAATGTAGAAGAAGGTGGAGTGGCCGCATATGTTTCATCCAATCTGAGCGTATTACTCTATGCTAGATCTAATTAATTTTTAATGTCTTTTTGTCACTATAAAGTTTCCTGATAATACAAAAATAGTTGACTCAACTAAAAATATGTTGTCAACCACTGACTTCCTGGGTAGCCATCATGAAATGACTCTAATTTTGGGCGACTTCAATAGAAACTGGCTTGACCATTCCATTTAAGACATAAATCTATTTCGTACTGTAAATATGAGTTTACGAGAGTTGACGATTGCTCATCTTCTCTCTTGGACTGCATTCTTGTTTCTACCCTGAGAGAATTATTATATTTGCCATTATGTCAGACGGCTTCAGTGACCACTCTATTGTAATCTGTGTTTGTGTTTGGGATTGTTTTCAGTTAATTCCCAATGCTGAAGATGCTTGGACTTTCTTTGATTTCAAATGTTACTGTGTAATTAATAAATATGCTCCTTTTAAAACACTTAGATTTAAAGGCAGACATCTACCCATAATCTCTTCAGAGCTTTTAGATCTTTTTAAGCAACGGGATAAAGCTTGGGCATCGGAAGACCCTGCCGATTGGGAAGCCTATAGGTATTTAAGAAATGTGTGTTAAACAAAATATAGAAATGCTAAATCTATTATCGTGACAGTCTCTCTCGTCACCACAATAATCCCAGACAATTCTGGGGGGGGAAATATTCATAAAACCAATGAAAATGTAGCAGTGCTGGTCCAAATGGTCTGGAAATATATATTTTTTAATTGCTGTTCATGTTATAATGTACCTAGTTGCTTTTTTGCTCTTTTTCAACATGCTCATTGCCCTCTATCTGGAAGGCTGCAAAAGTTGGGATTTTTTTTACAAGTTTAGGAATGAGATTAAGGGCACCATTAAGGACACCGTGCCGCAAACAGGGTTGAATTCTTCGATCACTGAGACTAATATGAGCAGCTTTGTGGATACCCGTCCGCCTATTCGCTTTCATTCTGAGGAGGTATCCCTTGACGGACTCACAAAAGTCGTTAGTTCAGCAAAGACAAGATGCTTGCTCGAGCCTCTTCCTGGGAAACTCATTAAAGAGCTGTTTATTATCTTAGGACCTTCAATCTTCAATATTATAAATGTATCACTCTCCTCTGGCGCTGTACCCGCTTTCAAGGCACCCGTTGTTGGACCCTTACTCAAAGACCCACCCTCGACCTTGAGAGTCTTTGCAATTATTATATATATATATATATATATATATATATATATCCATCCATCCTTTTCTGTATCGCTTTTCCTCACTAGGGTCACGGGCGTGCTGGGGCCTATCCCAGCTCTCTTCGGGCGAGAGGCGGAGTACACTCTGAACTGGGCGCCAGCCAATCTCAGGCACATATAAACAAACAACCATTTGCACTCACATTCAGACCTACGGACAATTTAGAGTCGTCAATTCACCTACCGTGCATGTTTTTGGGATGTGGGAGGAAACCGGAGTGCCCGGAGAAAACCCACACAGGCACGGGGAGAACATGCAAACTCCACACAGGCGGGATTTGAACCCCGGGCCTCAGAACTGTGAGGCGAATGTGCTAACCAGTCGTCCACCGTGCCGCCTACTTTGGTGTTCTTCTCACTGCAAAAACGTTTCACATCCTTGACAGCTCCATCACCAACTATTAACCTTTAGGGTGCCATTTTCTTCTTGTATGATTTAATTTCATACCTTTCAGTTGTGCTCGGGGATGAGCATTCTTGGACAGGGTCTTGTAAAAGTGGCTCAAAGCTATTTGTAAGTCTGATGTCAATGTTTTGCATTGACTCGCATCCTCTTTTCTTGCCCTTCTCTGTAGCGACCATCCACGCCTGCTCACTCGGGGTTGAAGAAGCACGCAACGCAGGCCAGCCTGATTACTTGGTAATCTGGTGGTGTTTTGTCCTCCCTTTTAGATGTTGTCCCATATCTTTGGGCTCTGCTCCCTGTAAATTCCAGGGAGAAGTCCTGGATGATCCATTCCCATTTCCACAGTCCACATCCATCCTCTTTGTTGAGCTAAATGGCTGTCTGTTAGCACATTTCTGCTCACCATTTTGAGACATCGGTTGAGCGCTTTCATTCTCTGACTGTCCATTTCCATCCACATGCACTTCAAAACGGTGGATTTTCGCTTACAGGATCGACATCCTCTGTAGCAGTTTGTGATAGTCCTCAGTGGAATAGAGAGGCATCTTGTTGCTGGTCTCGTTGCCAATAGCAGGCCACACTCACATCTAAGGTAGTATCAAAAGAATATTGGAATATGGGAATAACTGACTGCATCTAAAAAAAAAACAAAGTACAGTCCCACAAGTTCAAATCAAGAGCTTCCTCTTTTGGCTCAGCTTCCTCTTCACCAGAACAGAGGGATACAGAGTCCGCATCACTGCACATACTGCACCGATCCACCTGTCGATCTCCTGCTCTATTCTTCCGTCACTCGTGTAAAAGACCCCGAAATACTTGAACTCCTCCACTTGAGGGAAGGATCTCTTCCTCAACCCGGAGAGGTGACTCCATCCTTTTCTGACTGAGGACCATGGCCTCAGATTTGGAGGTGCTGATTTTCATCCCAGCCGCTTCACACTCGACTGTGAACCGCTCCAGCAAGAGTTAAAGATCACGGCTTGACGAAGGCACCAGAACCACATCTTCTGCAAAAAGCAGAAACGTAATACTGAAACCAAATCAGACCCCCTCAACACCGCGGCTGTGGTTAAAAATTCTGTTCATAAAAGTAATGAAGAGACTCGGTGTCAAAGGGCAACCTTGGCAGAGTCCAACTCTCAATTGAAACGCATACAACTTAGTACCGGCAATGCGGACCAAAACTCTGACACCGTTCGTACAGGGACCGAACAGCTATTCCACGGCCAGGACAAGAACCACACTGTTCCTCCTCAATCTGAAATTCGATTTCCTGACAGACCCTCCTATCCAGAACCCCTGAATAGACCTTACCAAGGAGGCTGAGGAGTGTGATGCCCCGATAGGAACAGACCCTCCGGTCCCCCTTCTTAAAAAAGGGGGACCATCACCCTGGTCTGCCAATCCAGACGCACTGTCCGCAATGTCCACACGATGTTGCAGAGGCGTGTTAACCAGGACAGCCCCACATCATCTAGAGTCTTCATGAACTCCGCGGATCTCATCCACCAGCCACTGAGGAGCTTTTTAACCACCTCGGTGATTTCAACCACAAAGATAGCCCCATCCCCACCATACACAGTATTTATGGCGCGCTGCTTACCCCTCCTGAGACGGCGGATGGTGGACCAGAATTTCCTCGAAGCCATCTGAAAGTTGTTCCCCAGGGACTCACCGAACTTCTTCCACGCCCGAGTTTTGGCTTCAGCAACCACCAAAGCTGCGCTCTGCTTGGCCAACCGGTACCCATCAGATGCCTCCTAAGTCCCACAGGCCAAAAAGGCCCAATAGGACTCCTTTGTCAGTTTCCAGCATTTCTTACCGCTGATGTCCGCCGTGACGACAGGTACCAACCACCTTTCGGCCAAAGCTCCAGTTGGCAGCCTCAACAATGGAGTCGCGGAACATGGTGCACTCGGGCTCAATGTTCCCCGCCTCCCCCCGGGATGTGGGTGACGTTCTGCCGGAGGTGGGAGTTGAAGATCCTTCTAACAGGGGACTCTGCCAGATGTTCCCAGGAGACCGTTTGTGTCTGCCAGGTCGGAGCCAACTCACCACCAGGTGGTGATTGGTTGACACTTCCGCCCCTCTCTTCCCCCAAGTGTCCAAGAGCGGTTGTTTCAAATACACGTGTCATTCTTTTTGTTTTATAGTTAGTTTTCAAGTAAATGCCAACTGGTAAGGGCAATGTTCAGCTTGAAGCCTCTTTTTTTGAAGAATATTTAACAATTATATCAGCCAAAGTACTGCTTGTTGTCAAGTGAGTGGAGCCTCCTACCTCCATACAACACTCATCTCTCAATTTTAGGCTCACAAGTCAACGCAAAAATGTGTCCAATCTAGAGCTTGTATCTCCAAAAACTCCTAAGTCTGGTCACTTGTATCTTGAGGCACCACTGTGTATTAAAGAAATCATGAACTAATTTACTCTGACTGAAATGCTTTTCAGGATTGCAAAAACCCAATAAGAGACAAAAATATGTGCCTGTACCACTAGGAGAATCCTTATGGTACTGTAAATTAACAGACCTGCATCACACAATACAATAAGCTACCTTTATTCATTACAAATAATAGAGGGGGGGGGAAAAAAGACTACCTTCCTCACCCTAACCGACTGTCTCATTGTAGAGTGTAGCGATTAAAATATCATTATGGCGCATCAACCCCCAAGCTATGTCAACATAAAGCATAGTTTCCCTTAGTGATACAAGTTTTTGATCGAACATGTGATTCGCATTTCTGTCTCTAAGTTTTGATTCTCCAGGTGAGAATATGTAATGTAAGTCTTAGGTGTGGACAAAATAAGCTTCCCATCGCCATATTTTATAGCATATCACAACACATCTATAGCGATATTTATCTTCAGTATAACAATGCTGCAGTCAGGGCTGTGACCAGGATTTTAGAAATACTGAGCTCATAATGGCGGCGGTAGGAACAGACATACTTGTTTACGTGTACTATCAGGACAATCAGCTCAAGACCTGTATTTTGGTGTATTAGACGGACAACTCTTTCCGCGAGTCCCACAAAGACGTGGTATAGATAACAAAAAAAAATTTGGGGGGAACTCTACTATAAGAATCTCACTCCAAAACTTTGGCTGGTACAGTATGCCTGTATACACTGCCTGTCATCATTTGTCAAGCACACCAGTTATCACAAGAATCGCAACACAGCTCTGTTTTATGAATTGTGCTGTTGGCAGGTTCAAATCCATTTTGTTTGTATAAAACAATGCTTCTAAATGAAATGCAAACAAAAAATGTCACCGAAAGCATGCAGTGCATTTTTTTTTTTACCCCAAAAATATCTAATACACCCTGAACTGGTCGCCAGCCAATCGCAGGGCACATACAGTATAAACAAACAACCATTAGCACTCACATTCACACCTACTGGCAATTTAGAGTCTTCAATCAACCAATCACGCATGTTTTTGGGATGTGGGAGGAAACCGGTGTGCGGGATTTGAACCTCGGTCCTCAGAACTGTGAGGCGGATGTGGTAACCAGTCACCCACTATTCCGCTGTTATTATTATTATTATTATTATTATTATTATTATAAATTTACACTGTTAAATTGGGCAATAGTGAGGTAAACGACATCAAAAACTGTGCTACTTGAAAGCTTCCGAGATCAATTTTGTATTTCTGGCAATGTTCAAAATGCAGCATTAAGCCTCAGAGGTGGAATTCGGGCCTCTTGGGGGAGAAATTGAGATAGGCTTTGGATGTGTTTTTCGATGGACTATCTCCTGACTGCAGCCTTTGATATCTCTGCCAGTGAATTTAAGATCACCAGGAAGAAACATCGGATAGATGGGAACGAGCGGGACAGGAAATCCAGGCCCAAGTGCATAAACTCATCCATCCAAAGGACACGCTGCGGATATCCCCTTCGAAGCGCATCATGTTTTCACGTGTGAGCTAATCTCCGCTATTGTCTGTAAATCCCCATCGCCTTCCATTCTCTATCACCGTTGCCTGCCAAACCGTTGAGAGGTGAAAACAGGCAGCATCTCTCCTCCTCCCACTGCAATAGCAATCCAGATATACAGTATGATTGACAAGAAAACAAAGTTGATGCAACTGTTGGCTACCCCTGGCTACCCCTTGGCTAATAAATATTTGAAACTCAATATGCATTGGGGTCATTTTTTCAGCAAGCAAAATGCATCCATCAGTTTTCTGCACCGGGCGTGCTGGAGCCTATGCCAGCTATCTTCCAGCGAGAGGCGGGGTACACCCTGAACTGGTTGCCAACCAATCGCAGGGCACCTATAAACAAACAACCATTCACACTCACATTCATATCTATGGGCAATTTAGAGTCTTTCATCAACCTACCGTGCATTTTTGGGGGGATGTGGGAGGAAACAAGAGTGCCCGGAGAAAAGCCACCCAGGCACGGGGAGAACATGCAAACTCCACAGGCGGGGCAGGGGATTGAACCCAGGTCCTCAGAACTGTGAGGCAGATGTGCTAACCAGTCGTCCACTGTGTGCCATTGCAAGCAAAAATATATATGCATATCAGCCATCCATGCATTTTCTATAGCGCTTGTCCTGGACTGGTCACCAGTCAATTACATTACCGGATATACGATATACTGGTTATTGAAATGTTATTATTAGAATATACGTTTGCCAATTACAATTGTAGCCTTTGGATTAGCAGTGCAGATGGACATAATCCACATTTGGAGGGTCCATTTTTATTTCATTCATAACAACTGTCAGCACGTTTCCAATGCACCTAGCAGCTTTCTCTCAATCTAACAGTGCGCCCTACTGGTAATGTTAAGTCATTGCAATCATTCATATGATACCTTGGTGCTGCTTATTTGGAAAATTGAGACTGCAAATGATTTACACATTTCAAACTCCAGTGACTGGTTTGAAAATGTTTTAGAATACTCTCAAAGCAAAAAGCAAAAAAAAGTTGAGATTGAGATCTCTATTTCATTCTTTCATTCCGAATGATTTGAGTCAACTCTACATGAAGGATTAAGTATCCATCCATCCGTTTTCTACCGCTTATCCGAGGTCGGGTCGCGGGGGCAGTAGCTTTTGCAGGGACGCCCAGACTTGCATCTCCCCAGCCACTTCATCCACCTCTTCCGAGGGGATCCCGAGGCGTTCCCAGGCCAACCTAGAGACGTAGTCTCTCCAGCGCGTCCTGGGTCGTTTTAGGGGACAGACAGAGGGACAGAGTGGACAAGGGGAATAGGGTGGTCCCCAGCCCAACCGAAGCGCCCCGACCAGTCCCGAAGGGAGGGGAACGGGCACCGGACCACCGCCCCCTGTGCCCAATAACCCGACGCCCCCCCACCCAGCATGCCCCACCGCCCCCGGAGAGCATGGGGCCCCCAGCCACCAACAGGGCCCAACGCAGGAGCCAGCTGCCACCCGAAAACGGCCATAGCTTGTCAAAAGCGAGCCCATGTAAAGCGCCCGTCTTAAGCAAGGAAGGGTGAGGGTTCCAAGAGAGGTGTGAGGAAGGCGGGGCCCCAGGGAGGCTAGGAAGGGGGCGAGCCCGTCCCTCCATGGCCCGACAACATAAGGGGGGGTGGGGTGGGAGAGAGAGGGGTGCAAGGCCCCAGGAGTCAAGTCAAGTGAAATGTGAATACCCACCACCCACCCTATTACTATGGGTACTCAGGTCCCCCACTGGCAACCATTATCGCTGTACCGTGATCGTGTGTGGTGGGGTGTAGTGCATTAATATTGGGGAGACTGGTGGGGGTGAGGTGAGACGGTCTCAAGGCAATGATGACCTGTAACCGTCACCCCCACCCAGGCCAACCAGCTCCCCAAAGGATGTGCAAATCTCTGTGGTGCATTAAACATCCACTGGGGAAAGGAGAGCAGGCCGGATTGCCGGAACACCTGCCCGAGTGTCCTCCCCAGCCCGACACTGCTACCATACGATAGCATCCATAGCCACGGGATTTAGGTGACCTATAAAAGACCTTGAGAAGATCAAACATCCAAGATACAGGGAGCTGTCATAAACCAGGAGTACATACAATGCCTATAAAGTCGTGTCCAGCATTTTTGAAAATTCAATTGGTGGAGTGATACGATGCATACGTTACATAGAATGTGTGAGCATGTAAACAGATTGCAAAACAACCCTCAGTGGATTCAAAGCCATTCTCAACTCATTATGATCATGAGGTTGCACTGAGGCACATTGAACAGCTGCCTCTGTGACGCCCCCACCCCATAATTTAACCACAGAGCCGGTCTTCCAGAGAGCCTTAATGCCTACTGGCATCTCAACGTGGTTGGATAGTTGATGGCGCCAAGCATAACCTACAAAAGGTTATTGTTTTAGTGCTTACAAAGTACAGTATAAGCAGGGGACAACGCAAACACGCTGCAACAAATTAAGTGTATGTAAATGGTTAGAGCCATGAAGGACAATTAAAGTCAAACGCGGATCCAGTGATGCCAACAGAAGCTTGATGAAATCAATGCTGGTCATGAGAACGTATGCTCTGTAGATAAGGAAACCAAAACATAACATAGAGCACTGACAATGTACTGTTCATCGAAGTCAAACACACGGTTCATCTTGAATCTGCTTCTGAGTTCGTATTATATTTGTGTACCATCGATACACTTCTCCAGAGTTCATACACTTCTCTGGTCTTTATATACCTGAAAATAAAAGCTGAAATGTCTCATATTTGTGACTAACTGGCGACCAGTTCAGGGTGTAGTCCATCTTTCGCTCAAAGTCTGCTGGGATAAGCTCCAGCGCCCTCTGACCCTAACCAGGATAAGCAGTGTTGAAAATGAATGGATGGATGGATGGATGGATGGATAGTCCTCACTGGTCCAATAGTTTAGGAGGGGCGTTGTTAGATATATTTTAGTAGTTATCATTTATTTGCTTAGCTTGCATTAGTATTTTGCATTAGTATTATGGACAATATTTCGATAGAAAGATGTCTCGCCTTCAAGAAGATGACTCAGCAACATTTGATGGAAGGGCGCCTTGACCAAGGACGTGATCGGATGTGGTCGGGGACGGGACGGGTGTCGTCCGGTCCTATGTTTCGTGTTGTGTCTTAATGCTTAGAACGTGATGTCTTGTAGAACCCTCCTATTTTCAAATCAATGTAGGAGCGACGGGGGAGATTGTTTCGAGCGTGTTGAGAGGCTGTCACCTGAACAATCTCCTCATGAGTAAAATGAGCAACGTCTTCATTCCTTTTGTGTTTATTCATTATAATGTTTGGTGAGATAAATCCAACAGGCGTGTATACAACACAGATGTAGTGTTTCCCACTGGTTTCAATTTAATATAGTCCCCCTTGAACTGTCAACAAAACTATTTTAACACTCAAAGAGAGTCTCCCACGAGACAGACCAAAAATAAATGTTGAAATGTCATGTCGGAGAGAAGGCTGAGATCTCTTTTCGTTTCTCTTTCAAAGCAGGCATCAACACTTAAGCTTCTACTTGTGTTTTCGTTCTTTGAACTTGCTTGAAATGTAAAATGTTTGACAGCTGAAAAGTGTTGTGCTCAGTTGATTTGTTCAAGGGTGACAATTGAACAACTGGAAGGATTTAAAAAACCAAAAAACATGCACGCCTATTTTATGAGATTTAATCATTCTCTGGTTTCGATATAAGTAGAAGTGTTATGGACACATTTTTATCAATGAGAACAGTTACGTACAATTGAGATCGTGGAAATTCAAATCCAATTTTCTTCCACACAAAAAATTCCGTCTATTGACGTCAGAAGCTAAATAGATATCATAGAACTAAATGGGCTCACAATAACATGATTAAACGTGTCTTTGCTTAATGATGTACTATACAAAAACCAGGGTTTAATGCTCTATAATGGATTGTAAAATATTTTGGCCAGTAAAAATTCAACACAAGACACTTTGAGACTTTAGCAAAGGGTTGCATGTGCAGAATCTGGCTGACAACTGGGCAAAACTTCCAGAAACTCTGCTTTTAACCAGTATGTGAATTGTAAAACCAGAGGGAAGGGAGCCAGGGTGCAGGTCAAGCTCCGTAAGAGAGGATTCTGAATCCCGCTTCCGTCAATTCACCTCGTAAATCTACGCCCCCTACCCAACAAAATCGACAAGCTTCACCTTCTCACGAAGACCAGGAAGGAGTTTGGATGTTCCGCTGTCCTGTGCTTCATGGAGACATGGCTTTGGGAACACTTCCTCGATGGTGCCGTAATGCTTCTGGGCTTCCCAACTACACTCGGCAGACCGTGTCACGGAGTTATCATGGGAAAAAAAGGCGGCATGATATGCTTCTATATCAACGAAAAGTGGTGTACCGACATCACGGAGCTAAGCACACACTGCACCCCGGACTTGAAGTCGCTGTTTTTGAACTGTAGGTCATTCTACTCATTCTACTCGTCGCACAAGTTTGCTTCATTCACACTCATGGAATGAAAGACAGCATTCAACACACCAACGGGACATTCCGAGTATTTGGCGATGCCTTTTGGACTAACCAACGCTCCAGCTGTGTTCCAGAACTTTGTTAATGATGTCCTGCGTGACATGTTGAATGTGTATGTTTTCGTATATTTGGATAATATTTTGATATTCTCCCCGGATGAGGAGACTCACATTATTCATGTCCGCTCTGTGTCGCAGCAGTTACTGCAGAATCAACTATACGTGAAGGCTGAGAAATGTGAGCTCCACAAGGCGTCCGTTTCTTTTCTGGGGTTCGTGCTGGCTCCAGGTGAAATCAAGATGGACCCTTGCAAAGTTGATGGCGTGACTAATTGGCCCACTCCCACGTCACGCAAAGACGTACAAAGGTTCTTAGGGTTCGCTAATTTCTACAGAAAGTTCATTAGGAATTTCAGTTCTATAGCCTCGCCTTTGCATGATCTTACCTCGCCACACAGACCTTTCGTATGGAACCCGCTTTGTCAGGCAGCTTTTCAGAAACTTAAATCGAGCTTTACCTCCGCTCCCATCCTCACTCTGCCAGATCTCAAACAGCAGTTTGTGGTAGAAGTCGATGCGTCTGATGCCGGTATAGGAGCAGTGCTCTCCCAGCAATGTCTCAAGGATGGTAAATTAGATCCTTGTGCTTATCTCTCCAAAAACCTGACCCCAGCCGAGAGAAATTATGACATAGGTGACCGTGAACTGCTGGCAGTCAAGATGGCTTTGGTGGAGTGGAGGCACTGGCTCGAGGGGGCACATACTCAGTCTTTAGTGTGGACAGATCACAAGAACCTGGAATATCTTAAATCTGCTGAGAGATTAAATGCGAGGCAGGCTAGATGGGCTCTGTTCTTCACTAGATTCAATTTCATGTTATCCTACCGAATTGGTTCTAAAAATGGTAAGACAGATGCTTTATCGCGCATTTTCTGCAAAGAGAATTATTTGTCCGTCCCTAAAACCATTTTGCCCAAGTCATGTTTCGTTTCCGCTGTTGTTTGGGACATTAATCACGGGATGAATAAAGTATCTATCTATCTATCTAAAGTCAGGCGTTGCCTTCTGGGACAATTCGAAAACAGCTTTCCTCATGCAACTCAGCAATTGGATCAAATGTCCTTAAATCCATCCAGTTACTCTGGATTCAGGAGAGGGCTCATATAACACTCGGTAAATGTCATGAGAGTTATATACTGTATAGCCAAGGCAGTTTGATTTTCAAGGCAGGATATGTTTTATGCGGCACGGTGGCCGACTGGTTAGAGCGTCAGCCTCGCAGTTCTGAGGACCGGTGTTCAATCCCCGGCCCCGCCTGTGTGGAGTTTGCATGTTCTCCCCGTGCCTGCGTGGGTTTTCTCCGGGCACTCCGGTTTCCTACCACATCCCAAAAACATGCATTCATTGGATAGTCTAAATTGCCTGTAGGTGTGACTGTGACTGTGACTGTGAGTGCGAATGGTTGTTTGTTTGTATGTGCCCTGCGATTGGCTGGCAACCGGTTCGGGCTGTACCCCGCCTCCTGCCCGATGGCGGCTGGGATAGGCTCCGGCACGCCCGCGACCCGCGTGAGGAGAAGCGGCTCAAAAAATGGATTCTATTTTTATGTTTGCTTTACGTTAAAAAGGGTGGCACGGTGGACTGACTGGTGACCACGTTTGCCTCACAGTTCTCAGGACCTGGGTTCAAATCTGGCCTCGCCTGTGTGGCGTTTGCATGTTCTCCTCGTGCCTGTGTGGCTTTTCTCTAGGTACCCCAGTTTCCTTCCACATCCCAAAAACATGCATGGTAAGCAAAGCAAATGTATTTGTTTCGCGCATTTCATACACAAGGTAACTCAATGTGCTTTACATGATTAAAACAAAGGGGGGGAAAACAGCTTATTAACATTTAAAACAAAGAGGAAAAAAATACAAGTCCAATTAAAACAGCATACAGTGCAAGAAATATTTAAAAGTGGAAATGCTCTGAAAAGCATGAGAAAAAAGAAGAATTCTGAACCTGGACTTAAAAACCTGCACATTTGGGGCTGACGTCACTTCTGTTGGCAACTTATTCCATTTGTGTGCAGCATAACAGCTAAATGCTGCTTCACCATGTTTGCTTTGGACTCTGTGCTCCACTATTTGACCTGAGTGTGTTGCTCTCAGAGCCCTACTGGGTTTATATTCCATTAGCATTTCTTTCATGTATTCGGGACCTAAGCCGTTTAGTGATTTATAGACAAGTAGCAGAACTTTAAAATCTATTCTAAAGCTGACTGGAAACCAGTGTAAAGACTTTAGAATGGGAGTAATATGCTCTGACCTCTTTGTTCTGGTCCGAACCCGAGCTGCAGCTGTTTAATGCTCTTTATGGGGAGTCCAGTCAGAAGACCATTACAATAATAAAGTCTACTCGAGATAAAAGCATGATGATCTTCTCCTGGTCTGCTTGGCACATGTAAGCCTTCACTCTGGATATGTTCTTCAGATGGTAGAAGGCAGTTTTAGTAATGGATTTGATATGACTGTTGAAGGTCAGGTAGGAATCTATCAGAACACCAAGGTTTCGGACTTGGTCTTTAGTTTTTAAAGAGAGTGACTCCAGGTATTTACTGACAGGAATCCTCTTTTCTTTATTACCAAAAACAATGATCTCAGTTATGTTGTGGTTTAATTGAAGAACATTTGGCTCATCCGGTTATTTTAGACAGTTATTTTAGTTTAAGACAGTGACCCAACACCTCAATTGAACTGTAGTCATCTGGAGACACTGCTAGATATAACTTGTGTGTCATCTGCATAGCTATGATAGTCAAACTTAAAGTTCTGAAGAATTTGACCCAAGGCTAGCATATACAGGCAGAACAGGAGGGGTCAAAGAACTGACCCTTGACCCCATGGGTCATTGCCATTCGATGATACTGAACATTTCCAATGGTTAAAAAATAACTCCTTTCCTCCAGGTAGGACCTGAATCAGTTAAGGACCGTTCCATTTAGTCCTACCCACGTTTCCAACTGTTCAGCAGAATATTATGATCTACCGTATCCAAAGCCGCCCTGAGGCCCATCAAGACCAGTATTGGTAGAATGGTAGGTTAATTGAAGACTCTAAATTGACTGTAGGTCTGAATATGAGTTTGAATGGGTGTTTGTATGAGGCTGGCGACCAATTCAGGGTGCACCCTGCCTCTCGCCGAGAGTCAGCTGGGATAGGCTGCAGCACCCCCGCTACCCTCGTGAGGATAAGTAGTATGGGAAATGAATGAATGAATTTAAGTAAAAAAAAATAATAAAAAAAAATACAATGCCTGAGAATGAAATGTTTAAGGAAATAAAATACAATTATTTTCATTCAATAATCAGATGCATTAAGTTCGTCTTTTGGACGATCATCAACACGTGAGGGGGTAGTCATGGTTTGACAAAATTGTTCAGGGGGTACACAAGACCAAAAAAAAGGTTGGGAACCGCTGTTGTATGCAACTATATTTAGAATAACTGACTGCACCGGGAGCGGTACATGGTAAGAATTTAAAAATATAGAATCAACATTTAGGTGAAGGGTACAATTACAAGTGGGATGAATTCTGGTCGTCGGCCTATTCAAAGACCTCAAGTCTGGATTGTAAAATTCTGATCTTGTGGTGTCTGGATCGGATTGATCTTCTCTTCCAGTTCTTTGAAAAACCAGGACAAAAACTACAAAATCACTTTCGTCCAGGATAGCAACAAAATAAAGGGATTACCAAGTCGGAATCATTCTGATCCAGATTTCCTTCACTGAAATACTGGGCGATCCGGTAGCCCAGGTTAAGAACCTTGGTCCTATCGACTGCAGTTAAGAGGAGATTGCGCCTGTCAAACTTTGAATGACAATCAATGGGTAAAGCTTTGTGCGAAATCAGACAACAGAGAAACAACCTTAGTCATCATCAACTATATACTATTTAGCCCACTCCTCTAAAAATAGATACAGTTGGCACCAATTCTAATTGCATTCAAAATTTCTTCAATAAGACAGGATTTACCACCAATAAGCCTTTTCGTGGTTGGTCCCCCCCCCCCCACTAAAAAAATAATCTTCGAAATATGTTTATTACAAATGTTTTCATTTATTCTTTTGCAGCGAGCACTGTCGGTGGTGGGAGGCGCCCTAGTGCACTTTATTAACATCATTAGTATCTCAATAATTTCATTCATCGGCACCCAAGAAGTAGCTCTCAGTTTCAAAAAGGATTGGTGATACCTGCTCTATATCATATTTCTAATAGGAATGCTGACCCATCCCAAAACAAAAAAAAGATCCAGGTTAAAATATCAAAATGTGCTTGCAAACAAACAGGATACTGGACAAATCCAACCCGTGTGAACACACACGTGTGCAGATGTGGAATGACATGTTTGCTTCACTGGACAATTTTTCTTCAAGCATAATAGGAGAGCTCATTTTGTAAAGGGAAGAGTATAAATGGCGAACGTGTTCACAGGACACACGAGAGAAGTGAAGAAGTCAGTGCTGTACTTACCTTGTCATCACTGGAGTATCTCCGACTGTGCTGCGCTGCTCCTGCGCTTTGGTTCATGTTTGAGCCCCGTCCGCAGACTTCCTTGACTGAGAAGCCAGCGTGCCAGCGGGAGGATGAACGTTTGCGTTTCCGAAATGCAGGCACGGGGCCGTATGCCAGTCGGATTGAAATCCCTCACTTGAGCGCCGTGCTCTCTCCGTGTCTCCGCGTGGTTTCTGAGCCGGTGATGCTTGTGCTACGTGGCCGTGCGTGCGTCCGTGCGTGCTGAGCGCCCGAGAGCTGTTCATTCATCATGAAATCAAGTCTTCGCCCGATCGAGTCTGCGCAAACTAAACTTGTTTAACATTTTGGAAGCAACAACGATGCACGCGAAACAGTTCGTTTGGGATTAAGTGGAACAGAAAAAGAAGATTTTCAAACCGCCGATTGCGTAACGAGATAAGCCAGATGGCCAAAGAAGTTTTCAAGCCATTCTGTGCCGTCACTCACACATTTAAATGTATTGACTGCGTCATTGCTGTTTCAATCAAAATGGTCTGTGTTAACTTTTACAGTTGTTTATTTGTATTTACCACAGGGTCTTACGTAAGTACTGTAGCTACATGGTGTTTACACACAAAACCGATAATCGGGCTGAATATGAGCAATCCCCCCCTTCCGATCAAAGTAAAAAAAAAAAAATAAAAAATAAAAATCAAATAATAAAGCAAAGCAAATAAAGCAGAACCGATTTTCCTCTTCATTTTGACTAATTTTAAGTTGAGGCCTTAGACAACGTTGATAAAATAATCAATCAATCTTTTTTTCCTCATGGGGCAATAAACTGTATGTAAAGATGTTGTGGATGTGTTCAATTGCTGTCATTTCATGTTAGAAACAAAAATAGGATAAGATAGGACAACAAAGAGTGCGGAACCAACCAATGTGATACTGGTTGGTTCCGCCTTCTGCCTCTTATTTATCAGTGGGAGAAAAAAGTGTGTGACCTTATGAAATGTATTACATTTCTGCATAAATTGCTCATATACAGTGGGTACAGAAAGTTTTCAGACCCCCTTCAATTTCATTCGTTAAAATCATTTCAGTTCTTTCCCCCCCTCCTTAATGTACACACAGCACCCCATATTGACAGAGAAAAAAATGCAATTGTTGAATTTTTTGCAGATTTATTAAAAAAGAGAAACTGAAATATCACACAGCCAGAAGTATTCAGACCCTTTGCTGTGAGATGGTTCCACACTTTCATTGGAGTCCAACTGTGTTTGATGATACTGATTGGACTTGATTAGGAAAGCCACACACTTGTCTATATATAAGACCTTAAAGCTCACAGTGCATGTCAGTGCAAATGAGAATCATGAGGTCAAAGGAACTGCCTGAAGAGCTCAGAGACAGAATTGTGGCAAGGCACAGATCTGGCCAAGGTTACAAAAATTAATTCTGCTGCACTTCAGGTTCCTAAGAGCGCGATGGCCTCCATAATCCTGAAATGGAAGACGTTCGGGACGACCGGAACCCTTCCGAGACCTGGCCGTCCGGCCAAACTGAGCAATCGGAGGAGAAGAGCCTTGGTGGGAGAGGTCAAGAAGAACCCAAAGATCACTGTGGCTGAGGTCCAGAGATGCTGTCGGGAGACGGGAGAAAGTTCTAGAAAGCCAACCATCACTGCAGCCCTCCACCAGTCGGGGCTTTATGGCAGAGTGGCCCGACGGAAGGAAGCCTCTCCTCAGTGCGAGACGCGTGAAAGCCCGCATGGGGTTTGCTCAAAAACGCCTAAAGGACGCCAAGATGGTGAGGAATAAGATTCTCTGGTCTGATGAGACCAGGATAGAAATTGTTGGCCTTAATTCGAAGTGGCATGTGTGGAGAAAACCGGGCACTGCTCATCACCTGTCCAATACAGTCCCAGCAGTGAAGCACGGTGGTGGCAGCAGCATGCTGCGGGGGTGTTTTGCAGCTGCAGGGACAATCGAAGAAAAGATGAACGTGGCCAAGTACGGGGACGAAAACCTTCTCCGGAGTGCTCAGAACCTCAGACTGGGCCGAAGGTTCGCCTTCCAACGAGACAATGACCCTAAGCACACAGCTAAAATAAACGACGCAGTGGCTTCAGAGCAACTCCGTGACTGTTCTTGAATGGCCCAGCCAGAGCCCTGATTTCAAACCCAATTGAGCATCTCTGGAAAGACCTGGAAATGGCTGACCACCAACGTGACAGAACCGGAGAGGATCTGCAGGGAGGAATGGTAGAGGATCCCCAAATCCAGGTGTGAAAAACTTGTTGCATCATTCCCAAAAAGATTTCAACAATTGTGTTTTTTCCCCCCTGTCAATATGGAGTGCTGCGTGTACATTAATGTGGGGGGGGGGGGGGGGGAAGAACTTAAATGATTTTAGCAAATGGCTGCGATATAAAAAAAGAGTGCATATTTTAAGGGGGTCTGAACACTTTCCGTACCCACTGTAATGTAGTCTGATCTTCATCTACATCACAAGAATAAACAAAGAGTCTGCTTAAACTATTACCGCACAAACAATGATATGTTTTCATATTTTTATTGAAAGCAATGTAAACATTCACAGGAGAGGGAGGAAAACCAAAGTGAACCCTTGGATTCAAGAACTGGTCGACCCTCATTTGGCAGCAATAACCTCGACCAAATGTTTCCTGTAGTTGCAGATCAGATGTGCACAATGATCAGGATGAATTTTGGACCATTCCTCTTTCCAAAACCCCCAAAAAGATCTCCGTTTCAACTTCTATGAAAGTGGGAGTAAGGGTTGGCGTTTATACGTGTGTCATAACACCTGTCCAACCTTCTGCCCAGTCCCGCAAATGCAACAGCCCTTTCTGTCTTGTCTTTCCAATTCACTTTGGGGCGAGAAGCGGGCTACAACCCACACTCGGGCCAGACAATCGCGGACGTCTTGTGTACGTCGTGCTTACAAACACGACCACGGGTTGTGTTGACATGATGTTTTCAACCCGAACTTTGGCCTTTGTTTGTGTCATCAGCTATTGTCACCTTTGGTGGCTCTGTGGCGATATTACGTTGTCCTTGTTCACACGGGTGCAGAGTGTACTAATCCGTCAGACTATTTTGCGGTCGGCGAATAATCTCCTCGCGGTTGCATAACTTCAATTGGAAGGTTTATTTTGGTCTTTTATTTGAACTCTATTAATACCTTCAATGGTTCACCGGTATTTTGGGTCGGCTCTTTCTTTTTTGACACTTCACAGTCCGTGTTTGTATTCGGAGAGAAACGCGTCCCTGAAAATGGACGGGATAAATGCTCAAGAACTAGCGCGCGATGTCAGTTGAAGGACCTCTCGTGTTGTCCACCCATCTAATCTTTGCTATAATTCTGCTCTCGTTCATTTGCAAACACTGCATATTTGCGGAGTGATGACTGATTTGTAATTGATCTCCACGGCACAGCGCTTTGACAGCTGATGCTATGCCTAACGTCTTGCGGTGAGCGTAGAGCAGGAAGCGGACCTTTTCTCAGTTGTGTTGCGTCCGCCCGACCTGACCTCTGATGTCACCGTCGTTCATTGCTGTTGCCCATCGGTGCCCATCTCTTCCTGTCTCTCGGAGAGAATTTCTCCTTTTGATCGTCACTATTTGCTGGTTGAGCCAATCTGAACTGCGCGGGTTTATTTGTAAGCGTTGCACCTTTTTCTTTTTTAAATCTGTAGACTGCGTTACCTACAAACTGCATGATTTGTAGTTTTCCAATAATGGGGACGCCTTATGAAGCGAGCGTATCATCTGTAAATGGAGACAGTAACTCACGTCAGCACGGATAAATAAGACAATGGAGTCACGGTTTAAGTGTCTTTCTGTACTAGGGGGAGCGGTGCGCCAGTGACTCCAATACTGCACGCGTATACACTCTTGCAAAAGTGTGCTAAACAATGTCATCTGCGGGCGAGAGGCCGCCATTGCGAACCTCGCAGAGAGTTGGGGAGTTGACTTGACCGGGGGCCCCGAGCGCGGAGCCAATTTCAGCAGCTTCACTCAATTCCACTTTGTCAACCTCAATGGCTTTTGAGAACTTCTTTTCTTTGGTGTCGCGATCGCTTCAGGCCCCTGCTGCGTTGTTAACCGCGCACTAAATTTGTGGTCATATTTCGAGGGACACTGAAAGATAAGTCAACTTGATCTTTTGTACTTTTTAAACTCGTTCTATTGCTTTTGTCTGGGGTTCTAAGAAGAATTTTCCAACGGTACACTGGCGCGTCTGACGGCCGGTGGTTCGAAAGGAGCCGACACGTGACTCGGTTCAGAGCGCCTTCGGAGAAGAACAAGCACTTCCGCAAACACACGACGTGCTATTCAGCTGACTTGCAGTTACGGAGACGTGTCTGCAAACAAACAAACAAAACAGTGCCTTTGCAAAATAAAAGCGATTTTATCGTCGCATGAGCACATTCGTTTGCGGAGGCGCAGGATGGTTGCAAGAACTTAAATTCAATACACAGTTCCAGGAAATATGTTTCGGGTGAATGATCGTAAAGCATATTAAATATCCACTCCTTTATTTTCGAGGAGAAGACGCGAATCGTAGTTTGAAATGACAAACCGGATGTAGATGGAGGTATTCCGACTGCGTTTAAAGTGGACTGACGCGACAGCTAGCATGACGGCTATCAGGGAAAAAGCTGGTCAATTAGCACTTGAATCTTCATTTTCGAGCACTGGTTGAGTGTTTGAGTGAAATTGTAACAGCGGGGTTATTTTTCTAGATGACGTGGACCACACTCTCTGCCTTCGGCTACTCCGACCGCTGAGGTACGTCAACGGAAACTTTAAATTGTCCACTGTTCTCTTGCCAATGTGTATACATTAGACGTCATAACGGCTGAGACGCATTAGTCGTTATTTGAAGAGGCCATTCAAAGGTATGTCTCGATTTTGCTTCCATGACTTGCACCACAGCAATGAATAGTCAGACGCCAGGAAAGACCCTTCACGCAACCGATCGGGCACGATCTTGATGGGAGGAAGTCCGCTGGTACAGTAACGGTACAAAATAGTGGCGAAATGCCATTTAGATGCTGATTTGGACGTGCTCGGGGGTATCGTTGCACAACATGTAAGATGGGTAAATATTCCCTTTTATTAGTCAACGGAGTAAGCGTGATGAAACATGTACTGCGGTCAAGCCAGCCTCCACTCGCAAAGTAGATGTCAAGCCAGCCGCCCCTAATTTTCTTCAGACTCGGCATTACGGTAATAGGTCGCCCACTCGCGGCGAAGGCCACCTTCAAAATAAAAGCCTCCCTATAATACGGACGTCAGTGCTCTTCGGTTAAGGAATGCAACCAGCAAGGTTCATTTGAATCTGGAGGTGCATTACAAAATGTAGTTTCTTTGATATCCTATGAAAAATAAATGGTAAATGGACTGCACTTAAATAGCGCTTTATCGACACCATCACTGTGCCGAAAGCGCTTCACAAAGCCACACGTTCATGAGCCAATGGGCGACCGCTGCCATGCGAGGCGCTGCCAGGCCCACTGGGAGCGAATTGCGGTTCAGTGTCTTGCCCAAGGACACTTCGACATGCGGACAGTCGTAGCAGGGATTGGAACCTGTTCTGCCTACTGAGACGAAGACACCCCATCATAATCCCATTGGTATTGGAAGACAAGTCCAGATCTGTGTGACGGACCACCAAGGACTGCACGAAATTATGTTTGAAGATCTGATATTGTATTTCAAAATAAAATCTCTGAAAACTGCATATTTTGCTGTCATTACCCCTGACTGAAAGAAATCTGAGTTATCCCAGTACTGGGGGACGCTAGACCACCGCACGTCTCCAACAAAAGAGGTCCCATCCAAATCTGATGTGACATTTCAAAATAAAGAAATTGCAACTCTATAACAGATTGCTTCATTGTTGCTAATTAGGAGTTTTTGTGAAGGTGTGAATCTGGAATGCCCGAGGGGATGGATCCTCTGGGTGCTCGCTCCCAGTTTGTGAACATCCAGACCCTTCCCACGTGGCAGCAGCTGGAAGAGGATGGCGAGCGCATTCCCCAGGATCTGAGCGACAGCCTGCTCAGCCAGCAGTCCTTTCCGTCACCGTTCCCGTTCAGGCCAGACATCAACTCCAAAGTCATACTCTTGTAAGTCTTTTTGGAACAAAAAAACAACAACAACACAAATATGAAGTGAACAACATCATAGGGTTTTTACATCAGTTTGTAAGGTAAATGTCGAAAGAAACTGTAACAAACCCATTTTCTGATAGGTTGTATCACTCCACTGAAAGATGACATAAGTATGAACAAATTACACCGACTTCAGTGCCCTTAAATGATGCGATCAATGGCTTTAATATGAGAGAGAGAAAAGCCACTTCCGCAGGGCTCCATGCACTAACTTTTGCACTTTTGGTGCGACCACGTTGGTCCAGCACATGATTTGGTTGCACCTGTTTTGGGAAGTTACAGCTTGTCCATGGTGATGAATAGTTGTTTTCATTGGCATGCCATAGTTTTAGGAAATAACAATAGACAGAGAATCAAAGTAAGGTATCTGTAAAATATTTTCCTGTGAACCAAACGTTTGTCTGCAACAATATAAAAACATGCAAATCAGTCGCCTTGTGGCGAAATTCCCTGTTTTCAACTCAAAATAGGCCATTTACGTGAATCGTATAGAGCTGATGAGATTTTCTTGGGGGGGGGGGGCTTACATCAACGTGAAAATACAAAAGACTGGCTGATCTGATGCGAAGTTGAAATCGTAGCCTCGTGCACGATATAGTTGATAAATAAGCAATAATTGATCAATAAAAGTAGCGAGCGACATTCAGATCATTGTAATGGACTAAAAGTACCGTGACTGTCTTCTTCTTAACAGCAGAAGACATCAAAAACCGACATCGATGTGGAAAGGATATCACCACATGGGCTCAGGCACACTTCAGAAAACCAATGTCAGTAAATACAGTTCGGCGCTACATCCGTAAGTGCAACTTGAAACTCTACTATGCAAAGCAAAAGCCATTTATCAACGTGTAGCGCCGAACTGTATTGACTGTGTTTTTCCGAAGTGTTCCATGTGGTGATATCCTTTCCACATTGATGTCGGCTTCGGATGCGGTGCCGGCTGAGGGATCGAAGGTCACGGGCATTCAATGTCGGTTTTCGGCCTTGCCGCTGACATGCAGTGATTTCTCCAGATTCTCTGAACCTTTTGATGATATTCTGGACCGTAGATGATGAAATCCCTCAATTTCTTGCAATTGTATGTTGAGGAACATTGTCCTTAAACTGTTGGACTATTTTCTCACGCACTTGTTCACAAAGAGGTGAACCTCGCCCCATCTTTGCTTGTGAATGAGCAATTCAGGGAAGCTCCTTTTCTACCCAATCATGGCAACCGCCTGTTCCCAATGAGCCTGTTCACCTGTGGGATGTTCCAAACAGGTGTTTGATGAGCATTCCTCAACTTTCGCAGTCTTTTTTGGAACGTGCATGCAGGCATAAAATTCTAAGTTAATGATTATTTGCTAAAAACAATCAAGTTTATCAGTTTAAACCTGAATATTTTGTCTTTGTAGTGTATTCCATTAAATATAGGTTGAACATGATTTGCAAATCATTGTATTTATGTTTAACACAACGTCCCAACTTCATTGGAATTGGGGTTGTACACACAGCACCCCATATTGACAGAAAAAAACAGAATTGTTGAAATTTTCCCAGATTTATTAAAAAATAAAAACTGAAATATCACACAGCCATAAGTATTCAGACCCTTTGCTCAATATTTAGTAGAAGCACCCTTTTGAGCTAATACAGCCATGAGTCTTTTTGGGAATGATGCAACAGGTTTATCACACCTGGATTTGGGGATCCTCTGCTATTCCTCCTTGCAGATCCTCTCCAGTTCTGTCAGGTTGGATGGTGAACATTGGTGGACAGCCATTTTCAGGTCTCTCTACAGATGCTCAATTGGGTTTAAGTCAGAGCTCTGGCTGGGCCACTCAGAACAGTCACGGGAAACCACTCCTTCGTTATTTTAGCTGTGTACTTAGGGTCATTGTCTTGTTGGAAGGTGAACCTTCGGCCCAGTCTGAGGTCCTGAGAAATCTGGAGAAGGTTTTCATCCAGGATATCCCTGTACTTGGCCACATTCATCTTTCCTTCGATTGCAACCAGTCTCACTGTCCTTGCAGCTAAAAAACACACCCACAGCACAATGTTGCCACCACCATGCTTCACTGTCTGGACTGTATTGGATGAGCAGTGCCTGGTTTTCTCCACACATAGCGCTTAGAATTAAGGCCCAAAAGTTCTATCTTCGTCTCATCATACCGGAGAATCTTATTTCTCACCATCTTGGAGTCCTTCAGGTGTTTTATAGCAAACTCCATGCGGGCTTTCATTAGGCTTTACATGATCAGAATTTTTGGGGCCAATCAGCAAGTTTAAAAAAAAAAAAAAAAACTATCACCGATCCAATCACAAGATGGAGCAATGTGTCTATTTACATGACTTGTTCATTTATTGTACAACCCCAATTCCAATGAAGTTGGGACGTTGTGTTAAACATAAATAAAAACAGAATACAATGATTTGCAAGTCATGTTCGACCTATATTTAATGGAATAC
This sequence comes from Phycodurus eques, assembly GCF_024500275.1. NCBI lineage: Eukaryota > Metazoa > Chordata > Actinopteri > Syngnathiformes > Syngnathidae > Phycodurus > Phycodurus eques. The sequence goes on from NC_084536.1 coordinate 24,348,454, forward strand.
ACTACAAAGACAAGATATTTCATGTTCAAACTGATGAACTTTGCTTTTAGCAAATAATCATTAACGTTGGACTTTAAGCAGCTTGTTTCCACAGTCAGTAATGGTTTGGGGAGCCATGTCATTTGCTGGTGTAGGTCCATTGTCTTACCAAGTACACAGTCAACACAGCAGTCTACCAGGAAATTTTAGAGCACTTCATGCTTCCCGCTGCCGACGAACTTTTTGGAGACAATGATTTTATTTTCCAGCAGGATTTGGCATTTGCCCACAAAGTCAAAACTACCAATACCTGTTTTAATAGCCATGGAATACCAGTACTTGATTGGCCAGCAAACTCGCCTGACTTGAACCCCATTGAAAACGTATGGGTTATTATCAAGAGGAACATGACGGAACTGAAACCCCGAAATGCAGACAATCTGAAGGCCAATATCAAAGCAACTTGGGCTACAATCGTACCTGAACTGTACCAAAGGCTGATCGCCTCAATGTCTCAAAGTACTGAGGGCATATTACTTGAATACACTTCGTTTATTGCACCTGCAAAACTAATCGATAGTACATTTTCAGTTATTCTATGAAAATGCTATGCTATGACTTACTTTTTCCTCACTAAAATACCAGCAGCAGTGTGTGAAAACCTTGTGAAGACGTAACAGAAAACGTGCCAACAAAAAGGTATATAACAAAGTATTGAGAGGAACTTTTCTTATTGACCCAATACAATACTTATTTTCCACCATAATTTGCTAATAAATTATGAAAAGAATCCGACCGATGTGATTTTCTGGATTATTCTTTTTATTTTTTCCCCTCATTTTGTCTCTCATCGGTGAGGTATACCTATGATGAAAATTACAGGCCTCTCTTATCTTTTTAACTGGGACAACTTTCTGGGACCATTGGTGGCTGACTGACTACTTTGTTTGCCCCCTGTATGAAAAGCCCCTTTTGAAATAAAGCTTGATTTGATTGATTGATTGATAGATAGATAATAACAACTAAACAACCAATTTACGAGCTAGTTACCTTACCTACCTAAATACACACCTGTTAACTTACTTAGTGACTAACCAACTATCTTACCGACCCACCAACCCGTGCAAAAAAAGAAAAAGGATTCCCTTCACACGTTTCCGGTCATAGTCGATGTAGGAAAATTGTGGTCTGTAGAGTCTTTTGTGGAAGGTCACATGATCAGTCTGCTGCTCAGCTTGGCCGCTGGCTCAATGTGAGCACCTCTTCGTGGTGACAACTCTCCTGTGTTCGCTAATAGGAATGCTCACATTCCTGATACGCTAACGTGACCACTTAAATGTGCTCGTTGAGCATCCAAGCCGTAACAGAAGCTGCCGCATTTATGTCTTTGCTTTCTATACAGAACACAGCAAAATATTGCCACTGCTATTGGTGCTTGTGGGTTCACACGGAGACAACATTCCAGAAACTGGAAAATTTGATTTACTTCTCTCACCTTGTGTTTAAAACCAATTATAGTTGTTTAGCCATTTAAATTCCACACCAGGCGCTGATGTATCAAGTAGTTGTTGGACCAACAACAATTGCTTTCAACACAACAGGGTGAGATTGGCGAATGCCGGCTATTAAACGTCTCACTGCTCTCCTGGCATTGTTGAAGTCCCACAAGCAGACTTGGCGGCGTCCTCCCTCTGTTACAGCTACCGCAGAAGGCACAAATTTGCAGGGTCAAATTTTCCCCATTTCGGTGCCGTCTATAGAGGTCCGACAAAAAGCAGAACAATTACAGCTCATGCACGCACTGACCTGACTACGTTATAGCTCGGATTCTACCTTCGAAGCCCAAAAAAATGCGTGGCCTTCTCCTTGTCCACAGCACTGGCGACGTGGCCCTGCTGAACTGCACCGCGATCACCAACACCAGTAACGAACTGCTCAATGATAAGAATCCTGTTTCGGAGCGCATCCATCAGCTGGCGGGGCCTGAGCTGAAAGATGAGCTGCTCAAACTTAAAGGTGCCTCACAAGTTTTTATTCAAGTTTTCTATAAATGTTGGGATAATTTTATGCAGGTGATGCGTCTTTGTATGTATGTATGTATGTGTGTGTGTGTGTGTGTGTGTGTGTACATCCTCTATTGTGTGTTTCCTGCGCAGGATGTCGCACAGGAGAGGCGAAGCATACTAAAGGCTTCAACCTGGCAGCGAGATTCATCATCCACACAGTGGGACCAAAGTACAAAGCCAAGTACAGAACAGCGGCAGAGAGCTCGCTGTACAGCTGCTACAGGAATATCCTGCAGCTGGCCACGTGAGATCCTTAACTTGATTTATTCCATTCATCAGAATCAGAATCATCTTTATTTGCCAACTATGTCCAAAAAACCACAAGGAATTTGTCTCCGGTAGTTGGAGCCGCTCGAGTACGACGACAGACAGTCAATTGACAGAGAACACTTTATGGAGACAGAAAGACATTGACAAAAAAAAGACATTCACTGAGCAATGAAGGGTTGCTCGTTATCCGGGAATGCCGGCACATTTTTATTTCTTTCTTTCTTTCTTTATTAAATCCTCTAGCACTTAGAGCAGTTTGAATGACTAATATTGCGATAGTCCGGTGCAATGACCGTTGTGCAAAGGGCGCCGAGACGTCAAGCGAGTAGTGCGATAATCAGGGACAATGTTGATTGTGCAAATGTTGCAGATACTCCTCAGTCAATGTGCAAATGGTGCAGATGCTACTCTGGCATGAGTGGCCAGTATCGGTCAACAACAGATATGCAAATAGTGCAGCGTGGCGAGACTACGACAGTGAGTGCACGAGTAATATATAATTGGCCCCACAGAAATGTGACAACAAACTCAAGACAAAAAAAAAAGTATGGCCCGCGGCCACATACAATCCGCTCCGTTCTTTAATCGGGCGCAGTGAGCATTTTCTTAAAATCGGTTAATTTAAATGTGTTCATTTTGTGTTTTAAAAAAATGAATTGATTGATTGCAATGAAATAAATAATAACAATGCGAATGAATAATTTTATTCTATAAAGAAAAAAAATTACATGTTTAACATCTGCATTTTAAATTATTATTATTTATTTTTTTACATCATCTACAAATGATCTGGCTCATCTGGCCATTAAATTTTTATTTTTAAAATTTGTTTTAAATGTGGCTCTGGTTTTCAAGTTTGCCCCCTTGCTATGTTAAAGGCACTAGTTAATGGTGAGAACATTGGCACTTATTCCATAGTTCTGGACTTAAAAATGTCTGCAGAAAAAAAAAAAACCAAAATAGACTCCGTAGTCATTTTGGGCTCATTTTGTGATGAAATATTTGATTTTAAACCAGATTTTGGCCCGCCCACATTTTGGACATGCCATCCTGTCATGTGGACATGTGGATGGCAGAAGACTAGGACATTTCCTCATTGCGCTTCTGTGTATTCTGCAGGGTAATTTTGGTCTATACTGAAAGTCTGGATGTTTTTTTTTTTGTTTTTTTTCGACAATAATGAATAAAAATAGTGATTCTGAAACATCTTGAAAGGCTTGTTAATGAAAAATTGACCGTTGAAATGCCTCTTTGAGGAAAGAATATAGCCACGTCATCCCACTTGAAGTAATTCAGATTCATTTCTGGATATGTCAGCTTAATTTTGTATTGATTGGGTCACAAATGCCTCGAAGATGTTTGAAAAGTGTTCTTATTGGTGACAATGGCGTTTCTGGTGGCAATGTGTGATAGAAGCGGACTTTGGCTGCAGGCTGTCATAACGTCTGATGATCAATGACAAGGGTCTCCCGGCCAAAAGCGTTACGTCGCTTTTAGGGCTCTAAAGTGTTTTTCCCCCTTCCTGATTTCTTTTTTTAAACATTTTTATTGCATGTTTGTCACACTTAAAAGTTTCCCATCATAAAACAAATTTAAATATTAGTCAAAGACAATAGAAGTAAACACAAAATGCATTTTTTAAATGGTTTGTATTATTAACTAATTTAGTGCCACGGACGTATTAATACGTTTTCATAAACCCATCCGTTTAGTGCCACGGATGCATTAATACGCTTTGCTTTTTTTTTTTTTTTTTTTTTTTTTTTTTTTTTTATAAATGTATATAATATTGTAACAGAGGGTTTGGCGCAGCTCCACAACAAGTATCTAAGGCACAGGTGTCAAACTCATTGCCCGGGGGCCAGATCTGGCCCACCGCATTATTTCATATGGCCCGCGAAAGCAAATCATATGCGTCGACTTCACGTTTCTTGCTAAAATACCAAAACTGCAGATTGAGATATTGCAAGCATTTCTTTTATTTATTTTTTACCAAATCCCCCTTTAAAATAAATTGAAAAAAGTATTACTGAAAATGTATAAAACATGTTTTTACTGACTTCTGATTTCAAAACGAGTTATCCGTTAATTTGTTGTAACTGCAATAATATTTGGGGATCATACATTTGCATGGGTTCATCGTAAGGATGTTCAATACCAATTGTTTTCCGACTGATACCAGTACAAGTATTCACTCCGAAGTACTCACCGATACCAATACGACTATTACTTTTGATATATAAAATTTAAATTCACACAAGGACAATTGTGAGCAAAGATCTTTCTTTCTGACCCAGATAATGATTCACCGATGTGTCAAAGGTCGCAGTGTAGTGCCTATTACTGCCGAGTAAGACTTCATGTCAGATTTTATTTTTTGCCTTAAGTATCTGTGGCTGGCATCGGCCCGATCCCAAGACCTGGTATCGGTATTCGTCCATCCCGAGTTCAGTCATAATGGCCCCCCGAGGTAAACCATACCTACGATGTGGCCCACCACAAAAGTGAGTTTGAGACGCCTGATCTAAGGGTTGGGAAGGATTTTAGTATGTTAAATCGACACGAGAGGGCAGCAGTAACTTGTAACTTCAGAATTTTGTCAGTACTTCAGTGGAAGACCATATCCCTCTGACTATATAACTATGACGATATCTGACGGTGAAGCGTTGCAGGGGTGTGGTTGAGAGAGAAAGAGAGACAAATACAGACGGTTTACTCTAAAACAGAGTTTTGCTAACGTCAAAGAGGATTATGTACCATCATCGTCATTATTTCCCCAAAAAAGAGAGAGATGACGCTATGACAACGAACGGCATGTAACGCTGGTCGCGGCGAGCGTTCGAAAGCCAGCGGTGAGATCGCGACCACATCCCGATCCACTTCCCCGAAACGTGGACTGCCATCGGACGTTGCAGACTCGGATTACAATAAACCTGATCCGGGTTGTCATCACCTCCATAAACCCGCAGAAAGTCACCGACGAGGGAAGAACCTGCTAGCGTCCGTAGACTGAGCAATTACTCCGTTTGACCATTTCTATCATGCAACGTGCACTAAAAAGCACGACAGTTTGTCCTACCATACTACACGTTTACGAATCATCCATCCTGTAGACAAAAATGTGGAGCATTGATAGCTAGATAAATTGGATATATTTTTTATTGTCGTTCTTTTATTTATAGACCGTAGTGCACCAAATTGTAATTTTCGGACAAAATTATTTTATCTTTCCTCACCACACTGTGGCAACACAATACATATTTTGTGGTAAATGTACATATTTCGATAAATTGCAGTTGACGCAACCAGCAGCAGATGTATTCCCACACCTGTTGGCAAGAAAGTAAAAAAAAAAAAAAAAAAAAGTATTTTTGTCCACTTCACACTGCAGCAATAATATGTTACATTTTTATGGTAATTATTAATTTTTTTATCATTTACCGGATGTGTAGCAAGCAGTGGTGCGGCTGTTCATGGCTGGTCGTCTGTTGACTGGGACCCCCCCCAAAAGTTCCTCATGCATACACACGGACACGCAACATAGCTGTACATACTTGAAAGTTCATGCATCATCAACTTGAAAATGCATGTGTTAGACTTGTAAATAAACTGTTGCTTTGCAATCCAAATACTTTTTTTATTTTTTTATTTTTTTTTTATGTTGTTATATCGTAGGAAAACATTGTTTAGATATTTGATCTATCATAAAAGTAAAAAGAAAATTGCATCAAAGTGAAAGTTCGGCGGGCGGCACGGTGGAGACTGGTTAGAGCGTCAGCCTCACAGATCTGAGGATCCGGGTTCAATCCCCGGCCCCGCCTGTGTGGAGTTTGCATGTTCTCCCCGTGCCTGCGTGGCTTTTCTCCGGGCACTCCGGTTTCCTCCCACATCCCAAAAACATGCATTAATTGAAGACTCTAAATTGCCCGTAGGTGTGACTGTGAGTGCGAATGGTTGTCCGTTTGTATGTGCCCTGCGATTGGCTGGCAACCGGTTCAGGGTGTACCCCGCCTCCTGCCCGATGACAGCTGGGATAGGCTCCAGCGCGCCCGCGACCACAGCGAGGAGAAGCGGCTCAGAAAATGGATGGATGGATGAAAGTTCGGCTTGAAATGCATCATTTCACAAAAATCTATTTTCTCAGGTTTCTTTTTACATATATGTGTGTGTGTGTGTGTGTGTGTGTGTGTGTGTGTGTGTGTATATACACACACACACACACACACACACACATACATATATATCTTTACCACAACAAAGTCCGCATCACTGCAGACGCTGCACCGATCTGCCTGTCGATCTCCCGTTCCATTCTTCCCTCACTCGTGAACAAGACCCCAAGATACTTGACCTCCTCCACTTGGGGCAGGATCTCATCCCCGACCCAGAGAGGGCACGCCACCCTTTTCCGACTGAGGACCACGGTCTCAGATTTGGAGGATCTGATTCTCATCCCGGCCGCTTCACACTAGGTTGCGAACTACTCCAGTGAGAGTTGGAGATCACTGCTTGATGAAGCCAACAGAACCACATCATCTGCAAAAAGCAGAGATGCAATACTGAGGCCACCAAACCGGAACCCCTCTACGCCTCGGGTGCGCCTAGAAATTCTGTCCATAAAAGTTATGAACAGAATCGATGAGAAAGGGCAGCCTTGGCGGAGTCCGACTTACTGCCGGATATGCGGACCAAACTCTTGACTCCGGTCGTACAGGGACCCAACAGCCCGTATCAGGGGGTTCGGTATCCCATACTCCCGAAGCACATCCCACAGGACACCCCGAGGGAGACGGTCGAACGCCTTCTCCAAGTCCACAAAACACATGTAGACTGGTTGGGTGAACTCCCATGCACCCTCGAGGACTCTGCCGAGGCTGTAGAGCTGGTCCGCTGTTCCACGGCCAGTACGAAAACTCCTGAATAGACCTTACCGAGGAAGCTGAGGAGTGTGATCCCCCTGTAATTGGAACACACTCTCCAGTCCCCCTTCTTAAAAAGGGGGACCACCACTCCAGTCTCCCAATCCCCCAGGAATCTCATCCACCCCCGGGGCCCTGCCACCGAGAAGCTTTTTAACCACCTCGGTGACCTCAACCCCAGAGATAGGAGAGCCCGCCTCAGAGAACCCAGACTCTGCTCCCTCATGGGAAGGCGTGTCGGTGGAATTGAGGAGGTCTTCGAAGTATTCTCCCCACCGGCATCTTCCCCCACTATCGGAGCCAACTCACCACCAGGTGGTGATCAGTTGACTGCTCCGCACCTCTCTTCACCCGAGTGTCCAATAAATAAGGCGTCTGCCTCACAGTTCTGAGGACCGGGGTTCAATCCCCGGCCCCGCCTGCGTGGAGTTTGCATGCTCTCCCCGTGGCTGCATGGGTTTTCTCCGGGCACTCCAGTTTCCTCCCACATCCCAAAAACATGCGTTGTAGGTTGATTGAAGACTCTAAATTGCCCGTAGGTGTGAATGTGAGTGCGAATGTTGTCTGTCAGCATATCCAAGAGGATATCAAAAAGTTGTACTCCTGTTTGATTACTCAATTATTTGAATACACAGGAGAGGACACGTGCTACATCTTCAGCGGATTTGTCCACTGTCCCCGGTGTCACACATGCGGAGGATTCCTCCACCGTTCCTCACTGAAAAAAAGAATCCTTTTGAATTTACTTAATTTGAACATGTACATTGGTTGCACATGATTAAAATGTGTTTAAATGACAATTTACCTCTCTTCTCCAAAAAGAAATGTCATTTTAACAGATTTTAATCATATGCAACCAATGTAAATGTTGAAATTAAATTCAAATGAGTATTATTTTTTTTTTCAGTCCTGGCATCACTGGTATCACAGACCCGGAGGATTTGTCCCCTGTTCCTGGCATCTCCTCCGGCATCCCCAGCGTCTCCGACGCAATTGCACTCCAACAAGCGGCTGCTGCTGCCCGCCCGACTGGCCGTGTCCTCAGTCACGAGAGGAGATTGTGAGGGCAATAGGCGGCATAAATGATGGCCTTGAACAATTTATAGGCGTCCTCACAAATATCATATTCATTAATACAATGGTCAACAAGTCAATTCCGAGTCCTTGCTTCTTTTACATTGTTGAAATCAAATGTTGTTGGTCATGAATTGTTCATCAGTGCTAATTGTTCGTGTCTCTGATGTGCAGCTTTATTATAACAGTTTCCCAGCATCACCTGAGTGTTGCCAAAGCACCAACAGCTGCAGAAACGTGCGTACGCCAGCCATGAAGTTGGCGCGGGGCACCGCACGTTTCCACGGTTATTTCACTCTTGATACATCTGAACTTTGCCGTGGAAAAGAACGTAGGCCACGTTTTTGTGCGTACGCACCTTCTGTACAGGAGGCCCCTGGTTATTTAGAATTTGACACAAAAGGACTTTAAAGACTTTATTGAGCTCAGGAAATATGAGAATCTTCTCAAATGAAATTTAGAAAATGTTGGGTGGTAAATATTTACTGGACAGGGGCAGAATATAAAAACTATTATGTACAGTAATTTATCCTGTCAGATCATTCTAACTAAATGACATACAGTACTCACCCTTTGTTTGACTGGGTTTGCCTTGTACCACGCCACTGTGCGTAGCTAGCGATAGTTAACTGTTCAAAGTTTTGGGCACATACCTGTAGAAAGCTTACGAAACCTGTGATTGTCTCATTAAAACAAGGGAACAGTCGATGGCATCTGTTGGCCTCAGCGTGGTGAGCACCGCCAAACGAGGATACCCACTGGAAGACGCCACACACATTGCCTTCAGTAAGACATACAAAATAACACAATTTATGTAATAATGAGTGGCGATGGGGCGGCACGGTGGACGACTGGTTAGAGGGGGTTCAATGCCCGGCCCCGGCCGTTCGCATGTTCTCCCCGTGCCTGTGTGGCTTTTCTCCGGGCACTCCGGTTTCCTCCCACATCCCAAAAACATGCATGGTAGGTTGATTGAAGACTCTAAATTGCCCGTAGGTGTGAATGTGAGTGTGAATGGTTGTTTGTTTCTATGTGCCCTGCGATGGGCTGGCAACGAGTTCAGGGTGTACCCCGCCTCCTGCCCGATGATAGCCGGGATTGGCTCCAGCACGCCCGCGACCCTAGTGAGGAGAAGCGGCTCAGAAAATGGATGAATGGCGATGGTTCCCGACTTTGGGAGTGCATTCGTGGAAAATACATCTGATTTTCAGCCTTTTCTTAAAAGAGCTGCATGTTTTATGTATAAAAAAAAAAAAGTCTACACACCCTTGTTCAAATGCTAGATTTTGTGTTTTAAAAAAAATTAAAAATGAGACCAAGATAAATCCTTTCAAAGCTTTCCACCATGAATGACCAATAACTTGTACAACTCAACTGAAAAAAAGATGCATTTTTTTTTTAGAAAGGGCAAGTAAAAATAACCAACTGGGGTAATGCGATTGCACAAGTGTGCACCATGGTTTGAAGGGCATCATTCACATCCTGACAGATTTTGTTTGTCGTTTTTTTCGACAATGAATCGATGATGCCATTTATTTAATTTCACTTGCCAGCTTGCTGTCCGTGCAGCGGTTTGCCTTCAGCCTCTTCCCACCATAGACAGACAAAATATTCCCTGCTGTCCCAAGGTGCAGTCGCCCCACCACCCGAAGCTGCCCCTGACTCGCTCATTCGATCACATACAGATACTTTTATTGCCTCGCCTATATAACTCTAACTGTGATTCACGTAACACTACCTGGTACAATACTATAATTAGTGTGCACACCCTCATATACAGAGCCGTGAAAAAGTATTGGCCCCCTTCTCAAATTCGTAGATTGTTTCCATAGTTTCCCCGCTTTAAGATCATCAAGCAAATGTAAATATCAAACAAATATAACCCACATGAACTTAAAATGCTGTTTTTAAATGATGATTTTTATTTATTAAGGGGGGAAAAAAAAATATTCCAAGTTACCGGGCCCTGTGTGAAAAAGTAATAGCCCCCTCAACTTAAAAACTGGTTGGGCCATCCTCAGCAGCAGCAACTGAAATCAAGCCTTTTCTATAACTGGTAATGAGTCTTTCACATCTCTGTGGAGATATTTTGGTCCACTTTTCCTTGCAGAGTTGTTTGAATGCAGCAAAAATGGAGTTTTTTTTGTTTGTTTGTTTGAGCAAGAACAAGCTTTTAAAGATAACGCCACTGCATTTCACTGGGCTTCAAATGTGGACTTTGACTAGGCCACTCTAAAACCTTCATTTAAAAACAATTTTTTTTAAGCCATTCAGAAGCTGACTTATTGGTGTGTTTTGGAACATTATCCTGCTGCAGAACCCAAGTGCCCTTCAGCTTGAGGTCACAAACTGAAGCCTGAACATTCTCCTTCAGGATTTTCTGTTCAAGCGCAGAATTCTCCGTTCCACCAATCACAGCAAGTTGTCCAGGTCCTGAAGGAGTGTAGCAGCCCAAGACCAATACAATACCACCACTGTGATGAAGAGTTGGTATAATGTTCTTTTACTGAAATGCTGTGCTACTGTTATGCCAGATGTAACGAGACACACACCTTCCAAAAAGCTCAACTTTCATCTCGTCAGTACAGAGAATATTCTCCCAAAAGTCTCGAGACTCATTCAGATGTTGAAGCGTTTGTCCTTTTTGGTCAGCAGTGGTTTTCGCCTTGGAACTCTGCGATGGATGCCATTTTTTCCCCCAGTGTCTTATTGTTGCGTCATGAACACTGACCTTAACTGAGGCAAGGGAGGCCTGCAGTTCTTTAGAAGTTGTCCTGAGTTTCTTTGTGGCCTCCTGGTTGAGACATTGCTGTTCTCTTGGGGTAATCTTTGGAGGGCGGCCACTCCTGGGAAAGTTCACCACCGTTCCAGGTTTTCTCCCTATGGTTTGCTGTAATCCTAAAGCTTTACAAATGGCTTTTGTAACCCTTTCCAGGCTGATAGATGTCAATTACTTTATTTTTGGACTGTTCTGGCATTTGTTTGGGTCGTGTCATTTTGTTGCAGCTTCTTTAGATCTTTTGCCTGACATGATTTTGTCAGGACAGATTCTGTTTAAGTGATATTTTGATTGAACAGGTCTGGGGGTAATCAGACTTGGGTGTGATCAGTGATAATTAACCAAAAATTCCGATTAATCACTATTAATTAATGGTTTAACAAGGGGGGGGGGGGTAATTACTTTTTCACACAGGTCCAGGTAATGAATGAATTAATTTAATAGTTTTTTTCCTTCATGAATGAAATCACCGTATAAAAACAGCATTTTAAGTTCACTTGGGTTATATTTTTCTGATATTTACATTTGTTTGATGATCTTAAACATTAAAGTGGGAAAACTACGCAAAAATCTAAGAATTTGAGAAGGGGGCCAATACTTTTTCGCGGCACTGTAATTGGGGATGTGGCTACGTTCATAATTAGTCAGTCACATTCAAAAGAATGTTGAGTGGGAGTCAGCACACAACTGTCACCATTTAAAGTGCTTCTGATTAAACCCAAATAAAGTTCCTGACATTTGTTTGCTGTCTAGCGGAAGCCTGAAGCATTTGTGCTAATACTGACTGGCATCTGGAAGAATTCATAATGTCCTCCACCTTGGCGACGGCCGCAGTTCCAGCTGAAGAAGAACTACCCTAAAGCATGATGAACCCTCCACCATGCTTTACTGTGTTCTTTTGGTGGTGATCAGTGTTGTATTTACTCCCAAAATACCTTTTTGGAGTTCGGGCAAAAGGTTTAACCTTGGTTTCATCCGCCCATAACACATTTTCCCACTTGTTTGTTTATATTTTTTTCTTTGCAAGGCTTGCCACCCTGCACTGTGAGATATGACTACAAAATGTCAGCAAAATTAATTTGGGGTTAATCAGAGACACTTTAAATGGTGGCAGTTCTGCAGTGACTCCCATTAAACATGCGTTTGAATGTGATTGCTTAATTCTGAACAGTGCAGCCACATTATCTTACTCTCTTGAAAATATCTTCCCCCCCCCCCCCCCATTTGACTGTTGCAAATAATGTAATATTAATAGTGGAAAAAAGATTGAAATGTTTCCATTTTAGTCACTTTTTTTTTAATCACAGATACCTGGCATTTGAATAGGGGTGTTTAGAATTTTTTCTATCCACTGTTTGTGTCCCCAGGAACAGTCCGCAGGTTTCTGGAGAAGCATGGAAGCAGGATAGAGGCGGTGGTGTTCGCTGTGTCTGACACAGAGGAGGTCTGTCTGACTTCTGTCCATCTGTAGCACATATGTGACAGGAGTACGACATGTTGTGTTTTTGCGTATGATTCTGTAGGCGGTGTACAGGAAATTGCTGCCACTCTACTACCCTCGCTCGGAGGAGGAGGAGAGGTTGTGCCTGCCCCTTGTGCCGGCCGATATCGGCAACTCAGAGGGCGAGCCTGTCGTCCCGGAGAGGCAGATCCGCATCACAGAGAAACCGGGAAGCTTGGAAGGTAAAAAATATTCACACTCACTGGACACTTTACTGGCGTACACTTGCGCATTTGTATCGATATTTCAAAGATACAGTGACTAGAAATACAATATATGACAGGAGATGACCACATTGTATCCCAACAGAAAACGTTCCACTGCAAAACAGTGATACAGGAAAACACGAGAAAGAAACTTCAAACGTTTCAGGAGGAGGGGCCACGTTTGTTATTATTGGCTGAATAATGCAACAATTAAAGAATTGTCTTTTATGACAAGATGGCAAAATATAAAAGTGCTTTTGTGGTCTATTTATGAGAGCTGTCACGGTCAGTTAGGGTGCTGTTAAGCTCGTCAGCATGTCCTCACGCCGCGTGTGAGTCAGTACGTGGACAAGACCCCGCTTGAGTCTCTAGTCAGCCAGCAAAATAACCAGTTAAAGTACTTGGAGGAGAAACAGAAGTTGGCGATGGTGCCTGCAGAACATCTGAACACACACACACTCAAATACACTGTTGTGACTCCTCCTGAGAACATCATCTTTTTAAATATTTGAAAATCAAGTATAAATTTCATCTGCTTTTTGGCCCAGATGATTCTGAGGAGGACAATCTGGAGTCAGATCTGGGCCAGGTGGGCCATCATGCCTTTGCCCGCATGGAGGGTGACGTGGACAAGCAACGCAAGCTGATCCTGCAGGGTCACTTGTCAGAGGCAGCCATGCAAAAGCAACACCAGAGGAAGTAAGCGCACCAGCGACAATGAAACTCTGAGACAAAGGGATCATGCTAAATTGAGTTGTCCTTGTTCATCATAGGAAAAGATTTGCCAACTGTTTGTGTCGCCCCTTTAGCTACAACCGCTGGCTGTGTCGAGCCAGAGGGGAGGACCTGTCCGACATCGCCGCACTGAAAGCATTATATCAGACAGGTACTGTATTTTTGTGTGTGTTGTGTTTGTGTTTGTGTCTGCGTGAATAGAGCAGAAGTCAGTCAATGCATCACAGTTTATCAGCTGATCAAGCTACTTATGTGCATTAGTTACAAAGTATCTCCAGTAGGGGGCAGTGCTGCTCCGCATCCTTGTGGGGTGGTTGATTGGACACTAAAGCACACAAAACCTGTTTCCACAAGTCCAGTTCGCTCATTATGGTTGTGGAAGCGTGAATCCTGATGTCATACTGTAGTGCAATGGGGCAACAATTAATTCAATAATTAATAGCGCAGTGCTTCTCTTTTTTTTTTAAATAATAATAATTATTATTTTTTTTAATTTTTGTCCCGTACGGCTGTTAGGTAAAGCAGAATGGAGGATCTGTATCCCTTTTATGCCGGAACAGTTTTACTGTGTCACAGTGGAGTTTTTAAGCTGCCGCTGTGGTTTCTTAGTAATATAATGGATATTTTCTGAGAATCAGAGTGCTTCTAAAACATTTTACACCAAGTAGCAATAGAGAGTTTACTTGGCGAAAATGGCTGCAATATAACAGAGTGAAAAATTTAAGGGGGTCTGAATACTTTCGGTACCCACTGTGCATGTGCATATATATATATATATATATATATATATATATATATACATACATATACATACACACACATACACTGGGGGAAAACGGTATTTATTCAGCCACCAATTGTGCACGTTCTCCCACTTAAAAAGATGAGCGAGACCTGTAATTTTTCATCAGTATAAAAGACACCTGTCCACAACCTCAAACAGTCACACTCCAAACTCCACTATGGCCAAGACCAAAGAGCTGTCAAAGGACACCATAAACCAAATTGTCGACCTGCACCAGGCGGGGAAGACTGAATCTGCAATAGGTAACCAGCTTGGTCTGAAGAAATCAACTCTGGGAGCAATTATTAGAAAACGGAAGACATAGAAGACCACTGATCATTTCGCTCGATCTGGGGCACCACGCAAAATCAAAGGTCAAAATGAGCACAACAACAGTGAGGAAAAAAATCCAGTCCCTTCTGAAGTTTGCTAGAGAGCATTTGGATGATCCAGAAGAGGACTGGGAGAATGTCATATGGTCAGATGAAACCAAAACAGAACTTTTTGGTAAAAACTCAACTTGTCGTGTTTGTAGGAGAAAGTGTGTGACCTTGTGTGTGTCTTTCTAGGTGTGGACATGTGTGGCAGGACGGTGATGGTTGTGGTGGGGAGAAACATTCCAGTGACTCTCATCGACCTTGAAAAGGTGCCACTTTGCCATTACTATAACCATTTCTATTGAGAAGAGTGCATGAATAAACATAAACAAATCAAACTTCAATATGAGCTATTAAAATAAAAAATAATACAAATTAAAAAATAATACAAAAAAAAATACAATCACTCTTCAATAAAAATTATGATTTTTTTTTTTTTGCTCTATCCAAAAAAGATGTGGACTGTCAGAGTAACTACATGTGAAAAATAAAATGGGCTGTAATGAAAAATAAATAGGATTCACGTTGAAAGATTTCATAAAATTCTTACGTATTTTTCCCCTCCCCGCTGTAACACAACAGATAACTTCTCCAATGATGACAACTTATGATTTTTTTTTTGCAAATGTATTCATGGTAGAAATGACTGAGGTGTAAAACAGCAGCAACAAACATAGAAACAGCTTATGTTTGTCAAATGAAATAAAACGACTTTTATGATTCACTGTATTAAACAGTCGACAGTGCTAGCATGCTAACCTTCATGAGCTAATGTGCTAATCGCTGGCTTAAATGCTACTCTCCTCTTAGCTTGAATACTAAATGCAAGTAAATGTATTTTTCGCATCTCAAAGAATTCTGAACCACTTTCACTTCCACCTTTTGAACATGTCCATCACTACTAGGGAAAAGCTTCACAATGAGTCCCATTGGCCATTGGTTTCTCTTCGCCGGGGAATCCTTGAGGAGGATGCCGTCCCCCAGTTGAAGGTTGGATCTTGTAGAATGTTACTTGCTTCGACATTGTATAGTTGAGAGGTACTCCTTGCGCCAGTGATGCCAGAAGGAATTGGCTAAACCCTGGACTTGTTTCCACTGCCACCGATAGAGGAAGTCCCTAGGAGGAGGAAGCGCCCTGACCTTTTGAGTCAGGAGAGTTGCAGAAGTGTGAATGAATGGTCAGTCTGGATCTGTTGACACTGGAACTAACGGTCTTGCATTCCTGATTCCGGCCACTTCAGCAAAGAAGGTTGTTAAGACCTCATGGGAGAGGCGTTGAGATCTAAGTTGGGCAAGTTGACAGTCTTAAGATCCTATGTGCCCGCTATCATCCACTCCCAACTGCCCCCTATATGCAAAGAGTGTGGAGGATTAAATACCTAAACCTAAGCCACTACTTCTTAGAAATGACTTTACGTTAGAGTCTGCGTTAATCTTAGTGTCAAACCCTAGCTCTTTACAAGCCCCTGTAATGTTAGTCAGACAATCTCACCCCAGCTGTTTTGCAGGCTCTTTAATGGAAAGGAACCTGCGGAGCGCATTTATAAAACTAGACATGGCCATCTCTAGTACTCATGCAGGTGAACATCACTGCCCAGGATTTCCCACTTGCAAGCCCACCCCAGGTTCGGTGACAACTGACCATGGCCCAAACACATCAATGCCTACATAGGAGAACGGGGGTTCTACACTAAGGCGGTTTATAGGTAGATCAGACATTTTCTGAGACTGTGCCCCTCCTCTTAGCTTCCCACAAACCATGTATGAGTGAATGAGACTGCTAATCTGATGTTTGCCCCCAAAGATCCAGTAACCAGCAGACCTTAATGCTCACTCTGTAAGGTGATGCCCTTGGTGTCTGCTATTAATCATGGTAATGGTGGGTTATCAGACTAGTTACGTGGTGCTGATGTGCCAGAGGGAAAGGTTTTTTTTTTTTTTTTTCTTCCTCCCTCTTGTCTCAAGGTCTGAGCACGGGGGAGTCTTCCAATTCTGAGAAGACCCATTTGGTTGAGGTAGGTGGGAGCGTTGTACAAGAGGACTTCCCCTTAGGCCTTTGTCTGTCTGAGCTTCTCCCAAAAGCGTTGTGATCACCTGTCTTGCTTGTTAGAAATTTGAGGTAGAGAGCTCATCACACGTGGCATCCCATACATTGTCCATGTGGTTGTTTTTGTTTTGAAAGTTTGAGTAATGTAGATTAACTGGACAACAGCTCAGGTGAGGGAGATGTTGGATGCTTTGAGGCCAGGTGGCGACACTCAGATGTGAGCAAAGGACAAACCTCAATATCACCCTTGTTCTTAAAAATGGGCACGAGCCCACTTTTCCTCCATTCCTCAGGCATCATCTTGCGTGCTAGAATTCTATTGAGCAAATTGGTCAAAAGCTCCACAGCCACCTCTACTAGATGCTTCCATACCTCCACAGGAATGTCATCAGGACCAACTGCCTTTCCATTTTGCATCCTCTTTAATGCCTTTCTAACTTCCGCCTTACTAATCATTGCCACTTCCTGGTCCACCACACTTGCTTCTTCTACTCTCCCTTCTCTCTCATTTTCCTCATTCATCAACTCCTCGAAATATTCTTTCCATCTATCCAGCACACTACTGGCTCCAGTCAACATATTTCCATCTCTATCCTTAATCAACCTAACCTGCTGCACATCCTTCCCATCTCTCTCCCTCTGTCTGGCCAACCTGTATAGATCCTTCTCTCCTTCTTTAGTGTCCAACCTGCCATACACGTCATCATATGCCTCTTGTTTTGCCTTTGCCACCTCTACCTTTGCCCTGTGTCGCATCTCAATGTATTCCTTTCGCCTCTCCTCGGTCCTCTCAGTGTCCCACTTCTTCTTAACTAACCGTTTTCCTTGTATGATTTCCTGTACTGCTTCAAATCCGTTGGCCTCAGCGGGAGCCGCCTCTACCATGCTCTCAAAGGCGAAAGGGAGGTAGAATAACTGCTCCTTTGGCGAGTGAGCTGCTGGAATCGGTTGGTGTGCTTGAGCAGACGGAGCAGACCTCCAGCTTGTCCTCTTCTGTTGACTGCATTGTTGTACTTTACACTGAATTATGGAAAACTGCACACTAGTCCTCACTTTGTAGCCATTTAGCTAGCTTTTTTACTATTCTGCCCCGTTGTAGCTAGACCGATAGATACAGTGCTGTGAAAAGTATTGACTCCTTTCTCAAATTGTTATATTTTTGCAGTTTCCCCACTTAAATGTTTAAGATCATCGATCAAATGTAAATATCAAATACAACCCAAATGAACTTAAAATGCTGTTTTTAAATAATTTAATTGAAGGGAAAAAAGCTATTTACCTTGCCCTGTGTGGAAAAAGTTATTACCCCCTTGTTAAATCATGTATTAATTGTGGCTAATCACAATTTTTGGTTAATTTTCACTGATCGCACCCAAGCCTGATTAGCTCCAGACCTGTTCAATCAAGAAATCGCCTAAACAGAATCTGTCCTGACAAAATCAAGTTGGACAAAAAATCTAAAAAAGCTGCAACAAAAGGAGACGAGCCAAAGAAATTCCAGTACTGTCGAGAAATAAATTGACATCTATCAGTCTGGCAAGGGTTACAAAAGCCATTTCGAAAGCTTTAGGATTCCAGCGAACCATAGGGAGAGCCTTTATCCTCGCATGGAGCAAGCATAGAACCGTGGTGAACCTTCCCAGGAGTGGCCGGCCTGCAAATATTCCCCCAAGAGAACAGTAATGACTCATCCAGGAGGCCACAAAGGAACTCAGGACAACTTCTAAAGGCCACCCTTGCCTCTGTTAATGTCAGTGTTTATGACACAACAATAAGGAAGAGACTGGGCAAACATGGCGCCCATGGCAGACTAGGGAATCATTCAAAAAAATCTGAATGATTCCCTAGACACATCATACCAACAGTCACACATGGTGGTGGTAGTGCTGATTTGCTCCTTTAGGACCTGGACAACTTGCTGTGATTGGAACTATGATTTCTGCTCTTTAACAGAAAATCCTGAAGGAGAATATTCAGCCATCAGTTTGTGGTCACAAGTTTGTGGTCAAGTTGAAGCGCACTTGGGTTCTGCAGCAGGATAATGATCCAAAAAACACCAGCAAGTCAACTTCTGAATGGCTTAAAAAATCAAAATGGATTTGGAGGAGCCTAGTCCAAGTCCAGACTTGAATCAGATTGAAAGGCAGGATCAGCATCATCTTTATTTGCTAAGTTTGTCAAAAACACACAAGGAATTTGTCTGCGGTAGTTGGAGCCGCTCTAGTACGACAACCAACCGGCAGTTAATTGACAGAGAATACTTTTGAGACATGAAGACATTAAAAAAACAGTCACTGAGCAACAAAAGGTTGCCGGTAATGTGGGAATGCCGGTAGATTGATTTATTTTTTTTGATAATTGTGCAAAAAGATGCAGAGTCCTCTAGCAATTAGAGCAATTTGAAATGACTAAAGGCCTCTTTATAGTCCCGCGGCCGACAACGCCCGCATTGCATCACGTGAACGACGAATTGGCCCACGCGGCCCCTCTGCGTAGCCTCTGCAGAGCTTGACGCGCACACGGCAAAAATAGTTGCTGCGCGTAGAATGCCGCGGAGATCATCTCTCGTGATCGGTCCATTTTAGTCACATGCTGTATTGACGTAATCAGCGTTCCTCCCAGTTCCACATAGCAGCTACGCTGCCGCCTTCTCGATCGATTTTGAAGCATAATTAAATGTATCATCTGGTTATCTAGGTCCATTTGTTCTAGCTGACTCTGTTCCACGGTAGCCATTGTTGTGTTTTTGTTCCTTGTTGTTCCAGAGGAAACTCCACCCTATGGCCTCCTAGCCAATACCAGCCGTAGCGATACCTCCGACTTGGAGGAGAACTGCAGCACACTTTCAAAACTGCGCGCGTGGGTTGCGCTCGAGTATAAAGGCAAATTGTGTGCGGGATAGTGACTCAGTGACGTCAGTACAGTCGCCGTCCGTGCGAGTTTCAAGAAGCCTTAATAGAACCTTAATAGAACTGGTGCGATGACCATTGTGCAAAGGGCACAGAGACATCAAGCGTATGGAGTTTAAAAGGACTAGTAGTGCGATAATCTGGGACAATGTCGATTGTGCAAATGTCACAGAGGCTACTCACGCACATAAGTGGCCAGTATTGGTCAACAACAGATATACAAATAGTGTAGCGTGGCGAGACTACTTCAGTGAGTGCACCAGTAATGTATAATTGGCCCCACAGAAATGTGACAACAAAATGTGACAACACAATTTTAAGTTAACTGTTTAAGAAGTTAATGGCAAGAAGGAAGAAGCTGTTGGAATGACTGCTTGTTTTAGTTTGCATTGTTCGGTAGCGCCTACCTGAGGGAAGGAGCTGGAAGAGGTGGTGACCAGGATGTGGAAGGTCCAAGAGGATTTTGCACGCTTTTGTCTCAGTTCTGACAGCGTGCAAGTCCTCAAGGCTGGGTAGGGGGGTACCGACAATCTTTTCAGCTTTTCAAACTCCGAGTTTGTCCTTTTTTGTAGCAGCCCCAAACCAGACTGTGACGGATGACTGCTGTGTAGAACTGCCTCAACAACTCCTGTGGCATGCCGTGCTTCCTCAGAAGCTGCAGAAAGTACATCCTCTGCTGGGCCTTTTTGAGGACAGAGTTGATGTTGCTCTCCCACTTCAGGTCCTGAGGGACTGTAATTCCCAGGAACTTGAAGGTCTTGACGGTTGACACAGGGCAGTTGGACAGCATGAGCTGAGCGGATTTGCGAAAGTTGGTGAAAGAAAGTCAGGTGTAGACTCCCTGATGTTTAGTAAGCATTGTGTAAGTGAGTCGCGTAATGTCTCCAAAGATGAACGAAAAACACAAAAACAGACAATACGAGAGAGCACGTAGCCGAGGCATCCACACGGATATGCGTCATCTTGAAAAATGCAGTAGCATGACCTCAAAATGGTCGATGCTACTGCTCGAAAACCCTCCATTTTTTTGATGAATTAAAAAAAAATTCTGCAAGGAGGAGTGGGCCAAAATATCTCCACAGAGATGTGAAAAACCCATTGCCAGTTCTAGAAAACGCTTGATTTCAGTTGCTGCTGCTGAGGATGGCCCAACCAGTTATTAGGTTTAGGGGGCCATTACTTTTTCACACAGGGCCAGGTAACTTGAATAGGTTATTTTGTCCCCTTAATAAATGAAATCACTATTTAAAAAAATAAATAAAGTATTTTGAGTTAACTTGGGTTATATTTGTCTGATCTTTACAGGATGTGTTGATATATATATATGTGTGTGTGTATAAATGTGTATATACTGTATACATATATATACAGTCCCCTCCAAACATATTGGAAGGGCAATGTTGTTTTCGTTGTATACTGAAGACATTTGGTTTTCAGATCAAAAGATGAATATGAGACAAAAGTTGAGAAGTCCAGCTTTTATTTCGTGGTATGTACATCGAGATGTGTTCAGGGCAGAGCCCCTTATGTTTGAAGCCACCCAGTGTACATCACAAGGAATTCCCATAAACATTGTCTCACAGTATCACAAACATCGTGCCTCATTTGTGGGTAGGTAAAGCAATCGATGTTCTCCAGAGCATTTGCTTCCATCCCTTACTCTCTTTCATGCGGTCTCGTTTTACTTTTGTTTTGACAGGTGACGTGAAGTTACCTTTCATGCCAAAATTCTTGAGTTACGGTGCGTACCCTTCAAAATATAAGGCTACGTTCTTAAAACAGGAAGTCAGGTGAAAACTTGCGTATTTAAATCATTTGACATAATAAAACAATTGCAAATAACTAGTTTAGCAATGCTATATTTTTTTACTTTTAGCTGAAACATCAATTCATGAATATTAAGTCAATTGGGTTAGTTACACACACATTGCCTTTTATTTCATAGGTTTGATATTAATACTGGTTATAAAGAACCCTGAGTCAAATGTTCATTTTAGTCTATGCTGCAGGCTGCTAAGAAAATGGATGTTCATAATTTGGGCACCACTTATTTAAACAATGCAAACTTTTTGGCCCAACCCCTAAAAGAATCGAGAATCGTTTGGAATCGGAATCAGGTCCGGAATCACTCAAATTCAAACGATTCCCCAACCCTATTAGTAGCTGGAACGTACTGTCGTTCACGACATAAATCACATCATTTTACACATCTCATTCAGATCATTTCAGTGAAAATTTTCTTTTTTTTTTTTTTTTTTAAAACTACAAAATGATGATGAATATTTTTTAACACAGTGTATTATCCAAGTCTAATTCAGCTCGTTAGGGTGTGAGGATGTAGTGGAAGCCTTTGTAGGGGCTTTAAGGCACTCAAAAACTCGCAAAGTTTGACAGAATTGATCCATTTTGAGCCTAGGTCCCAGGTACAACCGCCAAAGCCTGATCAGTAGCAAAGTCATCAGATGGGCGAAATTCAATGAATAACCTATGCTGTGGAATTTATGCAAATCAAGTGTATGTTTGTGTGTGCACACAGGTTTTGCTGTATTTCATCCACGTGATGGACCACATAGCTGTAAAGGAGTATGTGATGGTTTACTTTCACACACTGACGGGCGAACACAACCACCTGGACTCGGAATTCCTCAAAAACCTCCATGACATTGTCGATGCCAAGTGAGTGTGTAGTGTGAATACTGACATAATTCTTATGTCTCAAAAATAGCTTACCAAGTATTCAGGCGTCCCAGTAATTTTCATTTTGGATCCACGGACATCCATTGAATGCTTAATATTAGGAGGAGATAATTGTGCTTAGCAGACGGCAAAAGTATTGGATCAGGTGCAGAGTAGGGCAGGTTATCCTTCGATAAATAAAATGGACACGAAATGTTTTTTCTTGAATCGATACATTTTCATTGTTGTGGCGGCACGCGGTTCACGAGTCTGCGAGCCGCTGGTGGAATGGTGTTGGCTCTATGGATGCACACAACAGGGGACACTTAAGGGAAGATTGTTTATTATCTTCGCTAGTCCTAAATTTAACTAGCTAAGGAGCTAAACGGCTCGCTCGACCGAGGTGACGTGTAAAAGGTCAGCGCCTCACTTGGAGTTGTGTGTGTGTGTGTGTGTTCCCCACATAACACACACACCGGAACGTTATCTATTTTTATTAACCGTAACTACAGCAGCACACGTTATCAATGTTCAGCCAGTTGTTGACGACAGCGAACGTATTTGATTGACAGGTGAAGGTCTAGCGCCCTAGGCCTTACTTTACGGACATGATTTTTTAAAATTTTTATTATTTTTTAAATTCTACATTCAACTTTGGCAGGCTTTTAAAAACACTCGTCTGTGGTGTGTCAAATTTACAAGCCGTTTTTTTGGCCTCTTTAGTGGGTTAAAGGACGTACGTGGGCTTCATTGTCCATATTTCACCAACAAGTTCTCTTTTTGTATTTGCTCCTCCAGAAAATTAAACTGAAAGTTCTTTCCGATATCTTTTTGGAGTAATTGTTAAATAACAAATTGCATTTGGAATGCCCCTTTTTCATTTCCAAAATCGACTCGTACCCCCATTTCTTGGCGTGACCAAATTCACTGCATTCACTGTGGAAGAAGGAATGTACTATACTATAAAATGGCATAGTTAATATATTCCACCCCTCACTGTGGGGTGGAATCCCCCAACCTCGAAAATGACTACTTTTTGGAAAAAGAAAAACAACAACATAAACCAACTGGAGACATTGCATAGCAGTACTATACTATAAAGTGGCAGTATTAACTCATATTTTATATATCGTAGCTGTCCAGTGGAGTCCAGTCACCTCCAAAATAACAACTTTTCAGGAAATAAAAAAAAAAGACAGCTTGCTTATGTTTCCAGGGTTCCGATGCAAGTATGGAAAGTATGCAAAAGTATGCAATTTGATTTCATACATGGAAACTATATCGAAGAGTATTCGTGTTTCCAAGACAGTTACAACAGCTGTTTTCTAAAACACAAAATGTTGAACATTTAAAAAAAAAAAAAAAAAAAAAAAAAAAAATCTGTTTTGTTTTATTTAAATTTTTTGAAGGTGCTTGGAAGCGCAGCTACATTGTTTGCGTGAGAGCACACAGTGTTATACCATGGTCTTGGTGAATATTCAATTCTGATTGGCTCAGAAAATTATCAGCTCATAATGTACACCCTTCGAACGTCTCAAGTAGTTCCTGTCAAAAAAAATCCTTTCATTGTTCCAAATTAATGCACAGCACCGAAAGCAGGTTAGAATGTATAAGCAATCTTGGTAACCTGACACAGTCAAGAGTTTCTGACAAGAAAACATTAAGTACTCGAAAGACAGAAATTGGCTGATTTAAAACAATATTGAGTGATTTAATCGTTTACTTTATTTGGTGATTACAACACCTTCAGGATGTTGCTGAGGAATTGATGGCAAAATTAGGCAACAAGCAGCACAAAGGGTTAACTCTAAGATTGAAATTGACTCGCAGATCAGAAGGATGAAATCAATGTGAAGAAACCAACAAAATATGCAATTAAAATGCTGAGAAACTTGGTGGAATAAAAACTGACACATATGAACTGAACACTTCATCGTTGATTTTAATTTAAATTTTTTTAATTTTTTTTAAACGAAAGCCTGCGACAATTTTATGCCTTGTAACATACTGACAGCGGAAACTGTTGTGCCAGCTGACCTTTCCACCAGAAATGCTTAAAGTTCCCATATTTTGGCTATTTAACCCTCCATAGAGTGGCTCTCTAACATGGACTTAGTACAAAATTGTAAATTTCATTTCAAAGAACACGTTGGCTTTGTTATACAACTGTCCAGAAAAGGCCCCTCTGGCAGCTTTGAAGGTAGTATCTGAAGTGTAAGAGAGCTGTGACAATGCTCGACTGGACAAATTTTGGTTTACTAGCACTGTTTCGCCAAGCACTGTTGAAGTTTATTCTTCTGTGGGTGGTCCTTTAAAGCACCTTAAAAGCACAGGAGGAGGTCAACATCATTCCTCTGCTAACGACCAAGCTTCTTCCATCCATCCAACGCA
The DNA here is from genome assembly GCF_024500275.1 of Phycodurus eques. Classification (NCBI taxonomy): domain Eukaryota; kingdom Metazoa; phylum Chordata; class Actinopteri; order Syngnathiformes; family Syngnathidae; genus Phycodurus; species Phycodurus eques. The sequence goes on from NC_084536.1 coordinate 24,373,167, forward strand.
CCAGTGTGTGTGTTTCACATTACACGCCATGATCTCTCTCTTCCATAAATACTTCAAACCCGCAAAAGAAAGATTGCAGTGTGGCCTCACCTCAGTGCACAGTGGGTAGTAATTCCACCTCTCAAACTTTGTTCTGGCTTAGTCGCCAGTAGAAGCGAGCCCGAGCGTGGCACGTTTCAACACATCTTGCCTGCTCGCTACGATTCATATACCTTCTGGCTCCAGACCGCCTGAAGCAGCAGATATGAACACGTCGAACCACAACGTTTCCAGTTTTTACTGGCTGTTACAAGAAACGTAAGCTTGACCTTATTTTGTTTTTGTGTCCTGCCGTTATAACAAAAGACGTACATACTGTCTATAATCCAACGTGGTTGACATATCCTCACTCAGCTTTCAGTCTCTGTGCAGTTGACATACAATGGGGTGACACCAGTGTAACGGTCCCAACAAGGATTTCACTTCTTTTACTCTTAAAAGGGACAGGAAAACTGGTTGCAATCGAAGGAAAGATGAATGTGGCCAAGTACAGAGATATCCTGGATGCAAACCTTCTCCTGAGTGCTCAGGACCTCACACTGGGCAGAAGGTTCACCTTCCAAAAAGACAATGACCCTAAGCACACGACTAAAATAACGGAGTGACTTCAGAACAACTCCATCTTTGTGTTAGGGCTGCATGACATTTTGGACTAGCATCGTCATCTCGATGTAATGTACGTGTGTGTGCAATAGTCTGCGATGTCGGTGTACTGTAAACTACAGTGAATTAACTAATATTAAAAGTGACCAGCAAAGGGACCTGTTTGCACATGCTCAAAAGGTTAGAAGACTGTACACCTATTTCATTTCCTATTTCGCTCTTTAGAATGAAACTAGGCAGGCTCACGGCAGCCGCGGACTGCGCGAGGTGCCTTCAGGGGCATTGCTTAAATGAGAGTGAATCTGTTCTTTTGTAATACAGTGCATAATTGTAAAAAATAATCCATCCATCCATCCATTTTCCGTACTGCTTCTCTTCACTAGGGTTGCGGGCGTGCTGGAGCCTATCCCAGCTGACTTTAGGCGAGAAGTGGGGTACATCCTGAATTGGTCGCCAGCCAGTCGCAGGACACACATAAACAAATAACCATTCACACTCACATTCACCGACGGGAAATTTAGAGTTTTCAGTTAACCTACCGACGACATGTTTTTCAGCGACAAGATTGAAAAAACTTTATTGGCTGTCAGATAGTTACAGTACTGTGCAACAAGACACGTGACAAGGCTAAAAATAAACTAGCTTTTGGATTCATACGTGACGAAGACGCGGAGTTAAATGTCTTGTGCGGAGCCGATCGATTACGTCATTGATCGGATCAGCGACTTATGACAAGAAAGTCGATCAGCCGATCAGCATAAAATGCTAATTATCATCCGATACCGATAACACCGATCAGATCGGCGTAAAGTTTAGTTAAAACGCTGTACGATTTTCTTCTTCTTTTCCTTTGGGCTTGTCCCGTTCGGGGTTACCACAGCATGTCATCCTTTTCCATGGAAGCCTATCTCCTGCATCCTCCTCCCCTAACACCAACTGCCATCATGTCTTCCCTCACGACATCCATCAACCTTCTCTTTGGTCTTCCTCTCGTTCTCTTGCCTGGCAAGCTCCATCCTCATCATCCTTCTACCAATATACTCTCTCTCTCTCCTCTGGACGTGTCCAAACCATCACACTGTGATAATATGGAATGTATTTTGCTTTGTAATATGAGAATAGATATTTCTGTGTGAAAGAGCCTTAATAGAGCATGATTGACTGGCATTTTTAAAATAATAGTTTGATTTAGTTTTAGTTTTTGTAACATTTCAAGCAACACATGCGGTGTAATATATCCTTACACGTATATTTGAATCTTATGTCATCTCACGTGACAGCATATGCTCAAGAGCTGTGCTTATTTAAGAATCTTCATTCTCACGTCTTCTGTGTCCTTCATTACAGGTTTAAGAAGAATTTAAAGGCCTTCTACTTTGTCCATCCAACATTTCGCTCCAAGGTAAGACTCACCATGCATTATGTGAAATAAAAAATAAAAAACATTTGGCTGTTTTGACTCGTGTTAAAATGTACAAATCATCTTAATATCTCACAAAAAGAACACGAATAATGGATAGAGAGACTACAGACTGGTTTAAAAGTCTCCATTAAAAAATATCAGCAATGTCAGATCGGGACACCCCATCGGCAAATGAAACGGACCATGAACCATTTCATGTGTCGTTAAGGGATCTTTGAGATCGGATATTGGTTCGATGTCACCAAAGAAATGAGTATCGGATCAAATCAGACTGGATCTAAAAGCTCCGATTTGAATGAACTAGGACTTTCTCCCATCTCCTGACTGCATCTCTGCAGCTCAGCCACAGTGATCTTTGGGTTCTTCTTTATCACTCTCACCAAGGTTCTTCTCCCCCGATTGCACAGTTTGGCCGGACGGCCATCTCTAGGAAGGGTTCCGGTTGTCCCAATTGAATGATCAAATAGGCGGCACGGTGAACGACTGGTTAGAGCGTCTGCCTCACAGTTCTGAGGACCGGGGTTCAATCCCCGGCCCCGCCTGTGTGGAGTTTGCATGTTCTCCCCGTGCCTGCGTCGGTTTTCTCCGGGCACTCCGGTTTCCTCCCACATCCCAAAAACATGCATGGTAGGTTCATTGAAGACTCTAAATTGCCCGTAGGTGTGAATGTGTGTGCGAATGGTTGTTTGTTTGTATGTCCCTGCGATTGGCTGGCAACCAGTTCAGGGTGTATCCCACCTGCTGCCCAAAGATTGCTGGGATATAGGCTCCATCACTCCCGCGACCCTTGTGAGGATAAGCGGCTCAGAAAATGGATGAATGGATGGATGGATGGATGGATGTTCAAATACATCACAGACTTCATTTCTTTGTTTATTTTTGTTCACACGGCCAGCTCTAGGAAGGGTTCTGGTTGTCCTAAACGTCTTCCATTTAAGGATTATGGAGGCCACTGTGCTCTTAGGAACCTCAAGTGCAGCAGAATTCTTTTTTGTAACCTTGGCCGGATCTGTGCCTTGCCACAATTCTGTCTCTGAGCTCTTCAGGCAGTTCCTTTGACCTCATGATTCTCATTTGCTCTGAGATGCACTATGAGCTGTAAGGTTTTATATAAGCAGCTGTGTGAAAGTCACCCCCACAGCTTGCACAGCTGCCACCAATTACGTTTTTTTCTGTCAATATGAGGTATTGTGTGTAAATTAATGAGGGGGGAAAAATAACTGAAATGATTTTAGCAAATGGCTGCAATATAACCAGAGTGAAAAATTTAAGGGGGCCTGAATACTTTCCGTGCCCACTGTAAATACAGGCAATATGCAGTAACAATACTCTCAGGCATATATTTTTCGAACTGTGAAAAGTGAGTTGTATTAACAATATTCGATCGTGACTTCTACTTTCTTTGTTACTGCAACTCATTGTGTGCACCCCCTCTGCCCATTAATAGGTCAAGATATTAGGAACAGCGATCCCAAAAAGGCACACAAAAAAGGGGCAGTACAAGCACCTAAAACCTCACTAAAGTATTCCTATTCACCACAACATTGTCGATAAAACTATACCCCAGATGCATTGCCAGACATTCAGAAACCAAATGCTGTTCCCACCATATATTGACAGTAAAAAAATTATTTAATTATTTTGCACTTTAAAATGATAATTTATTTATTTTTCAAGGTTTTTTTTTTTTTTTTTTTTTTACACATTTATTTTTTAAGCGATTAAATTTTAGAATTTGCTTAAGTTTAAGTTACCTGTTTGAACTCATCAGTATAAAAGACACCTGTCCACAACCTCAAACAGTCACACTCCAAACTCCATCATGGCCAAGACCAAAAAGCTGTTAAAGGACACCAGAAACAAAATTGTAGACCTGCACCAGGCTGGGAAGACTGAATTTGCAATAGGTAAGCAGCTTGATGTAAAGAAATCAACTGTGGGACCAATTATTAGAAAATGGAAGCCACACAAGACCACTGATAATCTCCCTTGATCTGGGGCGCCACACAAAGCTCACCCCGTGGGGTCAAAATGATTACATGAACGGTGAGCAAAAATCCCAGAACCACGCGGGGAACCAAGTGAATGACCTGCAGAGAGCTGAAACCAAAGTAACAAAGGCTACCATCAGTAACAGACTACTCCGCCAGGGACTCAAATCTGCAGTGCCAGACATGTCCCCCTGCTTAAGCCAGTACATGTCTAGGCCGATCTAAAGTTTGCTAGAGAGCATTTGGATGATCCAGAAAGAGGATTGGGAGAATGGCATATGGTCAGATGAAACCAAAATATAATTTTTTGGTTTGCTGTGTTTGGAGGAGAAAGAATGCTGAGTTGCATCCAAAGCACACCATACCTACTGTGAAAGCATGGGGCTGGAAACATCACGCTTTGGGGCTGTTTTTCTGCAGAAGGACCAGGACAACTGATCGGTGCAAAGGAAAGAATGAATGAAAGGCCATGTATCGTGAGATTTTGAGTGAATACCTTCTTCCATCAGCAAGGGCATTGAAGATGGCTGGGTCTTTCAGCATGAGTGATCCCAAACAACGGGCAACGAAGGAGTGGCTTCGTAAGAAGCATTTCAAGGTCCTGGAGTGGCCTAGCCGGTCTCTGGATCTCAACCCCATAGAAAATCGTTGGAGGGAATTGAAAGTCTGTGTTGCCCAGCGACAGCCCCAAAACAACAATGAGATATGCATGGAGGAATGGGCCAAAATACCAGCAAGTGTGTGAAAACCTTGTGAAGACTTACAGAAAATGTTTGACCTCTGTCTTTGCCAACAAAGGATATATATCAAAGTATTGAGATGAACTTTTGTTATTGACCAAATACTTACTTTCCACCATAATTTGCTAATAAATTCTTAAAAAATCAGATGTGATTTTCAGGAATTTTCTTTTCTCATTTTGTCTCTCATCGGTGAGGTATACCTATGATGAAAATGACAGGCCTCTCTCATCTTTTTAAGTGGGAGAACTTGCACAATTGGTGGTTGACTAAATACTTTTTTGCCCCACTTTATTTTATTCAATTGTAATACAGTCCTATGTTGTTGTCTTCAACGTTTTGCTCTAACCAGACCAATTGAAACATTTCGTCGTGCCACATGACCCTCTCTTGTCAAAACCCACAGGTTTCCACTTGGTTCTTCACCACCTTCAACGTGTCAGGCATGAAGGACAAGGTGCGTTACCTTGACAACCTGCAGCAGCTCTTCACCTGCATCAGGCCCGAGCAAATTGACATACCACCTTTTGTGCTGGAGTACGATGCACGGGTGAGCGCTCCCCCAAACCCACAGTACTTTAAGGCAGTGTTCACTTTGTCTTTTGATAGAAGTTGATTCGTGTTATTAACATTCCTAAGCTAAATAAAACTACTCGCCCTTTGAAGACTCCTCAAAGGGACATAATGTATAGAGAACAGGAAGGCGTCTGCAGAGTGATACTGTCATCTTGTGGCATTTTGGAGGAATAGCTGGAATTAATGTCTTGCCAAGTGTATAATAATTACATGATTTTTTTTTTTGTACGTAATTAGTTGATTTGTCCTATGCGGTCAATCTTTGGTTCTACGGTGGTTATTATTATTATATATATATATATATATATATATATATTTATATTTATATTAAGTGGTCCGGTACTGCATACTCCCGGAGCACCCTCCACAGGACCCCCAGGGGGACATGGTCAAATGCCTTTTTCAAGTCCACAAAGCACATGAAGACTGATTGGGCCAAAAAAAAAAAAAAGCGAAATACAATTCAGTTCTGTTAATCCTTTTCAGATAGCCAAACTGATTTTCATCACAGACCACATTCCATTTATGGTTTCCACCAGAGGGTCGGATACCATACAAATGTGTTGTCACCTCATCATAGTACCTCTAATATGATCTCTCATCTACACCATTGCAGTTGATTTTTATATCAATTTTTAACAACAAATACAATTGGAAGTCAGAAGTCATGGAAAATTGTGGCGCACAAAGTACACAACTATTGTTCATTTTATGTTAAAACATCTGGTGGAAAAATGCTTTTTTTTAAAAAAATTTGAATACACTACAAAGACAAGACATTTCATGTTCAAACTGATAAACTTGATTGCTTTTAGCAAATAATCATTAACTTAGAATTTTATGGCTGCAACGTGTTCCAAAAAAGCTGGGACAGGGTCATGTTTACCACTGTGTTACATCACCTTTTCTTTTAACAACATTCAATAAACGTTTGGGAACTGAGGACACGAATTGTTGAAGCTTTGTAAGTGGAATTATTTCCCATTCTTGATGTACAGCTTCAGCTGTTCAACAGTCCGGGGTCTCCGTTGCTGTATTTTACGCTTCATAATGTGCCACACATTTTCAATGGGAGACAGGTCTGGACTGCAGGCATGCCAAGTCGAGTACCCGCACTCTTTTACTTCGAAGCCACGCTGTTGTAACACGTGCAAAATGTGGTTTGGCATAGTCTTGCTGAAATAAGCAGGGGCGTCCATGAAAAAGACGTTGCTTGGATGGCAGCATATGTTTCTCCAATACCTGTATGTAACTTTAGCATTAATGGTGCTTTCACAGATGTGTAAGTTACCCATGCCATTGTCACTAACACAGCCCCATGCCGTTACAGATGCTGGCTTGTGAACTTTGCGTCCATAACAGTCCAGATGGTTCTTTTCCTCTTTGGCCCACAGGGGACACGACGTCCACAATATCCAAAAACAATTTGAAATGTGGACTTGTCGGACCACAGAACACTTTTCCACTTTGCATCAGTCCATATTAGATGAGCTTGGGCCCAGAGAAGGCGGCGGCGTTTCTGGGTGTTGTTGATAAATGGCTTTTGCTTTGCATAATTTGCTTTGCAAGTTGCACTTATGGATGTAGCGCCGAACTGTATTTACTGACACTGGCTTTCTGAAATGTTCCTGAGCCCAAGTGGTGATATCCTTTACACATTGATGTAATGTACGTTGAGGAACATTGTCCTTAAACTGTTGGACTATTTTCTCACGCACTTGTTCACAAAGAGGTGAACCTTGCCCCATCTTTGTTGTGAATGAATGACTGAGCAATTCAGGGAAGCTCCTTTTCTACCCAATCATGGCACCCACCTGTTCCCAATTACCCTGTTCACCTGTGGGATGTTCCAAACAGGTGTTTGATGAGCATTCCTCAACTTTCTCAGTCTTTTTCTCCACTTGTCCCAGCTTTTTTGGAACGTGTTGCAGCCATAAAATTCCAAGTTAATGATTATTTGCTAAAAACAATCACATGAAACATGAAAAATCTTGTCTTTGTAGTGTATTCAATGAAATATAGGTTGAACATGATTTGCCATTCATTGTATTCTGTTTTTATTTATGTTCAACACAACGTCCCAACTTTATTGGAATTGGGGTTGTAAATTATTTTAGCAAATGGCTGCAATCTAACAAAGAGTGAAAAGTTTAAGAGGGTCTGAATACTTTCCCTACCCACTGTAGGTATTACAATACACTGTTCCTTAATTCCCATGATAAGGGATCTGCATTGACAGGTGGAAATGTCTCCCATGTCCTTACAAAATCTCCACTGGTCTAACAGTCTGTTAATGTCTTGACTCCCTTAAGAAGACCTAGTTCTTGCAAGCTCAGCAGAGAAGATACACACTGAAATTATTTTTGATGTTTCATTTGTTGTGACCCAGTTTTTATTCTCTCCATCACAGGTAAACAGACGCTCCCAGTCTTCCGGTCTGTAACGACTGACCAATCATAGTCTCGATCAAGCTGGAAGCCATTTACAAACCTTTCATGGTCGACAGCTGCCTCCATCCTCCTGAGGGACTAATCTACTTCGTGGAGAGACTTTATATATGTTTTACTGTCCGCTTGTTGGTAGTTCTTGTGTGGCTTCTGCATTCAGGAAACATCCGGTGGTCCAATATCCCATATGTCTTGTTACCAGCGTGATATGGTGGTGGTCTTCGTGCTACGTGACATTCAGAAAATGTCATACCAAGTTTAAGTTGGAACCAACAACAAGTCCACCGGACTCCGAGACGTTAAAAGCCGATATCAGGAATCTCCACAAGGTAGAATGTTTCCATTTTAACATCTACTACCAAAAGCTTTACATTGATGCCATTTGATATACTTCTGTTTGAATCAACATTGTTCTCACTTGAAAATGTATTTTCGAGCACGTTCATTTTAATTTCAATCTCAATCACGAAAAATCTCCAATTGTCACCAAACTTTCACTTTATTCGGCCACGTGTTTTGTCAGGTGACCTATAATGAAATCTGATGTTTTTCTTCAACAATTGTAAGGTTAGCTATTGTCCTGCGAATGAGTCAAATTATAACACTTCCAGCTTCAACATTGTTCTGCCAGATGAGAAATGTAAAGTTCGATAACATCTAGCAAATTGATCGTGAACAGAAAAGTTACATTTCTACATTTTTAACCTAAAAATTATTGCCCCAGGTGCAAAATGTAAAGTTATCAAATTGTTAGTAAACATAAAAGTCACACTTGAAAGCGTTACTACTACTTCCAGCTTCAACATTATTTCGGCAGACAAGAGTGGGGTCGAGTGGTGCCTTCTGCGTCGAGGCACCGTATTCTTACGACAGATTTATGGCAGTTGTCTCTTTATAAAAATAAAAAAAAATAAAAAAAAAAAGTCAGAATTCTTGTCATCGCTAATACATTAGCTAGTGGCTTCTATGCTGCCTGACTATCTGGACCGCTTCCGGTCCCTCTTCCGATTCCATCAACATGGCGTCACTTTGCTTCCCACACATGAAAGGAAGTTTCCATTGACAATTACATTTTTATTTACTCACTTAGTGTTTTGCACAAGCTCTTTCTTTCAGAGTTGGCAACGGCGAGGGGTGTTTTTTTTTTTTTCATCGCAAATCAAAAATACAGAAGTACACTTGAACACATTCCTCCAATTGTTTTATAGTCTGTCTATGTGACGACAAAGGCGCTAACACATTTGCAAATAAGAGGTCACATGACCTTCACTCTGCTTTCAGCTTGACACTTGGGACCGAAGTCAACAATATGTTATTTCTCTGGACGTTTAACAAAAAAGGTGCAAGAGAGTTTAGTTTTCCTCAAAAATGTGAAACTGTGTTTTTTTTTTAGTGCAAAACTGATTATGAGCCAAATAGCCTACTTGGAAATGTATCTTTTTAAAATGTATATTTCATTTTACTTCAGCTGTTAATTATGTTAACTTTTTTACACTGATTAAAATTGTCTCCTGTTAAGCGTTTTCGTTTTCTTTTCTTGTGTGATGTTGGAAGGCTGTCTTGACCAGCTGAAATTTCCAAATACAAAAAACGTGGATGTTAATGGGTATTTTTGAGGTGGACAATTGAGGCAGTGTAGAAGGCACATTTGCCGGTTCGATTTGTTTCCTCCTCCCCATTCTGTGACGGTGCTGTTTTTATACAGAAGTGACACAGGCAAAAGGTAGAGCCAACTTTTACAGGCAGTGTGAAAGGGTCTCGTGTGTGTTGCACGTCTCCAACAACATAAAATGAGATCCTTCTCTTGCAGCTTTTCAAATAGTTGAATGAAAATGTGTGCATGCTGTCCAAGTTCTTGCTTGTTTGATGTTTGACGGTGGAGCACTCCGAGCCAGACCGAGTTCACTTGCAAGAACTTTGGGGGCGATGAGTTCAAGCCCTTTTTATCATTTCAAGCTGTGATGTCACCTCTGAGGGGGAATGCGACTCGATCTTGAAAGATTCATACCGCCCATATGTGCCATGAGGTTGTCAAAGGAGACATTTTGGAGATGTTTCATGTCAAACTCGTAAATGTTGCTGAATGCTCTTCATTGTCGGTACATAGATGTCTCACTGCCTTTATATTTACATGCATCCTTGGTTATGACATTTTACCGTCGTCGCCGGGTGTCTATATCCCATGACTGCTTTGTGATGATGTTGTAGCAAGACACAGCCTGGATGAGTGCATGGCATTTTCCAGTAAATAATTGCATATCATTTTGTGGTTTGCACAAATTTCACAAGATTTTGAAATTTACAAATTATATTTGAATTCTACGTCATAAAAACAGTTCGTTCAACATCTGTTGTTTTAACGTTTTCCTACCCTGGCTTTATTTTATTTTCTGTGTGATTTTGGGTCCAAAACATTACTCTAGTATGTGGGGGAAAAAACAACAACAAAAAAACTGTACAGTCATGTGAGGTTGTGCAGAAAGAAATTAAACTAAATGGAAAGGCAAGGAACATATTTTTTTTTTTTAGGTGAAATATAATGGCAAACACAAAAGTAGTCAAAAATGGGCAATCTGACCCATGACTACAGCGTTAATCCACTAGAACCAAAATTTTCACACCAATTTTTGACAAACACCACTTCCGGTCATCTTAACATTGCCATCGTTCTTTCTGGCGGTACTGCAATTTTTGTTGGGCTTGAGTGGACGTAAAACGTGGGACTGAAATTGTACCAAATCGACTTTTTCAAAGTCGAGCTAACGTGAATGTGGTTAGAAGTCTAACTACTTCATCTTGTAAACTGCTTTCCAGAAAACTAATAACGATAAACTAACTAAACACCTGCGTGGGTTTCATCCAACATGCCCAAAACATGCGTGATAGGTTGATTGAAGACTCTGAATTTCCCGTAGGTGCGAATGGTTTGTTGTTTCTATGTGCCCTGCGATTGGTTGGGGACCAGTTCAGGGTGTACCCCGCCTCACGCCCGAAGATAGCTGGGAAAGGCTCCAGCACGCCCGCGAATCTAGTGAGGATAGGCAGTAAAGAAAATGGATGGATTATTATTATTATTACAGGGGCCTACAATATCAGTAAAATATTGTTTAGTTTTAAATAAAACCTCTGCCTAATTTTTGATGAGCACTTGGGCCTTATACGCTACTGTACTTAATTATGGTGATATGTACTCATTATTATGGTGTTATTTTTTTGTATGATACTTTTTTTTAGAATTTTGAGGACCACTGTGACGAAGTAAAGTCCCCCCCCCCCAACATACACACCCGTCGACAATAGACCGAGGGTGTCGTCGCACATGGCGCCATTCAAGCCAGTGCCGCTACTGCTTGTATCTGGGAACAATGAACTAACACGCTTCACACGTCTTCCACATTGATGCAACCAAATTAAATGCAGACTCAAAAGGTTAAGAACAACAAACCGAGAACTTTTCCATGTGCTGGCCAACATGCTTGATAAGAGCAGGCCTGATCTCCGCATGATGACTGTAAAAAAAAAAAAAAAAAAAAAAAAAAACTGCTTTGCTACTAAGCAGCAGAGCACATGCAGACTGTGACCATGTTTCAGAGTGGAGATTGTTCCCATGAAGACGCATGATGGCATATTAATGAGAATGCAAGCTGGTTCTGGTTGTTGATTTGAACCCTAACAATGGTTCCACAAAGGATAAGAAGACAAAGTGAACAGAACAAAGTCTAAGGTACTGAGGAGGCCCCAATGTTTTGTTTTGTTTGTATGTAAAAAAAAAAATACTTTTTTGAAAATATACAGTGGGTACAGAAAGTATTCAGACCCCCTTAAGTTTTTCACACTTTATATTGCAGCATTTGCTAAAATCATTTAAGTTCCCCCCCCCCATTAATGTACACAGCACCCCATATTGACAGACATTTTTTGGGGAAATTTTTGCTGCATTTATTAAAAGTGGAAAACTAGAATAACACACAGCCATAAGTATTCAGAGCCTTTGCTCAGTATTTAGTAGAAGCACCCTTTTGAGCTAATACAGCCAGGAGTCTTTTTGGGAAGTGAGTTTTTCACACCTGGATTTGGGGATCCTCTCCAGTTTTGTCAGGTTGGATGGTGAACATTGTTGGACAGCCATTTTCAGGTCTTTCCAGAGATGCTCAATTGGGTTTAATTCTGGGCTCTGGCTGGGCCATTCAAGAACAGTCACGGAGTTGTTCTGAAGCCACTCCTTTGTGGTTTTAGCTGTGTGCTTAGGGTCATTGTCTTGTTGGAAGGTGAACTTTTGGCCCAGTCTGTGGTCCTCAGCACTCTGGGGAAAGTTTTTCATCCAGGATATCCCTGTACTTGGCCGCATTCATCTTCGATTGCAACCAGTCGTCCTGTCCTTGCAGCTGAAAAACACCGCCACAGCATGATGCTGCCATCACCATGCTTCACTGTTGGGACTGTATTGGACAGGTGATGAGCAGTGCCTGGTTTTCTCCACACATACCGCTTAGAATTAAGGTCAAAAAGTTCTATCGTGGTCTCAAAGAATCTTATTCCTCACCTTCTTGGCGTCCTTCAGGTGTTTTTTACCAAACTCCATGCGGGCTTTCATGTTCTTGCACTGAGGAGAGGCTTCCGTCGCGCCACTCTGCCATAAAGCCCTGACTTTTGTAGGGCTGCAGTGATGGTTGACTTTCTAGAACTTTCTCCCATCTCCCGACTGCATCTCTGGAGCTCAGCCATAGTCACATTTGGGTTCTTCTTTACCTCTCTCACCAAGGCTCTTCTCCCCCGATTGCTCAGTTTGGCCGGACGGCCAGTTCTCAGAAGGGTTCTGGTCATCCCAAAATTCTTCCATTTAAGGATTATGGAGGCCACTGTGCTCTCGGGAACCTTAAGTGCAGCAGAATTTTTTTGTAACCTTGGCCAGAGCTGTGCCTTGCCACAATTCTGGCTCTGAGCTCTTCAGGCAGTTCCTTTGACCTCATGATTCTCATTTGCTCTGACATGCACTGTGAGCTGTAAGGTCTTATGTAGACCGGTATGTGGCTTGCCTAATCAAGTCCAATATGTATAATCAAACACAGCTAGACTCCAATGAGGGTAGAACCATCTCAAGGATGATCAGAAGAAATGGACAGCACCCGAGTTAAGTATCAGTGTCACAGCAAAGGGTCTGAATACTTCTGGCTGTGTGATATTTCAGGTTTTGGTTTTTGCATATAAAAATGCAAATGTTTCAACAATTCTGTTTTTTTCTGTCAATATGGGGTGCTGTGTGTACATTAATGAGGAAAAGAAGAAAAGAAAATTGATTTTGGCAAATATATATATATTTCTATATATTATATATATATATATATATATATATATAATATAATATAACAAAGAGTGAAAGACAGTCGTTAAATGGAGTAAAATGAGTTATTTCGTAACCATTGGAAGTGTTCAATCTCATTCAAATGGCAATGGCATATGGGGTCCTTCAAGGGTCAGTTCTTGGACCCCTTCTGTTAGGGTTGGGCATCGTTTGAATTTGAGCAATTCTGGTCCCAATTCCGGTTCCTCATTTCGATTCCAGTTCCAAACGATTCTCGATTCCGATTCTTTTAGGGGGTTGGGTCAAAATAGTTTGCATGGTTTAAATCAAGGGTGTCCGAATTATGAACATCCATTTTCTGAGCAGCCCCCAGCATAGACTGAAATGAACATTGGACTGGGGGTTCTTTATAATCGGTAGCAATATCAAACCTTTGAACTAACAGGCAACTAACCCAATTGACTTAATATTTATTAATTAATGTTTCAGCTAAAAGTTAAATATAGCATTATTAAAATAGTTATTTGGGACTGTTTATTCACAGCAAAGTATTTTTATATGTGCACATTTTTAACTTGACTTCCTGTTTTAAGTTTGTCGCATTTTGTTTTGAAGGGTACGCACCGGAACTCAGCATTTTGGCACGAAAAGTAACTTCAAATGACACCGGTGAAATGCTATAAAATGATTCCTTTACCTACCCACCGATGAGGTACAAGGTTAGTGTTTGTGAAACTGTGAGACAACGTTTCTGTGAATTTTGTCCCAAGTCATTGTGATGTAAAGTTGCTAGTTTGACCTTTGGTGACGTTTTAGCTCAATGTTACGGTTTTCTTTCTGTCATCGGCTCTTACGTTGGTTTGAAGACTAAAATCAACGCGATAAAACTTTTGTGCAAAAGTGCAACCACCCGTTTAAGTTGTTAGCTGCCTCAATGTTGGCATCAACATATTGTTTCACTCAGCCAATTTGACTTCACTGAAGTTCCGCACGGTGTAGGCAGAGGCTCGGAGCGGGAGGTAGCGCGTCATCATAAAAGCCTCCTTTGTACAATATAATCTGATTCCAAGTGTTGCACTGAGGCGACTGGTCATTTATTTTAACAGAGTTAAGACACACTTTTGTTTGCAGCCGTTGTGCACTAGCAAGTCTTCGTTCATGTTCTTCTTCGTTGGTTTTCGGCACTTTCTTCTTTGGGATCGACGGACTGTAGGCATCGAAACTCGGAACTGAAATTTTTAAATTTGAATGATTCCGGGAGAACCGGAACGTTTGTCCCAGTTCCAATCGGTTCTCGATTCTCGATGCCCAGCCCTACCTTCTGTTCAGTCCGTATATGCTACCCTTGGGTCAAATTCCTTAATGTTGACTATCATAGCTACTGTATGCAGATGACCCAGTTATATCTAGCAGTTTAATTGAGGTGTTGTGTCACGGTCTAAAACATAAATGACTGGATGAACCAAAACTTCCTTCAGTTAAACCACAACAAAACCCAGATAATTGTTATTGGCAGTCAAGATAAGAGGATTGCTGTTTGTAAATCCCTGGAGTCACTCTCTCTAAAAAACACAGAACAAGTCCGGTGGTGTGCAGATAGATTCCAACTTGCCTTTTAACAGTCATATCAAATCAATCACTTAAACAAGCTCATACCAGCTGAAGAACATATGCTTGCATGTGCAAAGCAGACCAGGAGAAGCTCATCCATGCTTTTATCTCAAGTAGACTTGACTATTGTAATGGTCTTCTTGACTGGACTCCCTTAAAAGAGCATTAAACAGCTGCAGCTCATTCAGAATGCTGCAACTCTGGTTCTGACCAGAACTAAGAGATCGGAACATCCATTCATCCATTTTCAATGCCGTTTATCCTGGTTAGGGGCGCTGAAGCCTATCCCAGCTGACTTTGGGCGAAAGGCGGACTACACCCTGATCTGGTCGCCAGACAGTGGCAGGGCACATATAGACACGGACAACCATTCACACCGTCACTGAGTGGGAACTGAACCCAGGCTGCCCGCACCAAAGTCTGGTGGGTGTACCACTACACCATCAGTGACGAGATCGGAACATATTACTCCAATTCTAAATTCTCTTCCCAGCTTTAGAATAGACTTCAAAGTTTTGCTACTGATCGATAAATCACTAAATGGTTTAGGTCCTGAATACATGAAAGACATGCTCATGGAATATAGGCCCAGTAGGTCTCTGAGATCTGCAAACTCTGATGAGATAACGAAGGACAGAGTCCAAAGCAAACATGGTGAAGCAGCGCTTAGCTGCTATGCTGCAGACAAATGGAATGAGTTCCCAATAGAACTGGTCAGACTCGAGTGTCAATGTCTTTAAATCCAGGTTGAAGACTTTTTTTTTTTCTCGTTTTTAGAGCATTTCCACTTTGAAATGATCTTTCTTGCACTGTGCATGGTTTTCATTTTATTTTTATTTTAAATGTTTTTGAACTGTTTTGAGTTTTCAATTTTTTAATGCGTTTAATCATGTAAAGCACATAGTTACCTTGTGTATGAAATGCGCTATATAAATGCTACAGATATGCCCCGAGGGGTTCAGAATGTTAAAGTGTCATCACAACCAGATCAAAAGCCACGCTAAGCACAAGGGGACACTGACTTAGGCAAGTTAGTGGAGTGTCGTTAAAAAGTATTTCATGCTTATTCTATTATTCTGAAATGTAAATGAAGTATGTGTAAAGTGACAATCTTTCCACTTTGGCGCCAATACTCCTTTCTCATAGACTTTATAAAAGTGTTCAGTAAGATAAATTTGAATGATAAGATCACAGGATGGTCAGTGTCATCACATGGGCGAAAACAGGTATGTTCGACTGGGGTGATCGTGTGCACAGGACATGTTTGCGATAACGAATGCGCCGATGCGTGGAAAGCTGCACGTTGTCTCTGTTTCGGCCACGTCACTTGCTTCCCGACCTCTCTGGAAGGGCGTAGGAGTGGGGAGAAGGCCAATTGGTTTTTCTGTTTGCGCAGCTTGCGTGGTTTCTGAGAGGTGGACAGTTTACACGAGCTGCTCCACTTGTCACTTTGTATCTTGTTATTGGTTTCACTCAGATGTTCAAATAGTTGCTGCTATGGAAAGCGGTTTGAGCATTTATTCAAGATCCTTAAGGTCCATGTACTAGTACACTGTTTGTCCTCACTAGTAAGACAATTCTCCACACTACTAGTCCAGCACTGTCTTACTAGGAATGTTTTTTGTTTTGGCACATGCTGTTTTTACCAGTTTGCATCACACTGTAATAGTGGGTAACTATTTCTGGAACAAATGGCACACTAGGACAACTTTGGCGTACTAGTAGGACAAGTACACGTTACTAGTGAGGCAAAGCTGAGTACTAGACAATTCCGTGCTACTACACTTAGATGTCAACTCATGTACTGTACTGTGAGGACATGCAAAGTCCAAGGATGTTCCGACGAAGATTCAAATCCAGAAACAAATGCAATGGCACTTCGTAGACATCCGATCACATTGTTCTGATTGCATCACATCATCATTACAATGGTGTCATTTCTTTCCTCACCCCTCACAAAAATTGGCGTCGAATTGCAACTTTCGACTTTGTGTCAGCATTTGACCGATAGGAGTTAACAGATGTGTCGCATGTTGAAGCCGTGCACTCATCATTCATGACATGGAAGACAAATGTTAGCTCAGACTTTCAAGCACCTCTCCAAAGACAACAAAAGCACTTTATTTGTCATGTCCTGAGGGCATTTGGGGGTTTTTTTGCTTGGTTTTTTTCCTTATTAAAGAGGTGAATTACACTTGGTAAACACCACCTGAAGGTAATTTGAGCTTAACTTGGGTGACTTACAGTGAGAGGAAAAGGAAAAGTTTCTGCATAAATTGGTCATAAAAGGAGGTCTGATCATCATCCATCCGCCCATCCATTTTCTGTACCCCTTCTCCTCACGCGGGTCGCGGTTGTGCTGGAGCCGATCCCAGCTATCTTCGGGCGAGAGGCGGGGTACACCCAGACCTGGTCGCCAGCCAATCGTAGGCCACATATAAACAAAAAAACATTTGCACTCACATTCACACCTACGGGCAATTTAGAGTCTTCAATGAACCTACCGCGCATGTTTTTGGGATGTGGGAGGAAAGCGGAGTGCCCGGAGAAAACCCACGCAGGCACGGGGAGAACATGCAAACGCCACACAGGCGAGGCCGGATTTGAACACGCGTCCTCAGAGCTGTGAGGCAGATGTACCAACCAGTCGTCCGCCGATCATCATCTAGATCCCAATTTAAAAGAAAACAGTCTGCCACACAAACAGTTATATGCTTTCAAATGTTTACTGAAGATGACAAGCATTCTCAGGATAGGGAGGAGAAAAAGTATGTAAACCACTCATCTATGGATTCTCCGAGACCTAATCCAGTGGTTGTTAACCTGGGTAAATAAGGAAGCAGTCTTGTCTTTGTGGGTTTTTATTACAAGGAAAAAAGAAAAGTCTTTGCAAAGAGTCTTACGAGTTGTCACCCTTTACTGAAGTCCAGGCAAACAATCACCTCTGTCATACAGAAGTGAGAGAGACAGAGATGAAAAGGAAAGCAAAACAATGATCTTTTCCCAGCTGCACTCAACTTATCTTTATCGGGAAAAAAAGCTAACAGTCACAACATGGCTGGGAACTATAAGTACGCACAGCATGGCCGGAAAAGAGCTAGTCGTCACAATGGCAATAAAGCACGTGAAGGTTGTATAAAACTAATCGAAGTAATATTTGGTATATATAAAACATACATTTTCCAACTCAAAAGAAACATTGTTGCACGTTTGAAGTTTGCTAAGTAGCACTTGGATGTTCCACAGTACTACTAGCAGCATATTCTGTGGACAGTTGAAACCAAAGTTGAATTGTTTTGGAGGAACACACGATGCCAACATCAAAACCTTCACCCAAATGTGACGCATGGCGGATGGAGCATAATGATATATGTGTGCTTAGGCGCCTCAGGGCCTGGACAGCTTGCTATCATCAATGGGAAAATGAATTCAC